>NC_082678.1:53918307-54218307 GCF_025265405.1 Mesoplodon densirostris
CAAGGCTGATACCCTCATCGTGGCAAAGAAACTGTTAGAAAATATGTTTCCCACTTGGGATAAAACTTCCATGGTCTCCAGTGATCAAGGCACCCACTTCTTGATCACTGGAGACCATGGAAGTTTTATCATGGAGACCATGTCACATGGGCCCTCTCAATAACCCAAAGGAAGATGAGGTAACCCACCTAATAAGACCCTTTTTTCCCAAAAGGGAGATGACCTAATCTGAAATAATCCTTTTTCCTATTTATTACTTCCTTTTCCAGCCTTTAGAAACCTTACCCTTCTGTAGCCCTTTGGAGATCCCCTCTACTTGTTAGACAGGGATTCTGCCCCATTCATGAATTGTTCAATAAAGCCAATTAGATCTTTACAATTTACTGGGTTGAATCTTGTTTTTGAACAATTGTATCATCTTTATGGAACAGGTAAAGGTATCCAGCATAAAACCTTTCCCTTTGCAGCTCTCCTTGAGCTGGGGACAGTTCTGTAAACTCTGCAAGGGCAGGTGTTTCATTTGTACCCAGCCAGAGATGTCTAGGACTGAAGCGGATGCCAGCAGATACCTAGAGGAACTGTGTCTGGCACAGGGATATTCATAAAATATTTGTTGGATGAATGGACGTGGGAGTGAATAAAATGAAGAACAGAAGAGTGAATATGATCTCGGAGAGGCAGCAGTGAGTGGTGGCGTGAAGCGAGATCTTAGTTCCCTGCCCAGGAATTGAACCTGGGGAGCCTGGATGAAAACCAGGAATCCTAGCCACCAGACCAGCGAGGGCTAGAGGTTAGAAGCTATTTTTCCCTGGCTCTTGCCCTCACTGAAAAATGCATTTCCCAAGGAGGCAAAAACTGTAAAAAGAGGTATTAGGTTTATTATTAGAGACATAGCACGACAACAAGTGGGAGAGCACACAGAGAAACGGTTAAGACAGAAGCGAGGCAGAGATGCATATCCGGAGAGAAAGGGAGTGGGCGTCCTCCCTAATGAGGAGGACTGCAGTAAAGAGGCGGTTAGGACATTTATATAGGGCAGGTCTTCCAGGTTTTTGTTTACCGTTGGCCAATCATCTGGTTTCTTTTTCTACCCCTGACCTGCCCTAGGACCTGCCCCAACACGCTTGCGCAACTTTTTTCCAAGATGGATTCCAGCCCAGAGGCCTATGGGATGGCCTTAGCATCACATATTACGGGGTGGTGCCCCCTCCTTTTTGACCCCCAAGGAGCCTTTCTGCACATGTGCAATGTCTCCCTTGCCCCAAGGATGGGAAATGTATGCCCTCTTGATCTTTTAACAGGGTTTAGCCCCTCTCTGTCCCTGCCATAAAAGTGTCCAGTGTCCAGTTATCTACCCTATTCCTGTTGCTGTTTCTTATATCGAAGTGCAGATCTCAAAATATAGACAGGAGTCCAGTCATAAATATGTAGTCTGGAGCCCATTTGTCTCTTGCCTCAGGAAATGTAAACAGGGGGCTGGTAATGAATGTCTGGCCTGGAGCCCATCTTCTTCTCATCCCAGGAAATGTAAACAGGAGGCCAGTTGTAAATGTCTAGCCTGGAGTCCATCTATCTCCTGCCTCAAATAGATGAAGGCTAAGTCAATGAATGCATAAGAAAATGGAAGCAAGAGTAAAAATTAGAACAGGTGAAAGAATGTGTGAAAAAAATGAGTGAGTGAATGAATGAATGATGTGTGAATGGTCATGGTCAAGTGGACACCACAGACTACAATGAACACAGGGTGCTTCTCCAGGGTGGCCAGCCCAGCCTGGGTTAACAACGTGTGTGGTCCTGGTGGCAATCTGCTTCAGAATCTTCCTTAGAATAGCAATTTTCCACTCTATTGTTTCGAGTTTGGATTGTATGATTGTTACCATTTGTCCTCAAATGATTAGAAAAATTTTCAGTGGGTTAAAAAAGAGCTTCTCCAATTGTGAGCCCCCAAATGAATATCAGTGCAGCTCAGCCTAGACTTCGGGGAGCTGGGCTGTCATTATGTCAATCTGATGTTAATTAAAATGGTAATTGGATAAGAGTTTTCAAAGGCCCTCGTTGCTGGCCTCGTGAGGCTTCCCACTGTGCTGATTTTGGAGGGATAGAAGTCGGTGAAGCCAGCAGGGGAATGAGAGGAAGGTATCCGGGTTCTTCTGGGCCTGGAGCTAACACAGGCATCTATCTGCGCTGCCAGGCTTCAGAGAGCATTTTGATATTCTGGTTTCATTCTGTGTCAGTGGTTTAAGAACCAAGGAGGCAGCAAGAAGAAAAAAGAAAAAGAAAAAGAAAAAAAAAGAAGAGTCTTCGCATTTATAGCTCCAGTTTGAGGACTGGCTTTACCATAGACTCAGTGTGTGATTTTTTTTTTTCCCCTGGTACGTGGGCCTCTCACCGCTGTGGCCTCTCCCGTTGCGGAGCACAGGCCCCGGACGTGCAGTCTCAGCAGCCATGGCTCACGGGCCCAGCCGCTCCACGGCACGTGGGATCCTCCCGGACCGGGGGCACGAACCCGTGTCCCCTGCATCGGCAGGCGGACTCTCAACCGCTGCGCCACCAGGGAAGCCCTCAGTGTGTGATTTTGAGCAAGTCTCTCAACCACGGTGAACCTCAGTTTCCGCATCTGTGAAATGGATAACGACACATACCCTAACTGCATCATCACTATGGGGATCAAATGAGATACAAGTGAAAGGCTTGACCAACTCTAGGGTGCGGTACATAATGGAGCTCACGATCTGCTTCTAAGAGTCTCGGGTTGATGGGCAGAATTTTCCAGAGATGGGGACGTAGGAGGAATGCAATGCGGGAGTGCCATGCTGTCCTCTGGGGTGCATTTCCAAGGTTATCAAAATCAAGCGAAATGGAACACAGCTGGCAAAACAGGGGTTCCGACTCAGAGGTTAAGGTCCTCAGTGTTCTCATCCAAGACTGAATGCCTCAGCAGGAAGAGAAATTAGCAAATTCATTCATTAAGGGCCCATTGACACTTCTATTATAAAGACTAACCATTTGTTTTTATGGAGATCTTTTCCCGTGATAAAAGCCATTAGTACCAATGAGTAACCATCAATCAACAAGCTTTCTTAAATGTCCCCACTTGTCCTGATTGCAGCTGAATACAGTTGATTTTACCTCTTAAGTATCTCCCCAAGCTGTCCACTTATTCCCACCCACCCCCAACCTCCAGAGAAGTCACTCTGGTCCGCTTCTCACCTCTGAGGGCCTCCGGGCTAGACTCTGTGTCACTTCTCGCCTGGCACCATTTCTCCTTTCCCTCATCATCTCCTGCCACACCCACTTTTCCAACAGCCTTGTTTGATTCTTCGTACATGTCTACTCCCTTCTTTTTTTATTTTTATTTTTGGCTGCATTGGGTCTTCGTTGCTGCGCGCGGGCTTTCTCTAGTTGCGGTGAACGGGGGCTACTCTTCGTTGCGGTGCGCGGGCTTCTCACTGCAGTGGCTTCTCTTGTTGCGGAGCATGGGCTCTAGGCACACGGGCTCAGCAGTTGTGGCACACGGGCTCAGTAGTTGTGGCACACAGGCTTAGCTGCTCTGTGGCATGTGGGATCTTCCCGGACCAGGGCTCGAATCCGTGTCCCCTGCATTGGTAGGCGGATTCTTTTTTTTTTTTTTTTTGCGGTACACAGGCCTCTCACTGTTGTGGCCTCTCCCGTTGTGGAGCACAGGCTCCGGACGCGCAGGCTCAGCAGCCATGGCTCACGGGCCCAGCCGCTCCGTGGCATGTGGGATCTTCCCGGACTGGGGCACGAACCAGTGTCCCCTGCATCGGCAGGCGGACTCTCAACCACTGCGCCACCAGGGAAGCCCCATGTCTACTCTGCAGACTTTAACCTGCTCTTCCTTCTGCCCTCAGTCCTTTATCCACCCCCAGACTTCGCGTCATCAGTTCCCACTCATTCTTCAGCTCTCAGCCCAAAGGTCAATCCTCAGCGAAGGTTTCCATGTCCCCCAGCTGGACCAGGCCCCACCTGTTGTACACTCTCCCAGCACCCTGCCTGTTCCTTCCCAGCATCAGCCCAGTTTCTTTTATGTGCTTGCTTACTTGATTCTGGTCTTCTCTCCCTAGCAGGTGAGCTCCACAGAGGCAGAAACTACTCCGTTTATTCACGCTTAATTTCAGGGCCGGGAGCGTTGTGGGGACCAGGGTGAGGCATCTTTTAAGGAGGCCTTTACTCTCAGGCGCCAACCCTGAGCTTGTATGAGCCAGAGCATTCGTGCCTCCTTAAATCTTGCTCTGGGCCACCGCTCACCTACCCTAGTCCCGCCCCTGCTTGGTTCTCCAGCACCCAGCCCGAGACTCCATGTGCGGAAGGTACACTCATAGATATGTGCAGAATGAACAGGTCGGAGGCAGGAAGACTCAGGAAAGGGAGCTAGTTAGCAGGCTGTACCCGAGGTAGAGAAGAAAACTGAAGAGGTGAAACCATGCAGTGGGAGGCAGGGGACTGGAAATGACAGCTCTGAAACAAGTGGATAGAGAAAAGTGGAAGGGGTGGCAGTTTGGATGCTCGGGTTGAGGAAGGGACTATTTCTAGGTTGGTAACTGGCAATGCCCGTGAGGAGGGGTGAACTTGAGCAGACTCTCCACTGGGATGATTCCTTCCTGCTCCCACCTTGGTGAGTGCACTCTGGGCTTGACCAAGACCTCGCTGGGGGTGGGTGTCTGCCACTGGGGAGGGTCTCTGCTTTCTCAGTTACCCCTTGGGGACCTCGTGCCCCTGGAGGCCATCGCGAATCTGAGGCCAGGGCTTCCAAGGTCTTCCCGGGACTCTCAGGGAGCAATCCCATCCTTAACAAGGTCCATTTACACTGAGAATGCCAAACACATTTCTCTTTTAAATTTTAATTTGCTTCTGTCACTGATATCACCTTGGGCCCCATGCTACCCCTCAAAATGACATCTTTTAACATCCCTGGATATGCAGATATGTCATGAGAGCGAAGAGGTTCCAAAGAGTTTTTTTCTTCTCTGGCCCCTCATTCACCCTCTCCTTCCTTCTAAGCAGGACACGCAGTTTGGGTTTTTCAACCAGGCTACATCTGGACCAGATGCCCTCCTTGCTTGTCGGCAGCACTGACCATCTGATGCTAATATTCTGATTTGTGCTCCCAAGCATCCCCCCCTACAGCTAGTGGAGGGCAGTCAGACCCCCCCGCCCAACCCCGGGGACATTCTCCTTAACTGCTCTGATTTACTCTGTGACTTTAGGTAAGTCTTTTACCCTCTCTGGGGCTCAGTTAAAACAAGATGGACTTGGACTAGAAAATATGACAGCCATTCAGCACTTTCATTTGAAGGTCCTTAGATTCTTCTGAAAGAGAGAGACAGACAGAGGGAGACAGACAGAGAGAGGGAGGCAAAGAAACAGAGAGATGGATGAATAGATGGATGGATGGATGAATTGATAGATGACAGACAGATAGATGACAGAGAATTCATGCAGTTCAAGATGGTCCAAGTCCCCTCCATTGCCCACTGACCTCACCCCTGCAGTGGTCAGTCAGTGTGATGGGAGCTATAAGGACCTCATATTACATCCTGTAGGGAAATACAGAGCCAGTGATCAAGAGAGACAGAGGAAGAGGGAGAGGCAGAGAGAGATACTTAGGTAAGGAATGACAAAGCAGAGAGAGGGAAGAGGGGGAAAGAGAAAGAGGTTCTGGTCACATTTGTCCCCGTGACACTGAGGTGAAGCATCATGTGGGGAATTGACTGAAAGCCCAGGATATCTGAGGGGGAGCCTGTGGTCCTTCCTGTTCTAGCTGGAACCTGTGTGGGCACTGTGGGCTGAGCTGCATTAGAGAAGGAAAATTATGTCCGTTGTGGCTCGAGTCCAATCCTAGCTAATGCACAGAGCAGGAAGCTGCAGTCCCCGCCGCTCTGTCAGGCAGAACCCCCAGGGCTCACTGTTTACTTGGGGATGGGATGCCTTCTGCCTTGTACCTGCTGTTAGTACATGAGTCTGCTGAGCCTAGCTACCTGATCTGACTCATCCACGCCTTTTGAGATGTCCTTGCCCTGGAGGTAACTCACATACCCATTTCATGAGGCCGAAATCAAGGCAGGATTTGGAAGCCTTAACAGAAGCTCAATTCATTAATTTTCTCATTGCCCTCCCCTCACCGAACAAATTGCCCAAGCTTGGACCATTCGTCATAGCAGTCGACATTCTCACTTATTCTTTTTTCCATCTGCACTCTGGGGTTCTTGTCCGTGAATAACTACCTCCTGGCATCCCCAATCTTCTCCACCTTCTCCCATGGGCCTTCGTCTTTGCTATTTGATTATTCTGTTTTAATTTTGAGGGCCTCGGGACTCCTGGAGGAAAGCCTCCCACAGGGGTGGCGGGGTTGGGTAGTAAGCCAGACTCTGGCACCTGGGACCAGCTGCTAATTACTGCAGCTGGGTGTCTGCACACGGCTGGGTGCCTTGCCCACACAGGCAGCTGAGGATGGCGTGGTTCTGCGGGTGCAGGAAGATGCCAATGGCTTTTTAACAGCTGGGGGCCCTCCTCATTCATCTGTGCATGCTGAGTTTCTTTTGCCATTTGTCAATTTCTGACTTTAGGGAACCTAAAGGGTTCGGAGTGGATTGGGCTTCAAGATTGATGACCTGAGTGAATGACAGGTTCCCCCCTCCTTCCCGTAAACAGTCGGCACTGCCAGTAGGAAGCCCCACAGGCCGCTCATCTCTGAAAGGCCCATTTCTCCACCTCTGCTGAGGCTGGAGATAAAATATTTATTGGGGATCCAACCAATACACCCCAGCTGCCTTGCTAGACAGTGAGCATGCTTTGAAACGAGCAAGCAGCTGAATGGCTCAACCCAGGTTTTGCTTTGCCAAAGGGAGGAAAGAAAGAAAAAAAAAAAAGATGCCAGTCCTCTGGAGGTTGAATATTTCTTGGATGGAGAGTAGCTCTTTACTGGGGCACAGTCCTTTAGCTGTCATAGATAGAATTAGAACACAGGCTGGTGTCAGGTGCTGAAGTAATAGGGTGTTTGAGAGCATAAAGTGCAATTTTCTAAAGCGGAAAGGGACATTTCATAGGCTCTTTCATTTCCAGGGGTTGTGAGAGCTTACAATTCACCCAGTTCAAACTTCTCATCCTTGAATCCCTGCTAGATCATTTCTCCCTGTATTTGAAATCTTCCAGTGATGGGGAAATCACGACTAACACCTCCAAGCAGATGATTCCCTGTTTGTCTGTTGAAAGCATTTTTTAAAAATTGAGTTGACATCTGTCTCTCTGTAGCTTCTACCCACTGGATCAAGATTAGAAACACAGAACACATCCATTCTGCTTAATGGCCTTTAGCGGAAAGACAGTAACCTTGTCCCCTTTGAGACTTCTCTCCTCCAGGCTAAGTCTCCCCTGTGGGTTTTTGCTAGATGCTAGGGATTCAAAGATAAATAAGTCTAGGGAGATCAGGGGCACATGTCTCATGTGACATGCTTTCAAATCCCTTCACTATGCTGGCTGTGGAGGAAGGAGCCCACCCGTGTCCATGCTGACATCCCCACCGCTCTGCTCATTCCCTTCCTAACTCACACCCGAGAGGGGAGGGTTGACAGCTCAGGGTCCAGGACACTCACTGGGCCATGTTTGACTGGTGGGTAGGGCCACTGTGGGTGAAGAGTTGATGCCATATGTGTGGCCACGAGGAAGTAAGGAAGCCAGGCAGGGCTGGACTCCTGGGGACAGGCTCACCCATGCTTTCTCTGGTCTACCTCTTCTAAGCCTATGGCCAGGCCAAACCTATTTTGTTGACTCAACCATCTTAAAATCAGAAGCTACTGGCATGCAAATATGTGTGTGTGTGTGTGTGTGTGTGTGTGTGTGTGTGTAGGTGTGGTTAACTAGTGAAATCCGATGTCAGGGGAATCAGGGACTTGCCCAGCTATGAAAAGAGTGTTCCTGGGAATTCCCCGGTGGTCCAGCGGTTAGGACTCCATGCCTTCACTGCTGAGGGCCCGGGTTCAATCCCTGATAGGAAAACTAAGATCCTGCAAGTTGTGTGGTGTGGCTAAAGAAAGAAAGAAAGGGAGGAAAAAAGGAATGTTCCTTGTCTATCTTGTTCTTTTTCTCTGGGAATAGCTTCCTAGTTTGAAACCCCACTGTGCAGAGGGGATATCAGGAGGGTAGTTTTCAAGAATTCCCTAGCCTGTGGCTTCACATCACCTGGATAGCACCAAACCTCGTTCTAATCTTCAGTTTCTTTACGCCTTGGGAAGTGTGGCAGCCAGCACTAAAATGAATACCTGCCTTAGAAAATAATGATGTAAAAAAGGCAGGAATATCAGACAGAGCCGGTCCATGCCTTGCCTGCCAGAGAAAGATGAGGAAGCATCGCTGGTACCCACGGGTCTCCCTCCTCCTTGCCCCTGAGGGAGTGGTTAAGCTGAGTGATGAATGTGTGCTGGGTCTCCTCCTTATCTTGGCTATTGATCTATGGGCAATGATGGGAAGCCACTCAGAGAGACTGAACCGGGTGTGCTCAAAGAAATAACGGCAAAAGGTACGGCCAGTGAGGCTGAGGCACTTGCTCATCGGTGATGAGTGCTTTGGCCAACCCCATGCTGTGGCAGCACGAAGCTTGTCGGCTGTGGGTGCTTGGTGGAATGATTGTTAAACTAATGACAGCAGTTTCTAACGCTAGCAAAGGTAGGTGTGAGCAATGGGTAAGAATGAAGAAGCAGATAAAGACTGCCGGAGAGAAAGATAACAGCTTTCAGGTCTCCATGTGTCTGGAAGAAAATGTAGCACTGTCTATTAACGTTAAAAACATACACCCTGGGACTGCCCTGGTGGCGCAGTGGTTAAGAATCTGCCTGCCAATGCAGGGGACACGGGTTCGAGCCCCGGTCCGGGAAGATCCCACATGCCGCGGAGCAACTAAGCCCGTGAGCCACAGCTACTGAGCCCACGTGCCACAACTACTGAAGCCCACATGCCTAGAGCCCGTGCTCTGCAACAAGAGAAGCCCCCATAATGAGAAGCCCACACACTGCAAGGAAGAGTATCCCCCCCGCCCCAAATAGAGAAAGCCCATATGCAGAAACGAAGACCCAATGTAGCCAAAAATAAATAAAAACTAAAGTAAAAAAAAAAAAAAACCTCCTCTTTGATCCAGAAATCCCATTTTTAGCCTTTTTTCCCCTACAGATATACTTGTACTGGTGGGTAAAGATGGATGTACATGGATATTAATTGCTGCATTCTTGGCAATACAAAGATAGGAAGGAACTTACATTTCCATTAGCAGGGGACTGGCTACATAAAATATGATCCATGGATAGGATGAACTACTACACAGCCTTGAAAAAGAATGAGGTTGGTCTAGCTGAGCTGAGGTGCAACTATCTTTGAGACATATTAAGAAAGAAACCCCACAGAACAGTATGCTTCTATCTGTGCAAAATACAAAGGTGTATTCACAGACATAAGGGCTTATGTATGTTTAGACTATTTCTGGAAGGATACACATAAAACTGGTAATACTGTTTGGGTGGGGAGTTGTGACGAGGAAATAAGGAATGGGGAGGGGGTTGGCTTGCTTTTCCTTCTATACAATTTTACATCATATAAATTCATTACCATAATCTTGTACTCTATTCCCTCACAAAAATAGTTCATAATAAAGGAAAGCATATGCCTTCTGCACATCTGACAATGCTGCACTTCCTTTTGACCCAGATATTTATTCTACACTCATTGTTTGTAGGATACTGAGCTAGTCCAGTTGGAGAGGAAATGGAAAAAATATAGTTCATGTTTTCAGGGCACTTACTATCCATATGGGGAGAAAAATGTGTTCATGCAGTTATTCTAGAAGTTGGAGGGAACACTTAATCTTGATTAGGGAACTGGAGAAGATTTAATAAAGCTGGTTTGTAAAGTGCTGGTAGTAGAATTTTGAGACCTGAGGATGGATGGATGATTGGGGTGCAGAATTCCCAACGGAGAGAACCACATGAACTAGAGATGTGGAATGGGAAATAAAGAACGGTGTGGAGTCGCCTGTACCCTCTCATCTATTTGCTGTACTATCAGAAATAATTGCTTTGGGGTTAAGGCATGGTTTATTTTCAGAAGTCTTTGTGAGAATGCAGACACTTGCTTTTGATTGAGATTTGAGAGGATGGATCCAGTGGGAGCGTTAGTAAACCAGCTCTCCCTCCGCCAAACTGGATTTGTAGCTTTTGCCTATTTCCATGGTGTAAATATTCCCACTGTGGCTGACTTCAAGCTGCTGATACAGAAGGGGAGTTGGGAAGAGACACGCATAATCAACTCTCCTAAGCCTGAAAGAGCTCGCTCAGGCATGCCACTGAATAAATGAGAATCTCAGAGTATCAGAACTAAAAAGGACATTAAAGAAATTTAAAATGAACCTTAGCTACACATGAGGAAATGAAGGTGTTTGCACGAGGTCAGAGGAAGTGGCAGAGTTTGGGACTTTATCTTCTAGTTCTTAGTTTAGTGAAATGTCTCCTTTCGTTTGGACATCACCAATAGAATAGAGGGCAGGGAACAAGGGACAGTGTAATTTTGAAGGAACAAGAGGTTATAAAGTAGGCTTCTCTGACAGAGCAGAGGTGGGTAGGGTTCCAGAATGGGTCTTGGTCAACAGGAAGGTTTTGTGTGCTGGGGGGAATATGAAAAGGACCACAGCAGGGTGGAAAGGGCAGAATCAGAAGAGATTTTATGGGGGCGGGGGGAGCTTAAAAGATGAACTCCCCAATTGCACAGTTCTGTTCAGGACTGACTTTTCTTCCTGGGGGTATAATGAGCTGATCTGATATGTGGAAGAGAAAACCTGGGCTAGTCCCTTCCACATCCTGGATGATCTGTGTGCACAGGACTCAGAGCCTTCCTCCTCCAAGTGTGGCCAGCGGGGGAGGTTAGTAATAATCTCCCCAGGCCTGTCCAGTGTGACCGTCTCCGTGCCGGTGAATCAGTGGCTCAGTGAAGAAAGCCCAACAAACGTCCATGTAAGAAGTCGGGGAAAAACCCATGCAGTACGACGGGTTTATTTATTTATACCCAATGTGAGATAGACAAAGAGAAATCAGAGCAGTGGAAGGCAAAGTTGAGGTTTGTTTTTGTGAGTCTATGGTAGGGCCAGGGAGCAGAAGATGGATTAGGGGAAAACAGGACAGAGAATCCTCCTTATTACATCATACATTAAAAAAATATGACAACCCAGGCTGAAATCTCTTCGGTCGGGAGCCATTACCTTCAGGGCAAGGTCCAAGCTCCTTTGCATGGGTACAGGGACCTCCATTTTCTGCTCTTGACTATCTTTCCAAACTCCTCTCCTGAGTCCCCCAACCCAGGTAATGCTCTTAAAACACACACTGATTGTTATTACACTGCAGGTTTGGGGCCTCAGTCTTGGCACAGGCCTCTGCCTGGAATGCTCTTTCCCATCATATCTGCTGGGCAAACTTCTACTCAATCTTTGAAATCCTGCTACAGCATTTCAATGTCTTTCTTAATCCTTTCTTACATGGCAGCCTTCCCCTGCCCTGCCTGCAGATAGAGACAATCACTTCCTCCCCTGACAGGTGCTGCTTCTGTATGCATGTCACTTGAATGGCAATATGGTAACTTCATTGCAAGTTTCTGTTTTTATCTCCCCTACTTCACCGTGAGCTCAGCCAGGGCAGGAGACTCCTGTCTTGGCTCCTGAGGTTGAATCCATAACAACGTGTTGGGGTTGGTGACACTGGTAAAGCCAGCTAGAAAGAAGAGGGGAAAAGCTGCTTCTGGCCCCCCCCCCCAAGAGCTCCACCCTGAGAGAGGAAGCATGAGGTGTGAAAGCTGGATGCAAAGACTTTTGCTGAAGCCCACCGGAGGTGGTGATCTGCCCAGTCCTTCAAATTGTTTTTAGTTGAGCCCCTGAGGGAAATTGAGAGAAGCTCCCAGGGTGGGAGGAGGGTTGTGATGCTGCTGTAGATCAGGTAATGAGAGCCTCGACCAAGGTGGCTCCAGGCTGGGCTCCAATAGAGTCATTCTAACTCTCTGGAGAAGAAGAACCTTCCTCAAGCTTCCACACAAACCCATCCCACTGCTAAAGGCTGAAATGGATGCTATATCGTGCCACCCAGATCCCCCTTTGGCCCTGAAGGACTTACTCCCATACCTTCCTTTCCCTTCCATAGGTGCTGCCCTCCAGAGCACGCCCTAATCAACTTCCTACACGCTAGTCTCCAACGCGGAGTTTGCTTCCGGGATGAAGGAACTCAACCTTCAAGGATAATATCAACCTGCTGTTAAAGGCTGTTAATATTAGCAGACTGGTCAGAGTTGGTAGGCCTGGGTGGTGACCTCCTTGGACAGTAGTAGGAACCGAGACTATAGGCAGGAGGGTGCTGTCAACAGGGCAACCAGGAGAACCACAGAGAGGACTGGGATCAGCAGATGCCATCAGAGTGGTGCTTACTCCTGGCCACCAAGCAACAGCCTGCCATGCCATCTGGGTTAATTTTAGCAGCTGTGGGGAGGTGGCAGTGGGAGTGGGTCACACGTCTGATGGCACATCGATAGGGGTTTTCACCAGCTTGGTGCTGTCAACCATGTAATGCTGCATATTAGATTCACTTCAAAAAAACTCATTCTAGGTCCCAACCTTAAAGAGATTCTGAGTTAGCTGGTCTTCAGTAAGGCCTGAGGCTTTGTATGTTTTATTGGGGGTGGGGGTGGGCTTTGTAAGTTTTAAATGCTCACTGGAGCATTAAATGCTCACTGGAGGTTAAATGCTCAACCCTAATGTGCAGCTAGGGTTGGTTGAGAACTACCAATATGGTGGAAAGGTGATAAGCTCTGGAATCAAACAGAGTTGGGGTCGAATCCTGGTCCTTTTAGTGGGTGGAGAACTTCAGGTTGTAATTAACTTTTCTGAGCTTCCATTTCTCATCTGTAAAATCATGTAAATCATATATATTTCATGGAAATGTCCTAAGGACAGCACGTTAATAGCAATAACAATGATGTTGGTAATAGCCTTCAATCCAAGAAGCTATTATCATGATCGTTGTTACTACTATTGGTATTCATACTTGGCCTTTTTCTTCTTTTCCAGGGTAGGGCACCCTACAGTAGACGTGCCATGCTTAGCCCCTGCCCCTTTATGGGGGAGACCTCCTTATCCCAGTTGTAGCTACCTAAAGCCCAGCAAACTGTGGCTGCAGCAGCTAGATGGAAAACCAGTGACTCTCCTGGGGTTGACCAGATGACCAAACATTGGCATCCATAATTACATGCCTGTTCACACCTAGAATAACACATGCAACACTTCAGCCCTCCAAGATGACACTGGCAGGTGTGCGGCTGCTGTGTGGAAAACTAAGCAGGACAGATTCTGCTCATACACCAGGTCAGCAATAAGGCCCAGCATACTTAAATGAGGTCCCAGCAATTGCACCACTTACCAGGTGGCTCTGGACAAGTCCTTTCTCCTCTCTACCCCTCAGTTTCTTGCTCTGTAGAATACGGGTGGCTGATCTGGATAAATGACAATTCTGTTCAGTCTGGTGCTGGCCCCCGCCCCCCTTGGATATGCCTTGGGGGACTGACTTCACCTCCACCTTCTCTCACAGAGACTCCAATGCCAAAGGTCAGGGTTTCGAGAGATGCCCCTTTAGAGCAAGAGACCTGAGAGTCTGTCCTGGCCGCTGCCCACCCTGGATTGTAAATTTCCCCATTTCTCCTCCTGCCATCCAGAACTTTAAATAGCCTCCAGCACACTATGTGGCTGCCAGAAGTTGTAATTAAATAATGTCCAGCTGTCAAAAAGCTGTTACAAATGATCTTTTTGTCTGCACCACTGTCTGGGAAGCCGGGAAAGAGAAACTGGAGGGTTATAAATATGAAGAGCAGAAGTTCAGTGGGGAACCTGGGGGCAACAGCTTTCAGGGACCTTGAAAACCACTGAAGGTTTTTTTTTTTTAATGTGTAATTAGTCCATGGAAGAGCTCCTAGCCTTGGCTCTGTGAATGGATTTGCATATGGGATAACTTGAAAAGGATTGGGGAAACTGGTGTCCTTGTCTAGAGCTAGTTCTCCTAGATTGCAGTCACTACCCCTCTTTTATTTTTTATTTTTATTTATTTATAATAAATTTATTTATTTATTTATTTTTGGCTGTGTTGGGTCTTCGTTTCTGTGCGAGGGCTTTCTCTAGTTGTGGCAAGCGGGGGCCACTCTTCATCGTGGTGTGTGGGCCTCTCACTGTCGCGGCCTCTCTTGTTGAGGAGCACAGGCTCCAGACGTGCAGGCTCAGTAGTTGTGGCTCACGGGCCTAGTTGCTCCGCGGCATGTGGGATCTTCCCAGACCAGGGCTCGAACCTGTGTCCCCTGCATTGGCAGGCAGATTCTCAACCACTGCGCCACCAGGGAAGCCCACTACCCCTCTTTAAAAGTCCAAACAGGAAAGTAAAAAGGGCAGGGTGAGTGCCAGCAATCCAGACAGTTCTCAGATGAACTGCCACAACTTTCTCCCTCCTTCCCTTGCTTCTTTTTCATCCTTTCTATTTCTCTTCCAACAAATACTCTTGAATCACTATTATGCTTAGAGCTCTCTCTAAATGAGGAACATGGAGAAGAAATGCACATTTATGGAACACCTAGGTAGTGTTAGATGTTGTATGTCCATTACTCCACTTAATTATGATAACACACCTAGGAGATAATTATTATAAAACTCAATATTGTAGATGAGGAAACGGAGCCTCTTTGAGATTGAACAACTTTCCAAAATCACACAGCCAGTGATTAAAGGGCTGGGGATTAGAACTCCACAAGCCTGTGTGCTCCACGGAGGCAAAGGATGCATATCTTCTAGGATTGTTTTGCTAGGATGCCATGTGGTACCTGGCACAGAGAGGGCTTAAGAAATATTTATGGAAGGAGGAAAGGAAGGAGGAGGAGGAGGAAGGAGGGAATCATCTCAGTTCTGTCAGACACCAAAGTCAGTAATCTTTCTACCATTGCACATTGTCTCTGGAAAGTACAACAGGCAGATAGATAGATATAGATATAGATATAGATATAGATATAGATATAGATGTAGATATAGATATAGATGTAGATATAGATATAGATGTAGATATAGATGTAGGTATAGATGTAGATATAGATGTAGAAGTAGATGTAGATATAGATATAGATAGATAGATATAGAGAAATGTATGAAATAGTTGGGGGAAAGGAGTTGTTAAAACATGTGCAAAAACAACGTGATTAGAAAGCAGAAAGTTGGTTTCAAGTCTTAGAGGAGGTGGAGCGAAGGCGCTATGGGTGTACAGAGGAGGGATGGATCACCTCTAGCTGTAGGAACGAAGCGGGCTTCATAGAGGAGGCAGAATTTGAGCCTTGAAGGATGAGCAGGATTTGGACACCAAGAGGTGGAGGGCGAGGAAGCCTGATCAGATTGAAGGAGTGGGGGAGAATCATACATAATCTCCCAGGGAAAGGACTGACCAATGGTCAGGGCAATTGGTAGCCATCTGGATTGGAACCCCAGCCTAGGTGTTATCCTGGTAGGGTCCCGGGGATTTCATCTGGCAGAGCAGTCCCCTGTCTCATGCGTGAGTGAGAGGTGCTCAGGGTAAAGGCAATCCAGACTGAGTCTGTGTGTTTGTGTGAGTGAGTGTGCATGTGTGGTGTGGGTGTGCTAATGGGAGGTTGGTACTTCCTTCTGAGCCTAATTAGGTGCCAAGAGGCCCAAGTGGAAATCTGTGTTTCCGGGGTAGGACTGTCATGTATGGGTCTATCAGGAACCTCTATCTGAGCCTCTGTCCAGGTGTGCTGCCAGGTTCTGCAGCAGCAAGAATGTGTGGTGTGGTTCCCAGGATGCTCATATTCTGCTGGGCAGGGGACTGAGACCCTGGGCTGTCCCTAGGAACTGGGGTCAAGTGTGGTGACAACAAAGGTGATTTGGGGGGTAGAAAGTGTAACAGAGGGGCTTGGGAGCAGGAGGGAGGGATCCAGTCAAGGATAAGGGCTCTGACCTTACTTCTTCTTTTCATTTGTCCCCAGCAAACCTGCCATCCCCAGTGGCACAGAGCACCTGGCCTGGTGCCTGGGGGCAGTGAAGGCTTGTCGAGGCTGTCATTGATCTGTGCCTCGCTTCCGTGAAACAGCCCCTGAGAGTGGCAGGAACACAGATCACAGGAACAAACAGCCCAGTGGTTTTGGGGATCATTAAATAATTATAGCCAATGCCCATCACATTTGTGGAAAGGCTGCCTGGTGGCATCGCCAAAGGCCAAAGAGAAACTCGCAGGGCTGTTGCAAGAGCCACGGCTGCCCAGAACGGGAAGGCCTGTGGTGGAAAGATTCAGGGTTAGCTTGAAAAGAGCCTTCCCCATCACAACACAAGAAAGAGTCCAGCCAAAGGCAACCATCGCTTTCTGGCGAGGGGTGACCCTTTGACCACCTCAAAAACCTGACTGCTCCATTGGTAGGGAGCCCTTGAGGCTCACTTTGGAGCATGGGATGCAGACAATAATTGTCCACAGGATGGGACTCCAGGGACAGGACGGACACTGGGGATGGAGTGGGGATTCTCTGAATTTAGCATACCTGCCATCAAGGCCCTGGCAGGTATCCTGCTACCTGCCTGAGTGGCCTTGGGCATGTCTCTGGACCTTGGTTTTCTATTCACAAACATTCATTCAGTAAGCACCTATTGAGCACCTACTGCATGCCAGATGCTGTGTTAGGTACAGGGGGGTAGGCAGCAGAGAAAAATAATGATTTTTGCCTTCATGGAGCTTCCAGTCTAGTGGAAATAAACAAGTAATTGCACAAATAAGTGCATTTTACACATTGTAATAAATGCTGTGAGGGAAGGGACAGGGTGCTATGGAAGAACCCTTTAGGCTCAGGGATCAGGGAAAACCTCTTTGAGGAAGTAGCTGGGAGCAATACCTGAAGGATAAGTAAAAGTTATCTGAGTCAGTTTGGAGGAAGAGCTTGTGCAAAGGGCCTGAGGAGGAGAACAGAGTAATATATTTTAGGAACTGAAGTTAAGCCTGTGTGGTCAGAATGCAGGAGCAAGGGGCCAATGAAGTGACATGAGGCTGGAGGTGGGGGGCAGGAGAGAGGCCGATCATGTGGCAGCCCATTGGCCACAAGGAGGATTTGGGACTTTACCCCATGACTGTTGGGAGGCCATTGCTCCATTTTTTACAGGAGTGTGATCATTGGATTCACATGCTAAAAGTAAAGTAAATAATAAGAGATGGAAAAATGATGACAGAAACCACAAAAATACTTGGAGGTTAAAAAAAGATTTGAACAAGTATTTTCACATTACAGAATCTATCTCATGGGAGTAATTTGCTAGCAGGAAAAAGAATTATGTACCAAAGTATTCTTTATATTTAAAAAAACCCAACACCACTCTGACTGTCGTACAAAGAGAATAAACACTAATAAGTCTTGCTTGCTTCAGAATCGAATGAGAGAAGGATGTGAAAGGGCTCTGTAGGCAGTAAAGTGTGGTACATGTTTGGGAGGCACCTGAAAGTCTCCCATTGCCCCACTCTCCATCCACTTCCAACAGCACCTAAAATGCTGGTTATCCCAGGAACCTAAAGCTTTATGCCTATTAAAAGGGACATCTCCCAGGGAGGGCCATACTTAGAGCGAAGCTAGACAAAGGCAGGGTCTCAGCCCCAAAGGGACCAGAAGAAATGCTTCTCAACCCTAGCTGCACTTTAGAGATACCTGGTATGGTAGCCACCTTCCCAAATGGCCCCCAGAGAGCCTTATGTCCTGGTATACAAGCCCCTATGTAGTCCCTCCCAAAACTTCAATGTAACCAAGAAGATGTTGTGGAAATGATGGAGTGTGATTTCCAGTGCTCGGACATAATAGACATTGTGGCTTCTGTCTTGCTCTCCCTTTCATGGCTCTGAGGGAAGCTAGCTGCCATGCTGCAAGGACACTCAAGCAGCCCCATGGAGGGATCCATGTGGCAAGTAACTAAGGCCTCCTGCTGACAGCCATGTGGACAAATCATCTTGGAAACAGGTCCTCCCAACTAACGCCTTGACTGCAACTTCATGAAAGACCCTGAGCCAGAACTACCCAGCTAAGCCTTCCTAGATTCCTGACCCACAGAAAGTGTGAAACAATACATGTCTATTGTTTTTAAGTCGTTACGTTTTGGTGTGATTTGTTGCATAGCATAAGTTAACTACGGTTACTAGGGAGTTTTAAAAAATATTGATGCTCAAGTCCCATCCCCAGAGATTCTAATTCATTTGGTCTGGGGTAAAGTCCAAGCACTGGTACGTCTAAAAGCCCTCAGATGACTCCAATGTGCAGCCAAGATTGAGAACCACTGAACTAGAGTATCACATAGGACAGCAAGCAGGGCTTAAGTATGGGGTATTGCCTCAATGTCAAGAGCTAGAATTCGGTTTAAGCCGAGGGTTCTATCCTGGGAGAAGGTGAAAGCCCAGTTTGAGGATCAGAGCCCGTAGTCACAATAGGCTGATTGTTTATCTTAGTGTCCACAGCTTCTGACCATGGGATCCCTAAATTTCCCTAAGGACACAAGCCTACAGAAGGAAATCAAGACGCCTTAGTTGAAAGGAAAAGAGAAGTCTAGAGCCAAGCAGGTAAATCCTCTTTCAACAGACATTAGCTTTGTCTCATGAACCCTCCATTTGAATGAAGATGTGCAGGAAGCCTGGTTATCCACTGATGAATAGCCCTTCTACTTCCTCCTACCCGCCATTATATCTTCTGTCCAGACCAGTTTGCTGCCTCTGAATGTGCTCTTTGAAACTTAGGAGCAATGATGATGACTGATTCTGAAAACCTTTGTGTGTCCTCGAATTTCCATGGCTAATGGGATACTGTTCCCATCTCTGAAGAATAACTCAAGAGACCTAACTGTCTCTATGCTCTCTCTCATGCTATCTCCCTGATGAAACCTGCCATAAAATAATTAAAATGATTGTAAAGGGAGTCTCAGCAGACAAAAGATACTGGTGGGATAGTCAGCTGCAGAAACAAACACACCATTGTAAAGCAATTATACTCCAATAAAGATGTTAAAAAACAAAAAACAAAAACCTGACAACCAAAAAGAAAAAAAAAAGAACAAAGAGAATAAGGTACAGAATAATTTCTTTAAGACAGTGAAAGAATGCCAGAAAGATGTATCCACAAAACAAATAAACACTATACCTACTATTTCAAAATGAGCTAAAAGATACTAAAAAAATGACAACATGCTCAACAAAATTGAGAATGATAATAATAAAAAAATCCTCAGAGATTATATGAAAAATCACAGGAAGGAATTAGAAGCAAAGAAAACAGTCATTTCAGAAATGAAGACCAAAACTAGAAGGAACACAAGAATAAATAAATATAATAAATAATGTCTTAAGAATAACAGAAGGTAAAAAGGAAGAAATTTTGAAGAATTGAAAGGAAGTAAACAAAAGAGATAAAAGGAATTTGAAAGAAAATTAAAATATTGAACAAAGGCATGGAATATCCTGTATGTAGCAATAAATGTCCTTGAAAAAAAAAAACAGCCAAAGAACAGAGCAAATACTAGAAAATATAATTTAAGAAAACTTTCTAGAAATAATAACAATACTACTACTACTGCTTCTACCACCACCAATGAAAGATCTGAACTTACATATTGAAAGAACACATGTACAGATTGTACCTGAGAAACTGAGCCCAAATGACCAATATAGCAAGACATATTCTGGTAAAATTACTATGCTTGAAGAAGAAAAGAATTTTTTTCAAAAGTAGAAACCTATTTAGGCATCTAGCCGAAAAGAGGAACTAGCTTATAAGGAAAAGAAAAATTAGGTTATCGTTAGACTTTCTGACAGCAATGTTCTCTGCTAGAAGGAAATGAAGTAACATTTTTAAGATACTGAAGGAAAGAAAATATAACATGAGAGGCTTATATCCAGAAAAACTGACTTTTATGTATAAAGAGCACAGAGAACTATTATCAATATGCAATAACTTAAGGAATATTATCCCTATGAGCTTTTCTTGAGGGATTTACTAGATAACAAGTTTCAGATAAGCAAAATAACCAAAAAGGCATTGATATTAAGGATTGGTGGTGAGCATTAAATGCATAGCTACTCATAAAATGAAGAATGAATGAGGGTTAAAGGGAGAGAGTACAGTATGCAATGGCTTTGTGATCTGAAAATATCAATATAGCACAACTACAACGATTCAGGGGACAATGAGGCAAACATATGCAGATTTTTTTCTAATTATCTTCAGTAATCATATTTGCGATAGTAGTATTTGTACTATTTTTCTGAGACTGTTGAGCGGGTAATATAAAATAAAGCAAGTAAATTATCATGGGAAACTCCAATCTAATTATCTCCTGTATCCTCAAGAAACTAGGACACTCAGTTTGGAAGAAAGCAGACATAAATGTAACAGGGAAGAGATTAGGTAAAATCCGTATTTGAACGGAAATACAGCATCTGTACAGTATATATATTTTCTAGCTTTGTCCACTGAAAAGACCTAGAAATAATGACAAACCCAGTAGCAGTGAGCATCCCTAGTACACAGACTGTGGTCTTGAAAAACCATTTCCCACTAGAAGAAATCAGGGCCTCCTGAGAAACGGCAGATTTCAGATCTGAGGCTGGAAGTGTCCAAGATAAGTCTGGAATATTTTGTCCTACTAGATGGCAAAGAGTTTAGCAAAGACCACTAGAATCTCGTTAAAGGATGCAGGAGCCAACTTACAGGTCTCTCATTCCCAAAGATGAGTCCATTTAACTTCAATAAGGGTGATAATTGAAATGGATTAAACCCATCACATATATTTAAACACTGTGTTCATTTTACATAGTTATATATTTATAAATATATAAACATAAAGTACATATCTTATAAATAAATGTATATAATTGGTTAGCTTGGGAAGATGATAGGGAACTTTATCTTGAAATCTGATAAAGAAAGAGGATGGATCAAGCATTTATCCTGCCTTTACTATATGAACTATCTCTTTAACTGAAGTATCTCTTTAGAGCAGTATTCCAGTTAATAAATGGAAAAGAAATGATTGCATTGGAGTATCACCGTTTACATCCTCTAATGAATGATTGAATCTAGGCAATGAGCACCAATGGCTGTTAGCATCATAAAAGGAAAACAGGACATTAGTTGCCTTCTGATGTACCACTTGTTATCTGGCCAAAGGGGTCAAGCTTGTGTATAATCAGGCCTCCAGATCCAGTTGCCCATTTATAGGAAATACAGGGCACATGAGTGAGAAGTCAGCAAAACTCAGAGAGCAGGAAATTCAGATCAGATGGTGCAGGTTCTTCAACAGATAAATTATTAGAAAAAGAAAGGGATGCAGGGCAACCTGCAGTGCTTTAAAATACCTGCCAACTTTTTAAAGCTATAGTCGCTAGAGATGCACACTTGAGTGATCAAGCCATAAAGAAAACACAAAGAATTGTGCACTGTAAACATCAGAATATAATTATTGAAACTTTGGGGAGGAGGGCAGAGGCTGTAACTGGAAAGGGGCACATGGAAGGGGCTTCTGGGGACATCAGCAAAGCTTTATTTTTTGACGTGGGCGGTGGTTATGAAGGTCTTACAATAATATTATAATAATAATTTCTTCAAGCTATACATTTATTTTGTGTGGTTTTCTGTATTTTCTTTATTTTAAAATAAAAGAAAAAAATTTTAAACCCACATGTATATGTAGGCTAAAGATAACACATCTACCAGGCAACCTTGGTCATTAAGACTTCCAAGTTCAATTCTGCCTTGGAGGACAGGGTATTGGCTATAACATGGACTTCTTTTTTTTAAATTTATTTATTTTTTATTTTCATTTTTGGCTGCATTGGGTCTTTGCTGCTGTATGGGGGCTTTCTCTGATTGCGGAGCACAGGCTCTAGGTGCGCTGGCTTCAGTAGTTGTGGCACGCGGGCTCAGTAGTTGTGGCTCGCAAGCTCTAGAGTGCAGGCTCAGTAGTGGTGCACAGGCTTAGTTGCTCCGCGGCATGTGGGATCTTCCCGGGCCAGGGCTTGAACCCGTGACCCCTGCATTAGCAGGCGGATTCTTAACCACTGTGCCACCAGGGAAGCCCCTGTAACATGGACTTCTAACTGCATGTTCTCTCTGGCTTTTAGACATTTAAAGAAGAGTATCTAATGAACACATAGAGGTCATGAGAGTAAGCTACAGGCTTTTATTAGGAGCCAAGAATGAGCTGAGTAATAAACTATGACTTGGCCCAGAGTACAGGGCTCCCTGCATTTGACATTTCTACCTTACTCTAACCAGAAGTTCTCTGGGGTCACACGGAGAGGAGTCCCAGAAAACGTCATGAGAAATGTCTATTTACAATGGTGGCTCAATATTGTTAGGTGAATTCTACTGTAACAACGTCCAACATGCAAAATTTCAGGTTAATTGTGATATTTCCATCACAATTAGATTCGACCTTTGAAAGAAGCGTTTGGCTTCAAGGTTCCCTTAAATAGCAGGTTGCAGGACAAAGGTAAGCATTTGTTTACAGAATTGTAATTGCTTCACAGAGTGGAGAGAGGTGTGGGCTGTTCATTGACTGTGCCAGCCAGTGGGCAAGCCAGGCAAAGTTATACCACGGGGGTCCCTGGCTGAGAGGGCCATGATGTGCATAAAAATGCAAAGAATTGGGGAATGTCATTCATTTCCTACTCCTCAGGCCAAACTCCCAACTTTTCTTCTTCATAAGCTTGGATCTTCACATAATAAGACTTTTCTATGCTAAGAAAAACCAGTGAGTTCAGGATTTCTGAATCATTTTGGAGAGCATACTGGGCTACCCATTTAGCTAAGTAGTTAATAGTCAAATTAGTTATAAAGGCTGTTTTTGCTATCCTGGGGCTCTTTAGATCTCTGTTCCCTTCCTATGTTTGGAGACTTCTTTGTGGTATAAATTTTGGTGAGAAGATCTTTCACTGTGAAAGCCGAAAAGGCCAATTACAGTTGTCCTCTCTCTCTGTGGTGTTCAACCAACAACCAAGGATTCAACCAACTGCAGATGGAAAATATTTGGAAAAAAGATTCCAGAAATTTCCAAAAAGCAAAATTTGAATTTGCTGAGTGCAGGCAACTATTTACATAGCATTTACATTATATTCATTGCTATTTACATAGCGTTTACATTGTACTAGGTATTATAAGTAATCTAGAGATTGAAACCAAGCAGATCTATGTAGACACCTTCCAGGTGACAAGACCCCTAGTGTGTCCCCTGCTTACTGGTGATTAGAAAAAAACTGTGGGAATATACTGTGGCCTCCTAGGCCCTCCGTGAGTAGAGAGAGAAAGCAACAAATCTTAGTGACTGTGATTGGAAAAGTAAGGAATGCAGAGACGAACATAGGGCAGTCAGGCAGAGAAATAACTATAACTTAAACAATAAATCAGCCCCCAAGGACTCCCAGTTCTGTCTCAAAGATAAAGACTTGCATATTCCTCAGTTGTTTTGCAGAAACCAGACCCCAGCCAGATGGAGAGCAGTGACTGTGAACACATACACGGCAGATGGGCTAGAACCTGAAGATTGTAATGTTAACCCCCGTGGCCTCCCTTGGTTACCCCACCACCCACCAATCAAAAAAACTGCACAAGCTGATCACATTCCTCATAACCGTCTCCCTTGCCTTGCCTTTAAATCCCCTTCCCTGAAAGCCACTGGGGAGTTTGGGCTTCTGAGCATTAAATGCCCATATGCTCCTTGCTTGGTACCTTGCAAGAAATGCTATACTTTCCTTCACCACAACCCAGTGTCAGTAGATTGGCTTTGCTGTGCATGATATGAGCAGACCCAAGTTTGGTTCAGTCTCAAGATGATACAAAGGAAACAGGGGGACGCACGTAGGTTATAGTGCTATACCCTTTTATCTAAGGGACCTGGGCTTCCAGAAGATTGTGGTATCTTCAGGGGTCCTGGAACCAGTCTCCCATGGATACAGAGGGGCAACTGTACTCATTCTTGGTCTCATCTGTGGCTAGAGAGCAAGCATATAGCCCGACTCCACCGATCAGAAACATTCACTCCAGACTTTGTGGCCTAGAAACAACGATGGTGATGGTGGAGAATTCTTGACAGTGGTGGAGAGAGGCAGTGGCATCTTGTTTCTAGGTATGGCTCTGACAGAATCACTAGTGTGAACTTCAGTCTCCTGTGGGTCAGTGGTGGCAGAAGCAGGCTCTTCACGGGTCTAGTTCTAGAGCGTAGGCTATACTGTGCAGCCTACCTATGTTCCTGCTTATTTTTTTTTTTAATGTTTAAAAAAAGATTTATTTATTATTTATTTATTTATTTAGGGCTCCATACTCATCGATGCTTTATGTGCGTGGGGTTTGGGGCATGTTGAAAGCCAGGAGCAGCTGTGTTTCAGGAATAGGTTGTAGGAAAGAGAGAGGAGCTATGAGAAAAATCAGGTGCCTAAGAGAGCCAGAGGAGCACAGATGCCATGAAGGTCTCCACACCTCTGTGAACATCTTCAACAGGAGATGCTACAGAATAATGAATAAGGTCTCATAAGACCTTGGCTGGCCTCTGGATCCACTGAGGAGCAGTGGAGGAAGCAGTGTCTCCTGCCTGGGAGGCAAGGGCAAGGCAGAACTCCAGAGACAGGAGTGTGGATGAGAGTCAAAGGCAAGAACTGGTGAAGGCACATGAGGTATCACACAATTGGAAAAAGGAGATACAGAGCAGGACAGCTGAATTCTGGCAGGCTTCCGTCCTTTTATTTTTAATCAGGTATTTTCAGGTAAAATTTCTATACCATAATATTTACGACTTGTAAATGTACAAGTCAGTGAGTTTTGAGTTGTGCAACCATCATCATAATCCAGCTTTAGATAATTTCTATCACCTCAGAAACTTCTCTTGTGTCCATTGGCAGTCAATCCACATTCCCGTTCCCAGCCCAAGGCAAACACTGGTCTACTGTACATCTCTAGAAATTTGCCTTTTCTAGAAATGCCATACAATTGGATCTGGCTTCTTTCACTTAGCATGATGTTTCTGAGCTTCTTCCATGATGTAGTGTGTATCAACAGTTTGCTTTCTTATTGCTGGATAGTACTCCATTGCATGTAAATATCCCATTTTGTTTATCCATTCCACAGTTAGTGGACAATTTGATTGTTTTCACATTTTGGCTGTTATGAGTAATGCTGCTATAGATATCTGCATACAAGTCTTTGTGTGGACTTATGTTTTCATTTCTCTTGGGTAGATACCTAGGAATTGCTAGGTCACATGACAATTCTGTTCACCTTTTGAGGACTTGCCAAACTGTTTTCTAAAGTGGCTGCACCACTTTACGTTCACACCAGGAGTGAATGAAGGTTCCAGTTTTTTCACAAACTCACCCACACCAAGTATTGTCAGTCCTTTTGATTAAAGCCATTTCAGTAGGCATGTAGTAGTATCTCATTGTGGTTTCAATTTGCATTTCCCTAATGACTAGTGACATGGAGTATCTTTTCATGTGCTTATTAATCATTTATGTAGTTTCTTTGGTGAAATGCATATTCAAATCTTTTGCTCATTTAAAAAAATGGGCTGTTCGTCTTCCTATAATTGGGTTGTAAGAGTTCTTTACGTATTCGGGATGTAAGTCCTTTATATTATTTACAATATTCATTTTATTTGCAAATATTCTCTCCTAGTCTGTGGCTTATTTTTTTATTTTCTTAATGGGACATTTTGAAGAGCAACTTTTTTGTTCAGATAAAGTCTAATTTATCAGTTTTTTCTTTTATGGGCTATACTTTTGTTTCGTATCTATAATGTCTTTGCCTCATACAGAGTCATAGAGATTTTCTCCTATAAAGAAGTTTTATAGTTTTAGGTCTTACATTTAGGTCTATGATCCATTTTGAGTTAATGTTTGTGTATGGTATGATATAAGGGTATAAGGTTTGTTTTGTTTTGTTTTGTTTTATATATTGATATCCTATTGTTCCAGCACCATTGGTTGAAGTGACCATCCTTCTCCCACTGAGTGGACTTGGCACTGATGTCAAAAATTAATTGACTATAGGGCTTCCCTGGTGGCGCAAGTGGTTGAGAGTCCGCCTGCCGATGCAGGGGATACGGGTTCGTGCCCCGGTCTGGGAGGATCCCATATGCCGCGGAGCGGCTGGGCCCGTGAGCCATGGCCGCTGAGCCTGCGCGTCCGGAGCCTGTGCTCCGCAACGGGGGAGGCCACAACAGTGAGAGGCCTGCATACCGCAAAAAGAAAAAAAAAAAAAAATTAATTGACTATAAATATAAGGGTTTATTTCCAAACTCTTAGTTCTGCTTCATTGATCTATATGTCTCTTTTTATGCCTATACCACACTTTCTTGATTTCTGTACTTTTATGGTAAGTTTTGAAATTGGATAGTTTAACCCCTCCAAATTTGTCCTATCAATATCAAATCAATATCAAATAAGGGATATTGATAGTAGATCTCCTTTCTTGTGATGTCTTTGTCTGTCTTTGGTATCAGGATAATACTGGTTTTATCAAATAAGTTGGGAAGTGTTCCCTCCTCCTCTATTTCCTGAATGAGTTTATGGAAGATTGGTATTATTTCTTCTTTAAAAATGTGTTAGAATTCACTAGGGAAGCCATGTGGGCCTGAGCTTTTGGTGGTGTGTGGGAAAGATTTTAAATTATTTATTCAACTCCTCTACTTGTTAGAGGCCTATTAAGATTTTCCATTCCTTCTTGAGTCAGTTCTGATAACCTGTTCCCATTTGCCTGGACCTAATCTGCAGAATGTCACTCTGTGCTGTGCAGCTGCTATGCCTCTGCTCAGTTTCTTAAGCATTTCTTATTTTTATATTTTAGCCCAGCTTCTTAGGGCCTGCTGTTATTTCTACAGAGCTTAGTGGTCAGCCAAGTTCAGGCAGTTTTTAAGTCTGCCATGGTTTTTGCTTTCCACTGGGCACTCTCAGGTCTCCCTGAATGTTGGAGCAGCCTCCCAGTCAGGCAGATATGTGTAGAGAACTTATCAAGCCTCCTATAGTCTCTCATTTCCAGGATGTTCCTGGTACACTTCTGACTGGTCCTCTTGCTGTGGCTCACCTCACCTGGGATCAACCTGAGGCTAGGAGAGCTGCAGATTCCCCATTCGACAGCTGGCACAGGCTTCGCCTTCCATTCTCGATCAAGTCAGCCCCCTCTGGCAGTGAAGCTGCTGGTTTTCACGACCAGCGAGAATGCCCTAGACTCCTGTGGTTCTTACCTGACGTTCCAGAATATCTCACAAATAAACAATTCTCAATTCGTTATTTGTCTTTGGCTAATTTCCAGGGCCTTGACATGGTTGTTTTTGACAATTTTGTCTAGTGTTTTTTCGTTGTTTTTTGCAGAGAGGATGTGTTGACTTCTTCATGCCTCTAAGTCCCCATAGTATTTTTAAAATGCTGAGATGCTGGGTGGGTGTGTGATCTGTCAGCTAGGCTTCTCTTTGGTTTAAAGGCGCCACTGGGCATCTGGCAGACAAGGGGTATAAGCTCTTTTTGAAAAAGTCAAGATATTCTAGTATGATGCTAGGAAAGGTGTGAGTTGGGGCTCTGAAGAGTCTGAGAGGTGGTGGGAGAACAAGAGGTGATGGAGATGGTGAGGAGGAGTGGGTTGGGGATGAAGAGGTGGAGGTAAGAACTGAATGCATCATTCACTGGAAACCATGAAATTAAAAAAAATGAAAAGCCTACTTTCCATCCTTTAAAGCTACCAACCTAAGAGCCACTGCTTCCATTAGTGTTTCCTCCCAGGCACCTGCCTTGGTTTGAACTTCCAGTCCCCTGGGGAGTGAGCATGTGTTAGGATAAGGATGGGAGTACTGGCCATGCCATGAGGAAGGTAGGGCAGTAGGGGGTCAGGTGCCACTGGGAAGTGGAAATGGCCTGCATGTCAGCATCAGCTTGGGGATCTGGAGTTGCTGACCTCAAGCTCAGCTCTAACTTTCACATAAAGTTTTGGTCGTAATACTTTAAACCAAGGGCCTTGTAAATGTACAAGTGGCCTAGAAACAAAATGGGGTGGGAATATTGTTTCCCAGGGATGGGAAAATTATAGCACGCAGGCCAAACCTGGCTTGTCATCCATGACTGTAAATAAAGTTTAAATGATACTCGGCCACACCCATTTGTTTCCATATTATCTATGGCTGCTTTGGTGCTACACAGACAGGGTTGAGTAGTTGTGACAGAGACCATATGGTCTATAGGGCTAAAATATGTACTATCTGCCCCTTTACAGAAAAAGTTTGCCAATCCCTGTTTTAAATTAAAACTATAATAGATAACCCCCTTGAGGCATGATAATGTGGATAGAGCATCCCATATAAAATCAGAAGACATGGGGTCAAGCTTGAGGCATGACAGTACAGATAGAGCATCACATATGTAATCACAAGACAGGGGATCGCATCTGGGCTCTGCTACATATCAGCAGTGGCACCCAGGGTAAGAATTGGCCATCTCTGGGCACAAGTCCACTGGAAAATAGGAATCGGATGACCCATTTTGTCATTGGGTGTGGTTGTTCAAACAAAATTACTATATGAGGAAGCATATTGCAAGCCATGTAGCACCATACACATGCTGTTCATTTTGACATTTACAGAACACCCACTTTGACCTTCTAAATCCCCTGTTTGGATCCATTTTTCTTGTGGAATGAACCCTACCTTATGTACCTTTCATGTAACATCTGTGATGGAGCATTTTTTTAGGTACTTTCCCTTGATTTGAAGGGGGACCAGGAGACCATTTCCATCACAGAGCAGAGAAATATGGGATGGGAGAACTGTAAGAAACATTCACTCCTCACGGACACCCCCCCAACCCTGGCCCATGCAGCCAAGGAATGGTTTGAGGGCCACTTTTCTTCCCAAGGACATCCCTGCTGGAGAAGACGACCATTTAAGGCTTAATCTTATGAATGATTTCTTTTCCCTTGAAGAGTCTGAATATGGTAAACCCTATTACAACGACAAGGATAATTCAATGGTTGACATGAAACTAAAATTTGGGTGAGAGTTTCTCAATAATTGTAACACTGAGTTATGACACAGAGCCTGGAACTCCCAGCCGCTGTGGCTAATTTCACTAGCAATTTCCTCACATAGCTGGCCAAATTCGAGAAAGGCTCGGCCAGCTGAGATGAGAATTCTCGGTGTGGATTCCCGACTGCAATGCTGAAGTCATCAGTACTCTCCTGGCAGGCCTTCTCAGCGGGGGTGGGGGAGGTCTCCAGGTTCAGCAGACAAAGCCCATGTCTTATCCCCCTCCTCGGTGTCCATAGTTGAATTACCTACGGAATGAGCTGTGATCTCCACTCACTTTCTGCCTGCCCCTGTGAGTTCAGGTCCTGGTGTCTGAATGCACAGGATCCAAGGGAGTTGTTGACTACATGTAATTGCCTTACAATCAAATGGCAGAGGAGGACTTCTGAGAGCCTGATGGGCCAGAGAGGTTAAGACTAAGGGCATCTGAAGAAAAGCAGAGTCACAGTCTGTCCCTGGTGGCAGGTGTGTCCCAGGTGGCCTGCCAAAGATGCCATTAAACAAGAGAAGTCAAGGAGGCCTGTCAAAGGAGGATGTGTTTATCAGTATAATTATTTGTTGAAATGGAGAAGGCAGGAGATTGGAGCTACATGGCCAGAGGCATGAGTAAGTGGTTAGCTCTTGTCATTAGAGGGGCGAGGACAAAGAGATGAGTGAGAGAAAAGCAATAGAAGTAGTTGTGAATAAGCAAGGCAGGGTTGTTCAGAGCCAGCCCTGTAAACGCTATATATCACTAGCTAGTTCCCTTTTTCTTGAAAATAACAGAAACTGATTTTGGCTAGCTTCAAGAGAGGGGAAAAAGGGGGGCGGGGACAGTGTTTGAAGGGATAACTGAGGTATCTTGTAGAATTGAAGGACTGAAATGCCTGCCAAGGATAACCTAGAATCAAGAGTTCAATTGCCATGGAGACACCAGGCATTGCCTTCTCTCTGGCTCTTGCCACCTACTTCTCTTTGTGTCTTCCTTTGACTTTTACTTTTTACTGCCCAATGACATGTTTTGCTAACCAGGCCTGTAGCTCCTGAGTTAACATGTCCTCAGTCCTTGCTACCTGGAGAGACTGAGTTCCTTTTCTTAGAGCCTGACTTCCTTGGAAGGACTCTGATTGGCCTAGTTCTGGTCAGGTGACCTTCGCTGGACCAGTCACATGGAAGAAGCGGGACAACTTCTGCAGTAAAAGCGGTAGATGGAAAGAGACAGTTCCCAGAAGAAAGAAAGTTTCTAGAAAAGAGAAAAATGCTGCAGAGAAATAACAGTAGCTTTCAATGACACCAGGTGTCCTACAAGGTGATTTTTCCATCTGCACCCTGTGAGGCTTCGGGAAGATGAGGGCAGAATCTTAAAAATGCTGGGCCGAAAGCTTAAGGTGGTGGGTTTTTTCCTTGACCCTGCCTTGCAAACACAGCATGGTCTTGAACAAGTCACTTCATCTCCCAGAACCTCAGTTGCCACACCCATAAAGTAAAGCAATAATATCTGCCTGGTAGTACGGTTTGGTGGATTAGATGGGATGATACAGAGGAAAGTGTTTTATAAGCAGAACATCCCTGTTTTTCTCCTCCCTCCTGCCTGGTCCTTCCTGTCCCAGGTCCTCTGAGGCTGAGAATTACCCAACTAAACAATCAGTGTGTCAGGGAATGTGTCCAAACCACAGTGTATCTGGATGAGGCAAGGCGTAATGGTGCCTTCATGATCTCAGTCAGCTCAACTCATCATGATCTCTCCGGAACCAACGTCTCCTGTAAACTTCTCACCCTAGAAATTCTTGCTGGTCAACGGTGAAGACCTACTCTAAGGCACTCACCACCTGCAGCCTTATGGGCTACCATGCTGCTACCTTTCCTATGTCTCCCCATTGTCTCTTCTAGGCAGCTTCCTGACCGTGCCATCATTATCACCTGTTTGCTTCTCATCCTCTGGAGAGCACACCGCCCTCCCAGCCCAGATACCTCCAGAGACCTCATGCCTGTTCAGCATCTCTTTTGCAGTTACCTGGACGCAAGGGTGTTTGCAAAGCTACTTCCTCTGTAACCTTCCCAGGGAAATATAGTGCTCCATATGAATTAATGGTCTGGGTCAGCGGTCCCCAACCTTTTTGGCACCAGGGACCGGTTCTGTGGAAGACAATTTTTCCACAGACCGGGATGGAGGGGATGGTGTTAGGATGATTCAAGCGCATTACACTTATTGTGCACTTTATTTCTATTATTATTACATTGTAATATATAATGAAGTAATTATACAACTCATCATAATGCTGACAGGAGGCAGAGCTCAGGCGGTCAAGTGAGCGATGGGGAGCGGCTATAAATACAGATGAAGCTTCACTTGCCCACCACTCGCCTCCTGCTGTGTGACCCAGTTCCCAACAGGCCACGGACCGCCACCGGACCGTGGCCCGGGGGTTGGGGACCTCTGGTCTAGGTAACTGAAAACCACTTTTTTAGTGTGAAAAAAAAAAACAAAGCTCTCATCGTGGCTGATTCTAATGGAAAGTTTCCCGTGCATATATAGACCTTCTTATCTTTGACTCAGGAATTTCATATCTGGGTTCCAAAGCTACATAAGAGGATTCACAAAATAACTTATTGCAGCATTTTTTGAACAAGGTCAAACTTAAAAACAGCTAAACTACCCAAAGCAAGGGGCTAGTTTAATAAATTGTGGTGAGTAACTACATAACTATCTTGAAGATACTAGAAATTGTATTTAAATTATATAAAAAATGTTTATAACATTAAGGGAGGAAACAACTCTTTAAAAAAACGGTGGTACACAGACACTATCATTTTCTTATGCAAGAAGGCATTTCCCTCTCTTCCTTGCTAATGATCCCTGATTTTATTTAGGTATAACCTCCATCACGGAACACTGTCTCCAGAATAAAGCCTGTTGCTCTAAACCAGTCACAGTTATTGTTCCTACTTTTCACTGATTGGTTTAAGAGTGGCCTTGTGACCCAGTTGTGGCCAACGTATACATGAGGGGAAGTCTTATGCTGGAGGATTCTGGGAGAGTTTTCTCTGTTTCTAAAAAGAAATGCACAGGAAGATGAAAAGAGCTCTGGAGATGGATGATACCAATGGTGACACAACAATATGAATATACTTAATACCACTGAACTGTACACTGAAAATTGGTGAAGATAGTAAATTAAAAAAATTTTTTTTTTGGCTGTGCCGCACGGCATGTGGGATCTTATTTCTCTGACCAGGGATCGAACGCACGCCCCCTGCATCGGAAGCACAGAGTCTTAACCACTGGACCTCCAGGGAACACCCAATAAATTTTATGTTATGTGTATTTTGCCACAATACAAAAATAATTGAACAAAAAAGATAGCGATGTACAGAAAGAGATTGCCTCTGCTACTTTTTTTCTGGGGAATGGGGCGGTGGGAGAGTACTGTATCTGAGTGTGGAAATAATTATTAGCATAATGCCCTTCCATCCCAGTTTCCCTCCCTAGGTCCTCTCATCAGCTTTCACAGTTCATATGCATCTGTACGCAGGTGACTTCCGTAAGGACTGATCATCCGAACTCCACATCCACACATCCAACTGCTACGTGACATGTTCTCTTAGCTTTATTACCATAGACTCTCAAAATTAACATGTCCTCAAACAAATATTTGTTCTGTATAGAAAAACTGTCTAACTTGCCCCAAATTTACCAGTTATACAACGAACTCTTGAATGCCTTTCCCAGGGTTCACCGATTGTTAACATTTTGCCATATCAAATGGAAAGTTCCATGTCTTCTGACCCCTCCTCCTTGGAATCTGCTCCCTCCCAGGGTTCTGTCTCTCAGTACTCAGCACTCCTATAAACCTTGTTGATCTTGCCACTCTGGGGGTTGTTCCAGACGCCTGCATCTTTCTCATCCCACTACATAAACCAACACCCAATCCTGTTAATTCTACCTTTAAAATAATCTAATCCATTCACTCCTCACCATTTCTGCTGTCATCACCTGAATCCATCACCAACATCTCTTTCTTGAACTGATGCACTTGCCTTACTCCATTTTTATTTGGAATAGCTACAGTTACAACTTTAAAACACATCCAACTGTATCAGTTTCTTGCTTAAAATCCTCAATGGCTTATCCTCAATGGCCTATTCATTTCTACCCCCGACCTCTTTCATACCACTCAGGTTAGACATCGGTTCTATACCCCCATAATACTTTATTACTTTTCCCTCTTAGTACTTTTCATAATTATAAGCATTAGAGTAATGTCAATGAAGATAGACAAAGGCCTCTCCCAATTGCATTTCTGAAGCAACGTGTCAATTCTAGTGATCTCATTATCTTAGCTTATTCAACAGTTTGGGATATTTTTTGATGACCCAGGGGACCTACCATTACTCAAGCATTTTGATCAAGGCACTGTTTTGCCTTCACTAAGTCTCTTGCCTGCTCGGTGGCCGCGGGGTCAGCGGCCAGTAATTCATCGTCTGCTACCTGTCCACCTCATCTGCGGTCCCTGCCCTCCTCCAGTGTCTGGCGTGTTTGTCAGGCAGGTTGTGTGGGTCCCGTGTGCTGTGTCTGAGGCCACCTCCCAGGAGACGCACACAGGATTGGTGCCTCTAATTCAGCCAGTGGACATTTAGCTCATTAAACAGCAATAGATTCAAACAGAAAAATGAAACCACACACATCCTTAGCACTAAACACATTTCCTTCTTTCCGTCTTAGTTTGATTTACTGAAGGGAAATGTGAGGAGCTCTGCATAACCGAGAGGCTGAAAGCATCCAGGCAGAGAGATGAGAGGAGACTGGCTCCAAGCAATATCCCGCCTGCAGGAAGTGAGTGGTGGTGAATCCGTATTTCTCCATAGTAAGCGGTTTCTTGGGGCCCGAGCATCCCTTGTTCCAGTGCTGGGGGGAGAGACTCAGGCAGGGCTGGCTGTGCCCGTGGAGTTGGGTTCACTGTTCCTGCTGGTCTCAGGGGCAGCAGCTGGCCTGCCAGCTTGTTCCCTCCAAGCCATTTCCCTTTGCCCCTTCCAGCCTTGGGAAAGAACACCAGCCTGTGGGCTGACACCCCAAAGTGGCCTGATAGCTGGGAAGTGACCCTCCTGTAGAGAATGGAGCTTCTCTTCTTTAGAGCAGTAAGGCTATATTGGGTTGGCCAAAAAGTTCGTTTGAGTTTTTCCATAAGATGCCAATAAGATGGCACCAAGTTCATTTAGTCCTTGGTTTGTGGTCAGATTCTCTACAACCCCCAAATCTGGGAAATGTGAAATGATTAAAAAAAAAATCCAGGCTTTTCACTACATTCCAGAGTCTTATTCAGATTTCTGTGGTTGAGAGCCCACATAATAGCTTATACACTCTAGCAGACTTTTTTTTTTTCTTGCCTCCAACATACCTGTTTCCCACTTGATTCTGTCCAAAAATGTCCAGATTTGCTTTGGGGGAACCACTGCCCCCTAGCGTTAGACTTGGGTATGGCCCCCACTCTCAATTCAATGGTGAGAGCAGGTTGTCTTGAGCCAAAAAGCATGTCCTGTCCCTGGGCATGTGACACAGTTTGGGCAAATGATGCTCAAGGCAACAGTGATGGGATGGGGGTGGGGAAATCTACCGTTCTCCCATCCAGGAGCTGGCGGAAGAGGAGCCCTCATCTTTCTCCTGGGTGTCATGCTCTGAGGCCACCAGGCTGGAATGGGTTCAGCCCTTTTGACTTCCTTGACAAGGCACATACTGAGGGTGACGTTGGCACACAAAGGAGGCCAGAATGGAGAGAATCAGGGTTGGTTCTGATGACACTGTGACTGTCTGGGAGAAACCACAAGTGAAGCCAGAACCACTTCTGGATTTTTTAGTTATGAAAGCCAATTACTTTATTTTGCTTTAGGCCAGTTTTCCTTGTAGTTGCAAAGGGAAATTTTGGAATAGATGGTCCTATCAACCACAGAAATGGGGAAAACTAATGGCCGAAGCTACTTTATTTGGTCTTATTTATTCCTTTTTGTTTCAACATTGCAGATTCTGTAAGAGCTAATGTTTATGGAAAATATGTGCTAGACATTAACTTACATGTTATGACTAGTTGAAACCCACCATGAGGAGTGTACTGTTATTAACTCCATTTTACAGATGAGAAAACTGAGGCACACAGAGGTTAAGTCATTTGCCCAAGGTCACAGGATGAGTAAGTGACAGAGCCACAGTTTAATGCAACAGGAGACTTCTCACATCTCCCACAACTCTAATATCCTATGACTATAATTTCCAGAAGCAGAGCCAATGACTGTTTCCACTGGGAACTATCAAGCATGCAGCCAATTTCATTGCCTGGAGCTTTCTCAGCTCTTCTCAATCCCATCTCCTTTGCCCAAATGATAATTGTCTGTTGCATTCCTAAATCTTCTCGCTTCCTTCTCCAAGCCTGACACTCTGGTTTCTGTAACATACGTCTCCATAGCTCCATATGAGAATGTCATCAACCCACTTCCACCACCCTTCAGCACTTGCTTTTTCAGAAGAGTCCCAAATGCAAAGTCTACAGCATCGGGAAGCACTCAGTGGGATTAGATTCCTTGGGAATGAACACTTAACACTTCTCTAGGTTTAGATCCACGTGTTGAAATCTTGTGCAGCTTGCGACACGCTGGCTTTGCCCAGGTCCCCGGGGGGAGGGAGGAGTTATGAAATGTTTCCTCATTGCTCCTCTCTATATTCTACCAATTGCATCCTCTAGGCTCAATCTTTTTTTTTTTTTTTTTTTTTTTTTTTTGCGGTACGCGGGCCTCTCACCGTTGTGGCCTCTCCCGTTGCGGAGCACAGGCTCCGGACGCGCAGGCTCAGCAGCCATGGCTCACGGGCCCAGCCGCTCCACGGCATGTGGGATCTTCCCGGACCGGGGCACGAACCCGTGTCCCCTGCATCGGCAGGCGGACTCTCAACCACTGCCACCAGGGAAGCCCCTCTAGGCTCAATCTTAACCATATGAATAACCACTCTCCCAATTCCCCAGTCAGGGAGGCTTCAAGATCCTCACATTCACTGTTACCACACTTTGATATTCCCTAGGTGCTGCTTCTTGGCGCTTCTATGACCTGCTCCTTTATGCAATGTGGAGAAAAGGATTTGAGATGGCTTCTACCTGGCACTATTAGGGGCGGTAAGACAGTAATGAAAAAGGGCACATGTTGGCCACAGTGGGGAAATTTTCCAGAGCACCAAACCTCTGAGAGTCGACTGATACCCAGGCTTTCCAAATGCTCACCATCCTCTAGAATCTACTGCCAACCGTATGAGAGGGGTGTACTATATATATATCACATACCCCAGCTATCCTGTCTCTTATTTATCCCATCCATATCAAGCAGTCATTGGCTTATCTGTTCAAATAAACACATATGTATGATTTTACGTTAGAGGGTAGCTTTTACACATCACATGAGGAAACCTTCAGACCCCTGACTGTACCAGTTATATCCTCACTCCATTCACTCATCAACCGAATCATGCATGGATCCACCCATCTAACAAAACTTGACTGAACACCTATATGTGCCACTGGATAAAGTACTGAGGATACAAAGATAAAACATACTTTTTTTTTTTTTTTTTTTTGCCCTTGGAGCTCACACTTTAGTAAAAGAGAGACAAATAAACAGAGTATTTCAGTCCATTTAGGTAAACATTTGAACAGAGTTAATTACAGGGTGTCATAGGAGCAGAGAAGAAGGGCCAGGCTTTGGAAGTCAGGAAGGGCTTCCTACAGGAATAAAGACGCAGATGTAGAGAATGGACTTGAGGACACGGGGAGGGGGAAGGGGAAGCTGGGACGAAGGGAGAGAGTGGCATGGACAAATACACACTACCAAATGTAAAATAGCTAGCTAGTGGGAAGCAGCTACATAGCACAGGGGGATCAGCTCAGTGCTCTGTGTCCACCTAGAGGGGTGGGATAGGGAGGGTGGGAGGGAGGGAGACGCAAGAGGGAGGGGATATGGGGATATATGTATATGTGTATCTGATTCACTTTGTTATAAAGCAGCAACTAACACACCATTGTAAAGTAATTATACTCCAATAAAGATGTTAAAAAAAAAGAAGAAGGGCTTCCTAGAAAAGGTGACAATTGAGATTGACAGCTGAGAATCACTGTAGCAGACAGCATGACTCCCCAGTATCTGTCCTCTCCTTTGTCCTGGTAATAGAACCTATGAGGTTTTAGCTGGCCACAAGGGCGATAGACTCATTTCCAGCCTCTCTTACATCTTTGTGTAGTCATGGAACCAAATTGTAGTCAATAGGAATATGAATGAAAGAGACGGGTACAATGTGGTTACAAAATTCTTTTAAAAAGGGTATCTTGCCCTCTGCTTCCTCTTACCCATTCTCCTTGGGTTGGAATGTAGGCAAGGTGGAAGTGATCTATCTCTGAGCATATGGATCATCCCCTAGTGGATCACAGAGCCATAAGACAGAAGGAAATGGGGTCCCTGGATGACTCTATGGGGCAGAGGCATCCATCAACACTGTCCTCCCGTGACAGCCCCTATATGCGGTCACCCCATTATAGTAGCAGCTTAACCTGTACCTTTACACAATAACCAACCACCCACAGGCTGAGCTCTGCATAAGAAATTCAGCATGATTAGATACTACCGTGCCCCCTCCCCCTTGGTAAGGATGGTCTAGAAAGAGTTGTTGGTGGTCGTGCATGGATATTTCTGGAGGATCTGGGGATGAGTGAAACACTGGATTGTGGTGAGAGTATTAAGCCATAGCCACAATAAGCACCCCCATCCCATACAGCCAGGGTTCCCTGCTACTCCTTCTATCAGGTCTCCACTCTGCAGGGTGCTGGGAGGGGGAGTGGTTCAAAGGGATGGGACAGGGGACAGGAGCTTCACTCTGCTTCTCAGCCTGTGACTTGGACTGCCTCTGGCTCCCACCTATTTCCTGGCACCCTCTCCCCCTTGGGCCTGCTGCTGCTCTGGGGAATGCTATACATCCTCATCAACTTCTGCAATTCCAAGATAGAGTCCTGTTCCGATTTCTGAGACTTCCCACGGCACAGTAGTCTCAAAGTTTTCCTCCACCCAGTCCTCTTGAATGAAAACCCCAGATCCTAGGTCTCTCCTAATTACATGTGCATTTCATTCATGTCCCTAGAACCTGTCACTGGACCCGGTCTGTACTATGACTCTCAGTTTCTCCTGCTCGAATTATACCAACTCATTGGACTGGGTCAGTTTTGACTCATATCTACCTGTCTGCCCTGATTTCCCTATTTGAATCATCCCAGAGGGAGTTTCTGGCCTGCTTTAGAGTTGGAGCTACAGAGCCATCTTAATACATCACGATCATTCTTTCTTTTTCTACCCAGCCACATGACAGAGACCACCTCCCCAAACTACTCTTCAGGCTAAATCTTGGCAAATGAAGAATGCCAAGGGCAAAGAAATGCTTTCACCATACTCCAATATTTTCCATTTGCTACCAATCAGTAAATGAGAAGGCAATCAGCTGCCTCTGTCTCAGAAAATATCTACAGGCAATGGGGCAGGTAGCTGAGAGTCTCCAGGGGGTCTTTACTCCGTGAAATCTGTCTATATGAGCTCCAGTCCTTATGGACTAAAAGAGAGAAAACTGCAGGATTTGTGGGAAATCATCTGTGGACCCAGGATAGACTCAGAATGCTGCTCTGCCATGGTTTTTGTCTCTAAGCCCTGGATGGCCTGGAACCTCCACCCTCTCGCTCTCTGTTTCTCTCCCCTTGGTGTCCTCGCAGTCCCGGCGCCTGTCTCTAAGATAGCGTTGCTCACATAGAAATGCTCAACAGTCATGGCTTGTGAATGTGCCCCTCTCCCCTGCAAGGTGAATCATGCATCTTCCTGTCTCCAGAAACTAGCACAACACCTGGCACATGGGAAGGGTTTAGAAAACAAATGAAACCTCATTGACACACTGGTTACAGACCCTTCTGAGAGGTATCTGAGCACCAAATCACAAAACAGCCCAGTTCTGAAATTCTGGATTACCCCTGGCATTCCATCCTTGGCCTTCACATGCCACACCCCAGTGTGTGCCACCAAATGCCCATACCTGTCAGATGCCCATTAACCCAGTCCCAAGGTTCCTATCTCTGAAGCCTGCTTTCCTTTCAGCGAGACCTGGCTTTCCTCTCCACATCCTCTGAATTTTACACAGGTCCTTGGACTCTAATAGTTCTTGATTTGCTGGCTCAGCAGCTTCTGGTACCTTAGGTGAGACACACCCCATTTCTAGCCAGATCCTATGAAGCCTCTCACTCGCTCCAGGCCCCCTTGGGTGATGAGGCAAGGGTCTGGACAATACAGTATTTAAGCCCAAAATGGGATGGGGGGCTACTTGTTATCTACAATTGGGAAAGACATTTGAATAGGAGATTTCAATAAAAAACCCTCAACCAAATTCCCTGGCAGTCCAGTGGTTAGGACTCCTCGCTTTCACTGCTAGGGCCTGGGTTCAATCCCTGGTCAGGGAACTAAGATCCTGCAAGCCTCGTGACGTGGTCAAAAGAAAAATAAAACAAACCCTCATCCAGATTCCTTGACGATACTACCCATGACTTTTCTCCCTTTCTTTTTTTTTTCCCTCTTTAAATGTTTTCATAACATTGGTAAGTGAGCGCCTGGAAACAAACTCTCCTACTGGGCTCATTACCTGGAGCCTCACACTGAACCCTCAGACACCCTCCTACCCTCCAAGAAGTTGGACAAAGCTCAAGGTAGCATCCCTAGACACCCCCTGAGTCACCAGATTCCCTTTTCCACAGTTCACAAGTACCAACAAGGAACTTTTTTTCTGCTTAGAAAGACACTTCTCCCTCTAACTGTTTTGTTTGCCTTCAAGTCCATTTGAATACAAAAATACAATGGAATTCCATTAAAATAATGTCTGGGGCCTGAGACACCAGGATAAAAGACAGGAAATTGCCCTATTCTTTATGCAGCAATCCACTTGGAGCTGACAGTTCCTGGATAACTTCAGCGGGGGTGGGGGTGGGGGTGGGGGTGGGGGGAAGCAGGCTGTTAAAAAAACAAGTGGGCCATATTTCATGCTGGCTTCCATTCTCCCGGGACTGTTTTTACTAGGAGCACAGGGGAACCGTTAGAGCAATAAAACACCAGGCTCATTTATAGCGCTCTTCCCCAAATGCTGAATTTTCATAATTATTCAACAGGAAAACTGTTCCTTGGGCTGAAATCATAAATGCTTAAGTCACCGTGGGACAGGTACTTTGAGGGTGGGCTTTGATGATAAGTGAGCTTATAAATTCCAGAGTTGGAAAGGGCTGACCCCTCACTTGAAATATGAGTGATCTGGGACCCAGAGAGGAGAAGAGATGAATGCCTGGCCACACAAGAAGAGGCAGCAGAGGCAGGTCCAGAAGCTGGACTTCTGACTCTGGTCCTGAGCTGTCCCCCTTTTCTCCTGCCTGGTTTATGCTGGGATGTGTAGGAAGCTTCTATACCTGAGTATTCTTCTTGTTGTGTTGAAGTCAAATCTTAAAGGCTGTAAGGACCAGCCAGAGAAAGTGTTCTCAGGCTGAAGCCAGAGAGGATATAGACAGATTTATGGAAGAAACTTCTTGAACATCCGGGCATTGGGATTTGGGGTTGGAAGACTTCAGTAAAGCATGAATTCTTTCCACAAACTGGATCATAATTTTTTTAAAAAAATGTTGAAAAATAAGCATGAATTTGGAAAGGATTATCAAAGCAACGAAACAGATGGACAATAGGTGACCCAAAAGTTTTTAAAGGTGAGAAAACCATGAGCCCCCAAAGGCAGCGGGGGAGACTGGACCAGAGAGGTGGGCAGGTCTTGTCCAGGACTAGGATTGTAGACTTATCCTCAATTCTCATGACTGATAACTCAAAGGTAGAGCTTATTTATTTCTCTTTTTTTTTGGTTAGGGATACAGAGGCTGTGTTGTCGAGAACCAGAGGAACTGATTAGTAGCTACAGGCTCCATTCCTTACTTTCCCCACCACTCCCCAAACAGGCCTGATTCTGAGTTTCCAGAATATTATTGGACAAGTGAATGAATAAATCAGTGATCAAAGAATAGTTCGAGAGAGATGATGGCAGTGGTTCCGAAGTCAAAGACCACCTTGTGTTCTCCCCTCTGTCTCCCAGATGGCAAAATATAATACCAACTAATTTATGCAGGAATGAAGATCCGCCAATAGATTAATCTTCCAGGTAGTGAAATTAGCTCCTTTAAGCAGAAAACATTGTTTCTGTTCTTTTGCTTTGAAAACACTCTAACCCTATTACATACTTCTAAAACCGGGCTTACAAAACAGAAACATCATCTTTTACTCTATTTCAGAACATTAATAAAATATAAATACTTATATGAATTATAACTACACATGCCATCTCATTTAATCCTCACAAGAGTATGGTATGGATCCAAAAATCCAGTTTTTCAAGGTCATACGACCAGTAAGAGTCAAAGTTGGGTCTCGGATACACATTTTCTGATTGCATAGCCATTGCTTAAGCTGAGACTAAGTGCCTCCTGACTCTTTCTCAGGCCATGGCCAATGGCAAGGTCAGGAGTCTGCTAGAAACATGGGCGTGGCCTACTGGAGAATGAGGCATATTGGGCTTAAGCAACAAGTTGGGGAATAAAGGAAGGAGGCTAGGACGGTGGGGTAGAAGTGGGAGCCCTGAACCCCGAAAAGGGAGGTGGCCAACAGTTAATGCTGCTGCCCAAATGGTGTAAAGACGTTAGCTGGCTGCCTGAGGGTCTGAGTGGTGGGCAGGGCCTGGCAGAAGGAAGACCCTGGCAGGGGTGATGTTCAGAGATGCGTGCTTATGGATGAGCTGAGGGCTTAGAGCCAGGCCCCAGAGAGAGTGGACTGTGATGCAGGGAGCAGGGTCCAGCCCCAGGGGCTCCAGACTGGGGGAGATAAGACACAGTGTGTGGGTCTTGGCCAGGCATGCTGGGGTTCAGGGCAGGGAGCCAGGCCAAGCAAAAGGGTGGAGATCATTAGGAACTGGGGTGGCAGGCAGGGGTGCCAACCCGGCCTGTGCAGCTGGGCTTAAGGTCCTGCAGATTCCCCAGCTCACCAGTGCCTGGACACAGACCATTATGCAATTCTTCCCAGCCCCACCCTCTGAGCTTCCAGTCACCCCAGAGCTGCAGGAAGAGGACTTCGGAGTACAGGCAAGAACGTACAGCAGGAACTGTGTCACAAGTCATCTTGGAGCGGCCCCTCTGGGGGCAGGACAGAGACCACTGGACACCAGGGGCATTGTTTGGAGATGGGGAGGTGGCGAGCCTTGGCTGTGGACGCTAGATTCTCACTCATTCGCTGTGGCCTTGAACCAGGCACACGATCTCGCTGAACAATATGGTGGTAGTAATAGCGCCCATCCTTCTTTTCAGGGTTAGCATCTGACCTCATACCATAAATAAGAGTATACAAGAAAGCCCTTCCACTTCCTTTGAAGTAAGGGAATATGGTCAGTTCCCTGTTGTCCACTTAACTTTGAGGACAGAGAATGGAGAATTTGGAGTTTTCCATATTTGAATGCAGGAGCTAAGGTATTATGTATCTGCGATGTGGCAGGCACTGTGCTAAGTGTCCCAGGAAAACAAGGATGACTAAAAGCTTGGGCTTTGAAGGCCAGGGCAAGGAGCTAACAGGCGTCAGTCAGGGAGATAAATGCACAATCAGTTATAATGCAAAATGCAAGGTAGAATGAAGTAAGAGCTGAAAGGCAGTGTATGTGTGGAGCTGCTGCATGGACTCAGAGCCAGGAATGAGTGATTTCGAGCAGGGAGTTTCAGGAAGGGGCTCACGGAGCAGCTGGTGCCCCAGCTAGACCCTGGAGGAGAGCAGGAATTGAGGATCGTAGCAGAATCCAGCTTGGAAGCTGTCAAACGTGGGTTTGGTCTTAAACTAATTCATAAGGCTCTAAACGAATGCTTCTAAATGAAGATTGTACAGCTGAAGCACTCAGGGATCATATAGGTAATTTGCAAATGGCCAGATCTCTTTCAGATCCCCTGTTTCAGGTGCCTTGGGAGTGGAGCCTGGGTGTTTGCATATTGAAGAGGTCCCCATTTCCTCCTCTATGCCCCAACCCAGGTGATTTTGATGAGGATTTTTGGATAAGAGCCAGTGCCCTAAACCAGTCCCAAGCTTTAGCATGGTTAACCATCTCCTGGAGATCTTATTAAAAGACAGATTCCTGGGCCCTTCCCTCAAAGATTCTGATTCATGGGGTCTGGAATGAGGCCTGGAATCCCGCATTTCTAACACATTCTCAGGTGATGCTGATGCTGCAGGTTTGGGGGCCACACTTTGAGTAGCAGGGCTTTAAACCGTCACCTGGTCCTGTGGTTCTTGCTAGGATGGTAAGACCCAGAGTGAAGAGATCCCCTTAATCAGGAAATGCTTTGGAAAGCAGATGCACGCTTCTCCATCCTGGACCTTTATGAAGTCACCCTCAGTCACCTTGAAACCACCTGGCCTATAGAGGTGACATAAGGACAGCCCAGAGGGGGTCATAGCACCCATCTGTAGCCTCTGTACTTGCTTCCCCTGCCTCTAGTTCCCCGCTGACCCCTGCTTCTCAGTTATGTTCCTATATAAGTCTCCTGGATCTTGTGCATCCTGCCTGCCCTGCCCAGGAATATTAGGAATTTGTCCTGCATCTTTTTATGGCCAGTCCACTTGACACACAGCCAAGAGATGGTTTGGTCTCACCAGACAGTTTGGCTCAGAGAACAGGTGTTCTGCACATCTCTTTGACACTCACTCTGGAAAGATAGGCACAATGACTTTGGGTCCTCTTTGTCCCTCACATGTTTTTGATCAGCTTCATTTTGGAAAAATATTGTTCACGGGAGCAATTTAGTTAGTGTGAAAGAACTCTTCCAAGTTAGGAAGAGGAAAAATTCTTTTTGTGTGTTAGGAAAAATTACCTGGAAGGGATTGTTGAGCTAGCTGACCAACCCTGGGATTTGGTCATTTGAACAAGTTAGCTGTTGACAGAGGATGCCTGCCTTTTAAAAACCTGGCAACATAGGCCTTGCATTGTGGGTTTTCGCTAATTCAGTGGATCTTGGCTGGTTCCCCACTTTCAGCCCTGGGGAAAAGTCAACCTCACCAGAATTACTTTTCAGAAAAAACATCCTCATGAATTTCAATTAAATAATACAGACCTTTTTTTCCCTTTTCTTTTAAAGATTTTCTCTCCCTTTTCCCCTTCTTTTTTTTTAAACATCTTTACTGGAATATAATCACTTTACAATGGTGTGTTAGTTTCTGCTTTATAACAAAGTGAATCAGTTATACATATACATATGTTCCCATATCTCCTCCCTGTTGCGTCTCCCTCCCTCCCAGCCTCCCTATCCCACCCCTCTAGGTGGTCACAAAGCACCTGGCTGATCTCCCTGTGCTATGCGGCTGCTTCCCACTAGCTATCTATTTTACATTTGGTAGTGTATATATGTCCATGCTACTCTCTTACTTTGTCCCAGCTTACCCTTCCCCCTCCCCACGTCCTCAAGTCCATTCTCTATGTCTGCATCTTTATTCCTGTCCTGCCCCTAGGCTCTTCAGAACACCCCCCCCCTTTTTTTTTAGATTCCATATATATGTGTTAGCATACGGTATTTGTTTTTCTCTTTCTGACTTACTTCACTCTGTATGACTGTGCCGGAAACAGTACTAGATGAGATGCTAGAAATGAAGAGATAAATTAGATTTGATCACCTGTACTCAAATCACTTGGTGGAAGAGGTATAGCTCTAACTGTGATGCTATGTGTTGTCAGAGGGGTATAAAGTACAGTGGAAGTATAGAAAAGGGAGTGTTCATTTGGCTCAAGGAAGCTTTATGGAATGAGAGATACTGGTTTTTCACACAAGAATGGTCAGACTTTCAAGGGATTAATCTCCAAAACATACAAATAGCTCATACAGCTCAAAAAAAAAACCCAATCAAAAAATGGGCAGAAGATCTGAATAGACATTTCTCCAAAGAAGACATACAGATGGCCAAAAGGCACATAAAAAGATGTTCAACACTGCTAATTATTAGAGAAATGCAAATCAAACTACGATGAGGTATCACCACACACGGGTCAGAATGGCCATCATTAAAAAGTCTACAAATAACAAATGCTGGAGAGGGTGTGGAGAAGGAACTGTCCTGTTGGTGGGAATGTAAACTGATACAGCCACTATGGAGAACAGTATGGAGGTTCCTTAATAAACTAAAAATACAGTTGCCATGTGACCCTGCAATCCCACTCCTGGCATATATCCAGAGAAATCCATAATTCAAAAAGATGCATGCACCCCAATGTTCATTGCAACACTATTTACAATAGCCAAGACATGGAAGCAATCTAAATGTCCATCAACAGATGAATGGATAAAGAAGATGTGGGATATATATACAATGGAATATTACTCAACCATAAAAAAGAATGAAACACTGTCATTTGCAGCAATATGGATGGACCTAGAGATGATCATACTAAGTGAAGTAAGCCAGACAGAGAAAGACAAATATCATATGATATTGCTTATACGTAGAATCTAAAAAATGATACAAATGAATTTATATACAAAGCTGAAATAGATCCACAGACATAGAAAACAAGCTTACAGCTACCAAAGGGGAAAGGGTGGGAGGGATAATTTAGGAGTTTGGGATTAACGTACACACACTACTATATATAAAACAGATAACCAACAAGGACCTACTGGATAGTACAGGGAACTATACTCAATATTCTGTAATAGCCTATAAGAGAAAAGAATCTGAAAAAGAATATATATATTTCTATGTAGAACTGAATCATTTGCTGTACATCTGAAACTAACACCACACTGTAAATCAACTATACTTCAATTAAAAAAAGAGTGGTCAGGCTTTGACAGGATAACAATATCTGAATATAACACAAGAAATATACGGTAATTAGGAGGATGGATATGTATCACGTCTCTTAGATAACCACAATGAAGGTTTTGATAATACTAATGAGAGTAACAGCAAATGTCTTTTGAATACTTTCCATATGCCAAGCACTGTGTTAAATTGTTTATATGCATTATCTACTTTAATGAAATCCTCCCCACCAGCCTACAAAGTGACAGTATTGACCCATTTTACAGATGGGTAGAGTGAGGCTTAGAGAGATTCATTAGGTCACTTGCTCAAGGACTTATGGTGCTGGCGTTTGAAGCCAGGAATTTAAACCAGTGACTATTAACTGGTATTACTTGCTAAACACCCACAGTGCATCAGGCACTTTGCATGGTCACCTTTTTCATCTTTAAAACAACCTTTTAAAGCAGATATTACAGCACCATTTTATAGAGGGAGATGCATGTGCTGAGAAGTGAGTTTTGCACATTTATACAGTCACTAAATGGAAGGACTGGAATTAGAAACTAGGTCTGTCTGAGCTCCAAAGACCATCTTCTTTTGACCTTGTCAGATTTTTGCCCTTTCATTGGATCCTTCAATGTCTTAAACCAAAGGGGTGACAGTAAACATGAGTGCTCCTGACAGGCTGCCTGGGGAAAGCCTGTGCACTTTTGCAATGGAATGATTGCTCCGCATTTTCTTAGGGCTGGAGGTGCATATGGCATGAAAGATTGCCTGGAGGAGAAAAGAAATAAGAAAGCATGGGGCTCATAGGGAAGAGGTAGGAGGTGAGATGTTGAGACCAGCTGGTAAATGACAAGGGACAGGTTGGGTGAGATGGTGGGCCAGGCTGCAGGCAGCCTGGGGCTCTGGAGTCCAGAAGTCCTGGGTTCTCAGCCTTGGTGACTTTGGCCTATTCACCTTTCTGAGCCCCAGCTTTCTCAACCGTAGAATGGGAATACTAATACCTTTCTTCTCGGATTGTGGTCTCGAATAAATGAGCTAGCTTGGAGCATAGAGGATGGCCCATGGGCATGCAATAATCAGTAGGTACCTTCTTGCTGCCCTGTTTACTTTGGCTCCAGCTGACTCTGATTAGGCTGTAAGAGAAAAAGAGTCTAATTTCTTGAACAGGAAGGATTTGATTCCAGCAGGGAGGCCCTGGGGCATGCACAGGCATGGGGACCCTGGAATAATATCCATTTGTTTGGCTCTTTCTCCAGGCCAGAAGGCTGACTTCCGGAACCTTCATCCCAGCACTAAATCCATCTAATTGGTTGGAAAAGCCCTGGGTGGATAAACATCCCGTCAGCCCACCACTGTAATGTCAGTGACATTTATGCCTGAGATGAAGGATGCAGAATGAATGGACATTAGACCCCAGGTACCCTGCCACGAATGACAGCCCAGACAAGACAGCCCCCTGAGCCAGGAAATGCCAGCCTCTGGGGGGGTGGGGCGGGGGTTTGGGGGTGCAGCAGACAAGGATGAGCCCTACATGGGGCTTACAGGCTCAATTAGGAGGTAGATCAAATTTGCCTAAGACACGGAGACGTGGACAGCACACCAGAATGCCGTGCTAGGCGAGTTCGTTAACCTCTCTGAGCCCCTGGTTTCTGCCTGCGAGACAAGCACTGTGATGCTGGTGGGCACAAAATGAGAAGAATAAGTGAACAAGGTAGCACCGTTCCTGCAGCTTCAGAAACTCCAGAAATGCTAGGTCCCTTCTCCTTTCCTATTTTTGCTTTCTCCTGGAATCACCTCTTTCTTTGCTCCAAAGAGCCCAAGACCTGTACACTCCTCATTCACAAACCCAGGAGCGCACCCCATTCATCCACTTATTCATGAATACCATTTATTCATTCATTCTTCAATCAATTCTGTTTTGGTCACCCAAAATGTGTCCAGGTCCTAACCAGAGAGCTGCATACAAGTGAATCATCGGACCTCTCCCCTGCCCTTGAGTGGTTCAGAGGCTGATGGGGGACAGTGGCACTGTAGTGGATAAAGTCCCAACAAGAGAGGGCACACACACTGCCAGGAGGGAAGGGTGGGGGGGGGAAGGGATAGTTAGGGTGTCTGGGATTGACATGTACACACTGCTATATTTAAAATAGATAACCAACAAGGACCTACTGTATAGCATAGGGAACTCTGCCCAGTATTAGGTAACAACCTAAATGGGAAAAGAATTTGAAGAAGAGTAGATACATAGAACTGAATCACTTTGCTGTACACCTGAAACTAACACAGCATTGCTCTTTTTTTTTTTACAACTTTATTGGAGTCTAATTGCTTCACAATGGTGTATTAGTTTCTGCTTTATAACAAAGTGAATCAGTTATACATACACATATGTTCCCATATCTCTTCCCTCTTGCGTCTCCCTCCCTCCCACCCTCCCTATCCCACCCCTCCAGGCGGTCACAAAGCACCGAGCTGATCTCCCTGTAACACAGCATTGTTAATCAACTCTGCTCCGATATAAAGTAGAAAGTTAAAAGAAAAACAGAGAGATGGCACACACAGTGCAAGGTAAGTCAAGGAGGGTTTATTTGCAAAGGGACTAATTGTGAAGGGATGGGTGCAGCCACCAGCAGCATGGCTGTCACCACCCCCAGGACCAAGGGGGGAGAAGGGAACTGACCCTGGAACCCAGCAGGAGAGGGTCGTGCACAGCAGGCCACCTTGAGAGGAGCAGTGACCTGGCAAGGGACACAGGCAGCCTGAGGTAACCTCTCCGGGAGGAGCCCGGCTGCTCCTTCCCACCCCTGAGCCTCCGCATTAGCTGACATGATCAGAAGCTCAAGGTTAATGAGCTCACGGATGTGGTCCACAGTGGCCGGTCTGCCGGGGCGGAGGGCTCAGTGGAAAAGGCTGGAAAGTGACTCTAAGGGGAAAATGCAATTCGTCCAGCACATGCAGTAACATTGATTACAAGGGGAGGGTGACGCTAGAATGGGAGGGAGGGGTTGATTCCCACTATTCCTTTCAATTTCACTCCCTCCAGCCCACCCCCACTTCAATCCCCAATTCGGGGGAATGGAGTTGATCTCCCTGCCTCCATCCATGCCCCGGGACAACGGGCATCTCTTGAACACTCACATCTGTCTCACGCCCCATCTTGACATCTTTCAGCGGCTTCCTACTGCCTTCAGGGAAAAGCCCCAATTCTCTGGGATGACTGGCAAAGCCCTCGGGTCCTGGCCCTCTCTTGCCTCTCCAGGATCGTTTCTTGTTACACTTCTCCCCACTCTCCCCCCACCTCCATCTCCCACCTCCACCAGTATTACGGAGTTGACCTTTCCCTGTACCTAACGCGCTCTCCTTCTGGGTCTTTGAACCTGCCTTTCTCACCTCCGCTGGACCCCAACCTGAGACGTTCTCCCCTCTCCGCTTTGCCTGGCTAACTCCTACCAACCTTAAGAAATCATGATCTACTGAAGCATCCAGAAAGGTATAGAGAATAAAAATTAGACATCCACGTACCCACCCCTTATATTTAATAAATGTTGAAATTTTACCACATTTGCTTCAGATCTTTTTTATTTTAAAGAAAACAAATATCACAGCTACAATGGAAGCATCTATTATACTTCTTTCCCTCCTGTAATACTATTTTAAAGTTAGTGAGTATCCTACCCATCCATGTTTTTACATGTTGGCTAGATATCTCTGCTCTAAAAAGGGAGATAATTACCATTATATTATAGTTTTTTTATAATGTGCTTTTTCCACTTAACATTATGTGAGTGTTTTGTTGTTTTGGCTCTGTTGATTGGACATAGTCTTGAGAGACTTTATTGCCAGATGGCTTCCCTCTCCTGATGAGGGTCAAGTAATTATGTCCAGGCCACACTTGACTTCAAAAGAGTGGCTTTGACAGAGGTTTCATAAGCACCAATCATTTAAAAAAATTTTTATTGAAGTATAGTTGATTCACAATATTGTGCTAATTTCTGCTGTACAGCAAAGGGTTTCAGTTATACATATATATATATTCTTTTTCATATTCTTGTCTATTATGGTTCATCACAGGATATTGAAAATAGTTCCTTGTGATATACAGTAGGACCTTGTTGTTTATCTATCCTACACACTGTATATAATAGTTTACATCTGCTCATCCCTAACTCCCAGTCCTTCCTTCCCCTACCCTCCCTCCCCCGTGGCAGCTACAAGTCTGTTCTCTATGTCTGTGAGTCTGTTTCTGTTTTGTAGATATGTTCATTTGTGTTGTATTTTAGATTCCATATATAAGTGATATCATATGGTATTTATCTTTCTCTTTCTGACTTTGCTTAGTATGATAATGTTCTAGTTCCACTAGATAATCTCTAGTTCTCTAGCATGCAAATGGCATTATTTCGTGATTTTTTTATGGTTGAGTAATATTCCATTGTATGTATGTACCACATCTTCTTTATCCATTCATCTGTTGATGGACATTTAGGTTGTTACCATATCTTGGCTATTGTGAATAGCATAATCACCAAACATTACAGTAAATTCCAAGTTTCCTTGCAGCTCCTGTAACAGCATGACTGCTCAAATCTCTATAACCATGTTGGAGGGAAAGCAACTGATCAGAAAGAAGTGGGAAGGTGATGGATGCAGCCTTCACCCTCTCACCTGGCAGGTCCCCTCCTACTTTGCCATGTGGCCATCTGACCATGTCCAACAGCTGCCCATAAACGCTAGCAATTCTCTTGCTGTTCTGATCCCTTTTCCATGTTTAGCATCATTACAATACCTGTCCCATTTTCCAGACTTACAGAGACACTACCTCTCAATGAGAGGAGCGGTGGAAGGCTGGGGGGCTACTATTCAGTGGCTCTGATGGATCTATCAGCAAATATCACCTAATCCTGGAGCTTTGGCTTTAGATGTCATGCTCTGCATGCTTAAGTGTGTGGCCCAGGACACTCTGCTGGCTCTACAGAAGCCATTCTAACAAGGATTAACCAGGACCTATGGTATATCATGCCAGGAGTGTTTCTCCTAGCATCGGTCCCAGGGACCTTAAAAATACATGGCACCATCACTACCACCATCACCACATTTATAATCAACATCATGCTTTTGAACTACCTTTATGGATATATAGAGATCTACTTCATTTATTTTAGTTGCCAAATCATATTTCTTTGTATGAATGTATCACAACTGATTTATCCATTTTCCTTAATGGACATTTAACCTTTTCAATCTTTTGCTGTTATCAGCAGTGCTTCAATTTAAAAGAAATCCTTGAGCTTGTGTAAAAAATAGTTCTACAAGATATACATATATACTCAGAAGTAGAATTGCTGGATCCCATTGTATGTTTCATTTATCTATCTATCTATCTATCTATCTATCTATCTATCTATCTAAAATGTTGCCAAATTTCTCCTCCAAAAGGATGTGTCCATTCACATTCATACTAGTAATGTCTGAGAGTTCCTATTAGAAGTTCATTTTTAAAAATTTCTAGATTTCAAATTTTAGGGCAGCACCCATACTTTGGGAGGTTGCCTGGTGTGGTAGAAACAGCCCTGAATTATGGGTCAATAGGAGGAAAAACTCTGTCCCTGATTCTGCCCCTGGCTTGCTGTAGGGCTTGTACAAACATACTCCCCTCTCTGGAACTCAGTGTCTTACTTATAAATTGAAGGCATGGGATTAAAATGTCTCTTAAATTCTTCCAGCCTTAATCTTCTGCAATATGTGCTTTAAATAATGTCTGACTTAAGATGGTGAGAAGCTTCACTCATTCATGCATTGACTTCTTTCATCAGGTCCTTATCATGCGCTGCTGTATCCTAGGCACTGGTACCGACACAAACAGACCATGACCTTGTCCTCAAGCACCTCCCACTTGAATGGAGGAGACAGACAAATGGAAAAGCCCTGGCCATTGCATTCCAGACTAGGGATGGTCAGGGAGGGCTTCCTGCTGGAAGTTAGACTTTGCCTTAAGGATGAGTTGTAGTCAGCCAGGCAGAGTACCAAGTTGCAAATGTCATTCCAGGCAGAGAAAGGCACGGAGGCTAGCCGGGACTTGCGGCATTCAAGGATGCATTAAGTGATACAGACTGATTGCTCCGTTAACGTGTGGTTGCCACCTTCCTGTTCCACTTTTAAATTCATTCAACAATATTAACTGGGTGCCATTGGATGCCAGGCACTCTGGTAGGAACTGGGGATGTAAGATAAACAAAAATGTCATGGTTCCTGCCCAGGTGGAACTTTCTGTCTAGTAGGGGAGGGCAGTGTAAAGGAGATGGAGAAATGAGTATAAAGAAAAAGAAGAGGGTGCTATGAGCGGTAATAACACATTGAACTAATTTAAAGTGGGTGGGGCTAAGTCTTCTCTGAGGAAATGACAGTTCCATGTGGGACATGAAAAGAGAGTGGAATGGAGCTCGTAGAAGCCTGAAGGATAAAGGCGCTTCATAAACATGGGACTGAAAAAGGTCCGTGAGGTGGTGGAACATAGCAACTGGGAAGCAAGAAAGCAAGGGATGTGATTGGCTGGGTGCAGGTCATGCCTTTTTTTTTTTTTTTTTTTTTTTTGCGGTACGCAGGTCTCTCACTGTTGTGGCCTCTCCCGTTGCACAGCACAGGCTCCAGATGCGCAGGCTCAGCAGCCATGGCTCACGGGCCCAGCGGCTCCGCGGCATGTGGGATCTTCCCGGACTGGGGCACGAACCCGTGTCCCCTGCATCGGCAGGCGGACTCTTAACCACTGCGCCACCAGGGAAGCCCAGGTCATGCCTTTTGAGACCAAGTGAGGAGCTGGGCTTTTCCTAAGGGCAGTGGGAAAGTCTGGCCACTGACCCCTTCCTTCCTTCCTAGAAATGCCTCCTGGTCATGTCGTACGGAGAGTTTAGGCATTTGAGTCATCTCCCCATCCCAAACCCAGCCATCCTCCCTCAACCAGTTCCCAAGGCCACACCTTGCACCTGACCGTCACCAGCGAAGGCTCCGCCCATACAGTCTTACATCCACACCGCCCCCTCCCCTGTTGTGGCTTCCTTCCTTTCCCTCCTGGGTCCCTCACTCAGTTCTCCTTCCAAGGCTTCCCTCAGCCCTTGACTTCTCAACAGTGCTCTGTTACCCAGTTGTTCATTCCTTCTCTCTGGCCTGGACTTGTCCAACCCATCAGCTGTCAACCTTTGCCTATGTCTTCCCTCCCTGTGTCTGTTCTGCAAAGTTCCAATGGCACATCAACTAAGATCTTTTCACCTCCTCTTATGCCTGGGCTGCCGAGGGCCGATGCTGCAGGTGTGTTCCTTTGGGAACTCATGATTTCTGCCCCCTACCAGGCCTGGAACACTGCCCACTCAGAGATGCCCTTGGCCATCCCTTTCTCCCACACGTGCTCATCCTTCATTGTGGTTATTTCAAATCTTCATCCCTGGGGCTTCCCTGGTGGCGCAGTGGTTGGGAGTCCGCCTGCCGATGCAGGGAACACGGGTTCATGCCCCGGTCCAGGAGGATCCCACATGCCGCGGAGCGGCTGGGCCCGTGAGCCATGGCCGCTGAGCCTGCGTGTCCGGAGCCTGTGTTCCATAACGGAAGAGGCCACAGCAGTGAGAGGCCTGCGTACTGCAAAAAAAAAAAAAAAGACAAAAAAATCTTCATTCCTCTCCACGCAAACTGCCCCGTCCTGTTCTCCTGCCTGAGTCTCAACAGATGACCTTTCTTCCTGCTTCCAAATGAAAATAAAAGCCATGGAACAAGAACTCCCTCCACTAGCTGGCACGACACCTACTTTTATTTATTTATTTATTTATTTATTTATTTTTTTTTTTTTGCGGTATGCGGGCCTCTCACTGTTGTGGCCTCCCCCGCTGCGGAGCACAGGCTCCGGACGCGCAGGCTCCGGACGCACAGGCTCAGCGGCCATGGCTCACGGGCCCAGCCGCTCCGCGGCATATGGGATCCTCCCAGACCGGGGCACGAACCCGTATCCCCTGCATCGGCAGGCGGACTCTCAACCACTTGCGCCACCAGGGAGGCCCACGACACCTACTAATGAACCTGTATGTGTGCTCTTTTCCACCTTTCCCTTTGTCCGGGCTGATCCTTGACCCGCGCCCTGAATCCCAAAGTGTTTCTCCCTTGGCGAGGAGGTGGCTCCACCGATTATCCATGTCCCGTCCATCTTGGTCCTTGCTGGGTCCCCTGTGCCTAAATCAGGCCTGAACCCAGAACAAGCGTCTGAGAAATATTTGTCCAATGATCCCTCCCTTCTGCCTTCAGTTTCTGCCTCTCTATTGGTTCACTGCATCGGCATTTAAACCTGCTCAAAGTGTGTTCACCACTCCAAACAAAGACGCAACCCAACCACAAGAAACAGCTCCTGACCCGGTGCACGTCCCCCTCTGGCTACAGCGCCTGGCTTGTTTCCCCTCCCCCTTCCCCATCAGGCACTTGAATGCCTTCCTGAAGCCTCCCCCATTCACTCCTCAGTCCCCTCCCCGACTTGGCTTCATCCTCCCAAGGAAATTGCTCTCCCCCATAACCTCATGTTTGCCACGCGCCATGCACTCTTTTCCTGTCTCAGAGTACTGCCCTCTTGGCAGTGGATGACTCTGCTGCTCCCTCCTTTCTTTGGAAACCCTCTCTTCTCCTGACTTCCGTGACCATGACCATGCTCTCTCAACTCTCCTCTGCTCTGGTCTCCCCACTTCTTGGCCTTTCCCTCCTCCAAGCCACTCTGTTCCAGCCCGTCAGATCTCTCTGACGCAAATGGGATCACAGCCTGCCCTTTGAGCCCTCGCTGCTGCTCTACTGTCCACTGGACGATGTCCAGACTCTTTCCACGTGGTTGTCAGACTCAGCCTGCTGGGTCTCTCCATGTTGGTTCTACAGCCTCACCTCTGGCTCCGTCCTCATGGCTTGCTCCAGGCTACCAGAGGTCTCTAGCCCTTCATCCATTCTGTTCCTCCTGTGATGCGACCCTCTATCACTTTCCTCCAGCAGTTTACTTGGCTTCGGGACCACAACCCTAACAGGACCCCAACTGTTTCAGACCTTCTGCTGTCCTGGCATACGCTTGGACCGGTTTTGCATTCCCCATCTTGTGCCGGCTCTGAGTAATAGCCTTCATTCTTGAGATGTGCTTCACACTTTGCAGAGTACCTTCACGTTCTTATTCTCCTCTGATTCTCTCAACAGCCATGTGAGGCGGGAATATCCACTGTTACCTCCATTCCACAGAGAAGGAGACTGAGGGTCAGGGAGTTTCAGTGACCTGTCCAAAGTCACACGGTGAGTAGATATTGGATCCAGGACTTGAACCCAGAACTTTAAAAGAAATTTTTAAAAAACTTTTTATTTTTTAAACAATTTTCAAAGGTTACTTTCCATTTACCATTATTTCAAAATATTGGCTCTATTCCCCATGTTGTACGATACATCCTTGAGGCTATCTTACACCCAGTAGTTTGTACCTCCCACTCTCCCACCTATACTGCTCCTGCCCCCCACTGCTACCCACTGGTTTGTTCTCTGTATTCGTGAGTCTGCTTCTTTTTTGTTATTGAACTCAGATCTTATGACTTCTCACCCTGGCAGTGTGCTTGGTTTCCCTCTGGTTTCCACACTCCTTCCCCACATCCAGTCCCAAACTTACTGAGCGGTACCCCGTCGTCAAGGCCAGCTGAGGGTGGCCAACCTCCAGAGCTGAGCCCATGGCCTCGGATCCCCCTGGTCACAAGGGGCCTGGTGGTGAGAACTGAAAGTGACCAGATGGCGGGGGAGGGGGGGGCGGCGACACACCACCAGGAAACCTCCTCGTGCCTGAGGAGGAAATGTTTTCCTTTCCTCGACTTCACTTCCCCAGTGAGTGGTGGATCATCTGCCAACACGACTAAAAATAAGTGACTGGAAGGATGGAGACGGATGGGATGGCAGTCCGTGGAGAGATGACGAAAAGGCAGAAGCGGGTGGCAAGTCTTCAGGCTGAAGGAAGACCTGTCAGGAGGCGAAATGACTGCTGAGCAGGCCCTCCGTCGTGCCCTCGCCACTCCGATCCTCCCGGCCTCCTGCTACCTCTAGCCCACACTCCTTCTTTCTGTCCCTGATTAATAAAACCGGCAGCACCGGCCCTGGCATGTGGTGAGGGCTCTGTGCGCTCCATCAAGCCCACCATCTGCTTACAACTGGTTTTCTGCTGCCCCTTTGATTGCACTTTTGCCCGAGTCTTGTCAGTATGGGTCCCCTGACAAACAGTCACACATCTGGGCTGCTTCCAAAGGAGCTGGAGGGCCATCAAGCTGAGGACTGTCTGCGAGGGCACAAGGTCAGACAAGGTCACAGTGTATCGCTGTATTTGCAGAGACAGGGACGGGGCAGAGACGCCTGATCTGACCTGGCATGGCTCGACACTGGCCAGAAGAGGAGGCTTCTCCCCAACAAGGGCTCTTCTGAGCTGGGTGAGTTCAGCCAAATCACTAAACTTCTCTGGGCCTTTGTTGCTCATCTGCAGGAGGACTGGGATTATAGGACTTTCCTGTTTTGAGGTCAGGAGGTAGACTGGTTATCTCTTCAGTTCCCTTTCCAGGGCTCTGACTCTCCATGCTCCGGTTTGGTGACTACTTGTGCTTCAACTTAGGACCTACAAACTGGAGGCTGGATAAAACAGGCAGGCATGCTAGGTTGAATAATGGCCCCCTGATACGTCCACATCTTAAGCCCCAGAACCTGGGACTATTACTTTATATGACAAAAGAGGCCTCACAAGTGTGATTAGGGTAAGACTTGAGGTGGGGAGAGCATCGTGGATTATCCAGGTGGGCCTGATGGCATCACAGGGGTTCTTAGAAGAAGGAGGCAGGAAATCAGAGAGGAGAAGGTGATGTGATGACAAAAACAGAGGCTGGAGAAATGTGATCTGAAATTGGTGGAAGGGGCCACCAGGCAAGGAAAACAGGCAGCCACGAGAAGCTGAAAGAGGCAAGGAATCAGGTTCTCCTCTCAGGAACCAGCTCCGCCCACATCTGGTCTTTAGCCCAGTGAATCTGATTTCAGACTTCTGACCTCCAGAACTGTAAGAGAATACATCTGGGTTGTTTTAAGCCACTAAGTTGCTGCTAACTTGTTACAGCAGCAAAAGGGAACCAATCCAACAGGACTAATCTTATCCATGGGCAAAAAGAGCAATATCGTAATATGGCCCGATGCAAGGCATGTAGGGAGGCACTCTGCCTGAAAACCACACTCTGGGAGACGCCTCCAATGGAGACATCCCTTTGGGCCAAGGAGGTGACATCCCCTCCACAGCAGTGATGAGCCACAGGAATTTAACACGAGCCATGCAGGCAATTGAAAAGTCTCTTGTAGCCTCACTAAAAAGACTAAAAGCAGATGAAATTAATTTTAATAACATATTCAACCCAGAATATCCAAAATAGCATCTCGACCTGTAATCTATATGAAAGAGACAATTTTACATTCTGTGCTTTGTACCAAGTCTTTGGAATTGAGTGTCTGTTTCACATTTATAGCATATCTCAGTCTGGACCAGCCGCACAGGGCTCTGATTTGATCTTGGGTCCAATCAGCATAGCTCTAAAAGGTTAAGACTGTCAACTCCTAAGAGCTGCTCAGTTCATCAGACTCTTTCTAACTGACCCTGAGGGGATGAAGGTCCTTGGGAAGGTAATGGCTCTAAAAAGCCAGCATAAAACGTATTAGAGATGCTATTACGAAGGGTCATCCAGGGTCAAGCCAGCGGCTGGTAAGAAGCGGGGCTAGAATACAAGTGCCTGCCTCCCTGGCCAGAGGTGGGATGGGCAACATGAGCCCAAGAGGAACAGTTAAGCTCCCACTGTGTACACTGTTCTGTAGCTTGGTTTCATCTACTCAGTAATGTATACGGTTGTTATGCTCCCTATCCTTCAATATTCTTCAAGCACTTAAATTTAAATGACATCAAGCCAATAAGTTATAGGACATTTACAGCCCTCTGCTTTAGGTAATTTCACATTTCTTTAGAGCCAGCAAGCTATCTGAGTTTAAGTAAAATATTCAGTGTGGAATGCCTGACCCAGAGCCTGGCATACAGTGGGAGCCAGACCCGAAGGACCTGCTGATTCGTGGCTGCTGATAAATGGCGGAGGCGACCTGAGTCATGGGGTTCCAAGGTCAAGCTCCAGAGCTGGCCCTGCTCTGTTGGGTCCACTGGGCCCAGGTACGCCTTCCCCTGCTGCCTCCTCTTCACCACTGTCCTGATCCCAGCTCACTGCTGTGCCTGCGGCTCAGGCTCTACCTGCCAGCCTGGAGCTCGGCTCCCCTCTCCCTTCCTGACTTGCCGTAGCTTCCACTGACTCAGACTGAGGACCAGTGCATCAGCCCCTGGAACCTCTCTCGTCATCTTCACTCCTCACTCTGATCCAGATGGAGTAAAGATGACGGCTGACACCTGTCCAGGGCTTACACAAGCCAGGTAGGACTCTAGGTTGTGGCTACTTGTAGGATCCCCATTTTACTGTAGATGTCACCGAGGTACAGAGAAGTTAAGTAACTTGCGAGAGGTCACACAGCTGTGGAGGGAGAGTCAGCTATGAGGCCAGGAGGTCTGACTTCAGAAGCCGTGAACTTCCTTGTGGCATCACGCTGCCTCTGTGCACATCCCTGGAGCCTGGTCCAGCGCCTCGCACACCGTCGAGGTCAACAGAAGCCGGGTGAGTGAAAGGATGGAGGCATCTCTTTTGTGGTTCTGACTCTAAGTGGCAGGAGGCTTCATAAGTCTCTGCTGAGAATCTAAAGGGACAGAATTGGAAGGCGTATACCTGCCCCCACCCCAAGGTGACTTCCAAGGAATGTCCTGTTATACCAGAGGATCTGAGTATATGATAAAGAGCCTGAAAGGCTCCTTGACTGACCTCTGGGCCTCTCGGACACCAAATCCTTAGCATCCTGAGCAGTGACCCAGGAGAGGGGGAAGTAGCTGCTGCCCCCCCACTCCCCTCCGCACCTGCCAGCTCTGCCCCCGAGCCAGGCCTTGGCACCTCCCTCTGAGGTCAGGAAGGAGAAGCCCTGATGGACAAGGACTGAGCCTCAGTTTTGTTTCTCTCCGAGGTCCACTGTCAGGGTGGAAGTGGGATGGCCCGGGCTCACAGCCCTGTTCTAGGCAGAAGTGTGGTGGAGAAACAGAGAGACGGGGCAGAAAGACCGGCTTTTGAAAGCATCCCCCACTAGTGAAAGGGCTTCTTTTTACTTCCTGTGAGATTTTTACAGAAACCACCTGATGTGACCTTATGAGGCTTTCTTTGAAAGCCACTTGGAGACCAGCATTCCAGGCAAACAGAATTCATTTCTACTTGTGGCCAGAAAGAAAGTTCTAAAAATCGAAATGTCAGAACCTGCAGTGGTTTCCTTTGGCAGATGAGGCTGTATTCAGAGCCCTCCACTGGGCATTCTAATTCTTTAGGAGTCACTTCTGTATCATTACCTTCTGTTACACCCCAGCAAGGCAAGTGGGAAGGCCGGGACCAGAGAGGTTAAGAAAGCTGTTCAAGGTCATTCAGCTCAGAGCTCTGGCTTCAGAATCAGAGGGCCTGAGTTCCAGTCCTGGCTCGCTGCTTACAAGCCACGTGACCTAGTAAAGTGAAAACCTCTCTAAGTAGTGGCCTCCTCATTTGTAAAGTGGAGAAAATATCACGGCTCTCACAGAGGGTGGTTGTAAACAATAAATGAGAAAGTTCATGTTAAGTGTTTAGTCCTGGGCCTGGCAACCAGAACTTTCTCTATGGAGTTTAACTATCAGTTTAAAAAATTAGGTATCAGGGACTTCCCTGGTGGTGCAGTGGTTAAGAATCCACTTGCCAATGCAGGGGACACGAGTTCGAGCCCTAGTCTGGGAAGATCCCACATGCCATGGAGCATCTAAGCCTGTGTGCCACAACTACTAAGTCTGTGCTCTAGAGCCTGCGAGCCACAACTACTGAGCCCGCGTGCCACAGCTACAGTTCGCGTGCCTAGAGCCCGTGCTCTGCAACAAGAGAAGCCACCGCAATGAGAAGTCCACATGCTGCAACGAAGAGTAGCCCCCTCTTGCTGCAACTAGAGAAAGCCCACGCGCAGCAACAAAGACCCAACGCAGCCAAAAAAAAAAAGTTAGGTATCAATTTACAGAGTAAGAGGCAGAGGAAGTATTGAAAGCTTCTAAAACTTGGTCACTATTGGGCAGGGGAGCCAGGGCGGAGAGCAGCAGGGTTTAAGAAATTTGTACCTTCCGGCCTGGTATTGGGCCTGAGCCTCTGAGGTGGGACAGCCGAGTTCAGGACACTGGACCACCAGAGACCTCCAGGCCCCACATAATATCAATGAGTGAGAGCTGTCCCAGAGATCTCCATCTCAACGCTAAGACCCAGCTCCACTCAACGACCAGCAAGCTACAGTGCTGGACACCCCATGCCAAACAACTAGCAAGACAGGAACACACCCCCACCCGTTAGCAGAGAGGCTGCCTAAAATCATAATAAGTTCACAGACACCCCAAAACACATCACCAGACGTGGTCCTGCCCACCAGAAAGACAAGATCCAGCCTCATCAACCAAAATGCAGGCATCAGCCCCCTCCACCAGGAAGCCTACACAAGCCACTGAACCAACCTTAGCCACTGGAGGCAGACACCAAAAACAATGGGAACTACGAACCTGCAGCATGCGAAAAGGAGACGCCAAACACAGTAAGTCAAGCAAAATGAGAAGACAGAGAAGCACACAGCAGATGAAGGAGCAAGGTAAAAACCCAACAGACCAAACAAATGAAGAGGAAATAGGCAGTCTACCTGAAAAAGAATTCAGAGGAATGATAGTAAAGATGATCCAAAATCTTGGAAACAGAATGGAGAAAATACAAGAAACGTTTAACAAGGACCTGGAAGAAGTAAAGAGCAAACAAACAATGATGAACAGCACAATACATGAAATTAAAAATTCTCTAGAAGGAATCAATAGCAGAATAATTGAGGCAGAAGACAGATAAGTGACCTGGAAGATAAAATAGTGGAAATAACTACCACAGAGCAGAATAAAGAAAAAAGAATGAAAAGAATTGAGGACAGTCTCAGAGACATCTGGGACAATATTAAATGCACCAACATTCAAATTATAGGGGTCCCAGAAGAAGAAGAGAAAAAGAAAGGGACTGAGAAAATATTTGAGGAGATTATAGTTGAAAACTTCCCTAATATGGGAAAGGAAATATGCAATCAAGTCCAGGAAGCGCAGAGAGTCCCATACAGGATAAATCCAAGGAGAAACATGCCAAGACACATATTAATCAAACTACCAAAAATTAAATACAAAGAAAAAATATTAAAAGCAGCAAGGGAAAAGCAACAAATAACATACAAGGGAATCCCCATAAGGTTAACAGCTGACCTTTCAGCAGAAACTCTGCAAGCCAGAAGGGAGTGGCAGGACATATTTAAAGTGATGAAAGGGAAAAACCTACAACCAAGATTACCCAGCAAGGATCTCATTCAGATTCGATGGAAAAATTAAAATCTTTACAGACAAGCAAAAGCTAAGAGAATTCAACACCACTAAACCAGCTTTACAATAAATGCTAAAGGAACTTCTCTGGGCAGGAAACACAAGAGAAGGAAAATACGTACAATAACAAACCCAAAACAATTAAGAAAATGGTAATAGGAACATACATATCGATAATTACCATAAACGTGAATGGATTAAATGCTCCAACCAAAAGACATAGACTGGCTGAATGGATACAAAAACAAGACGTATATATGTTTTCTACAAGAGACCCACTTCAGACCTAGGGACACATACAGACTGAAAGTGAGGGGATGGAAAAAGATATTCCATGCAAATGGAAATCAAAAGAAAGCTGGAGTAGCAATTCTCATACCAGACAAAATAAACTTTAAAATAGACTATTACAAGAGACAAAGAAAGACACTACATAATGATCAAGGGATCAATCCAAGAAGAAGATATAACAATTGTAAATATTTATGTGCCCAACATAGGAGCACCTCAATACATAAGGCAAATGCTAACAGCCATAAAAGGAGAAATCGACAGTAACACATTCATAGTAGGGGACTTTAACATCCCACTTTCACCAATGGACAGGTCATCCAAAATGAAAATAAATAAGGAAGCACAAGCTTTAAATGACACATTAAACAAGATGGACTTAATTGACATTTATAGGACATTCCATCCAAAAACAACAGAATACATTCTCTTCTCTAGTGCTCATGGAACATTCTCCCAGATAGATCATATCTTGGGTCACAAATCAAGTGCTGGTAAATTTAAGAAAATTCAAATCATATCAAGTATCTTTTCTGACCACAATGCTGTGAGACTAGATATCAATTACAGGAAAAAAACTGTAAAAGATACAAACACATGGAGGCTAAACAATACACTACTAAATAACCAAGAGATCACTGAAGAAATCAAAGAGGAAATAAAAAAATACCTAGAAACAAAGGACAATGAAAACACGATGACCCAAAACCTATGGGATGCAGCAAAAGCAGTTCTAAGAGGGAAGTTTATAGCAATACATTCCTACCTCAAGAAACAAGAAACATCTCAAATAAACAACCTAGCCTTACACCTAAAGCAGTTAGAGAAAGAAGAACAAAAAACCCCCAAAGTTAGCAGAAGGAAAGAAATCATAAAGATCAGATCAGAAATAAATGAAAAAGAAATGAAGGAAACAATAGCAAAGATCAATACAACTAAAAGCTGGTTCTTTGAGAAGATAAACAAAATTGATAAACCATTAGCCAGACTCACCAAGAAAAAAAGGGAGAAGACTCAAATCAACAGAATTAGAAATGAAAAAGAAGTAACAACTGACACTGCAGAAATACAAAGGATCATGAGAGATTACTACAAGCAACTATATGCCAATAAAATGGACAACTTGGAAAAAATGGACAAATTCTTAGAAAAGCACAACCTTCCGAGACTGAACCAGGAAGAAACAGAAAATATAAACAGACCAATCGCAAGCACTGAAATTGAAACTGTGATTAAAAATCTTCCAACAGGGCTTCCCTGGTGGCGCAGTGGTTGAGAGTCCGCCTGCCGATGCAGGGGACACGGGTTTGTGCCCCGGTCCAGGAAGATCCCACATGCCGCGGAGCAGCTGGGCCCATGAGCCATGGCCGCTGAGCCTGCGCGTACGGAGGCTGCGCCCTGCAACGGGAGAGGCCACAACAGTGAGAGGCCCGCGTACCTCAAGAAAAAAAAAAAAATTCCAACAAACAAAAGCCCAGGACCGGATGGCTTCACAGGTGAATTCTATCACACATTTAGAAAAGAGCTAACACCTATCCTTCTCAAACTCTTCCAAAATATAGCAGAGGGAGGAACACTCCCAAACTCATTCTATGAGGCCACCATCACCCTAATACCAAAACCTGAGAAAGATGTCACAAAGAAAGAAAAATACAGGCCAATATCACTGATGAACATAGATGCAAAAATCCTCAACAAAATACTAGCAAACAGAATCCAACAGCACATTAAAAGGATCATACACCATGATCAAGTGGGGTTTATCCCAGGAAGGCAAGGATTCTTCAATATCCACACATCAATCAATGTGATACACCATATTAACAAACTGAAGGAGAAAAACAATATGATCATCTCAATAGATGCAGAAAAAGCTTTCAACAACTTCAACACCCAGTTATGATAAAAACCCTCCAGGAAGTAGGGATAGAGGGAACTTACATAATAAAGGCCATATATGACAAACCCACAGCCAACATCGTTCTCAGTGGTGAAAAACTGAAACCATTTCCACTAGGATCAAGAACAAGAAAAGGATGTCCACTCTCACCACTACTATTCAACATAGTCTTGGAAGTTTTAGCTGCAGCAATCAGAGAAGAAAAACAAATAAAAGGAATCCAAATCGGAAAAGAAGTAAAACCGTCACTGTTTGCTGATGACATGATACTATACACAGAGGATCCTAAAGATGCCACCAGAAAACTACTAGAGCTAATCAATGAATTTGGTAATGTAGCAGGATAAAAAATTAATGCACAGAAATCTCTTGCATTTGTATACACTAATGATGAAAAATCTGAAAGAGAAATTAAGGAAACACTCCCATTTACCATTGCAACAAAAAGAATAAAATACCTAGGAATAAACTTACCTAAGGAAACAAAAGACCTGTATGCAGAAAACTATAAGACATTGATGAAAGAAATTAAAGATGATACCAACAGATGGAGAGATTACCATGTTCTTGGATTGGAAGAATCAACACTGTGAAAATGACTCTACTATCCAAAGCAATCTACAGATTCAATGCAATCCCTATCAAATTACCAGTGGCATTTTTCACAGAACTAAAACAAAACACTGCACAATTTGTATGGAAACACAAAAGATCCCGAATAGCCAAAGCAATCCTGAAAAAGAAAAATGGACCTGGAGGAAGCAGGCTCCCTGACTTCAGACTATACTACAAAGCTACAGTAATCAAGAGAGTATGGTACTGGCACAAAGACAGAAATATAGATCAATGGAACAGAATAGAAAGCCCAGAGATAAACCCATGCACATATGGTCACCTTATCTTTGATAAAGGCGGCATGGATATACAATGGAGAAAAGGCAGCCTCTTCAATAAGTGCTGCTGGGAGGCTTCCCTGGTGGCACAGTGGTTAAGAATCTGCCTGCCAATGCAGGGGAGAAGGGTTCTATCCCTGGTCTGGGAAGATGCCACATGCTGCGCAGCAACTAAGCCCATGCTCCACAGCTACTGAGCCTGTGCTCTAGAGCCCGCAGGCTACAACCACTGAGCCCACGCGCCTAGAGCCCGTGCTCTGCAACAAGAGAAGCCACCAAAATGAGAAGCCCGCACGCAGCAATGAAGACCCAATGCGGCCAAATAAATAAATAAATAAATAAGTGCTACTGGGAAAACTGGACAGCTACATGTAAGAGAATGAAATTAGACCACTCCCTAACACCATACACAAAAATAAACTCAAAATGGATTAAAGACCTAAATGTAAGGCCAGACACTATAAAACTCTTAGAGGAAAACATAAGCAGAACATTCTATGACATAAATCACAGCAAGATCCTTTTTGACCCACCTCCTAGAGAAATGAAAATAAAAACAAAAATAAACAAATGGGACCTAGCGAAACTTAAAAGCTTTTGCACAGCAAAGGAAACCATAAGCAAGATGAAAAGACAACCATCAGAATGGGAGAAAATATTTGCTAATGAAGCAACTGACACAGGATTAATCTTCAAAATAAACAAGCAGCTTATGCAGCTCAATATCAAAAAAACAAACAACCCAATCCAAAAATGGGCAGAAGTCCTAAATAGACATTTCTCCAAAAAAGATATACAGATTGACAACAAACACATGAAAGGAAGCTCAACATCACTAATTATTAGAGAAATGCAAATCAAAACTACAATGAGGTATCACCTCACACCAGTCAGAATGGCCATCATCAAAAAATCTACAAACAATAAATGCTGGAGAGGGTGTGGAGAAAAGGAAACCCTCTTGCACTGTTGGTGGGAATGTAAATTGATACAGCCACTATGGAGAACAGTATGGAGGGTCCTTAAAAACTAAAAATAGAACTACCATACGACCCAGCAATCCCAGTACTCGGCATATACTCAGAGAAAAGCATCATTCAAAAAGAGTCATGTACCACAGTGTTCACTGCAGCACTATTTACAATAGCCAGGACATGGAAGCAACCTAAGTGTCCATCGACAGATGAATGGATAAAGAAGATGTGGCACATATATACAATGGAATATTACTCAGCCATAAAGAGAAACGAAATTGAATTATTTGTAGTGAGGTGGATGGACCTAATGTCTGTCATACAGAGTGAAGTACGTCAGAAAGAGAAAAACAAATACCGTATGCTAACACATATATATGGAATAAAAAAAATGGTTCTGAAGAATCTAGGGGCAGGACGGGAATACAGATGCAGATGTAGAAAATGGACTTGAGGACATGGGGAAGGGGAAGGGTAAGCTGGGACAAAGTGAGAGAGTGGCATGGACACATATATACTACCAAATGTAAAATAGATAGCTAGTGGGAAGCAGCTGCATAGCACAGGGAGATCAGCTCGGTGCTTTGTGACCACGTAGAGGGGTGGGATAGGGAGGGTGGGAGGGAGACGCAAGAGGGAGGAGATATGGGGATATATGTATACGTATAGCTGATTCACTTTGTTATACAGCAGAAACTAACACACCATTATAAAGCAATTATACTCCAATAAAGATGTTAAAGAAAAAAAAAACTTGGTCACTAACCACTCACCCTGCTTGCCTCTCAATATGCCATCTTGCCTCCCTGTGACACCTGCGATCCCGAGAGACTGGTGTCCTAATTATGCACCCTGTCACCTCCACACCAGTCCACATGCCATCACCGAGTTGTGGGAAACCTATTTCTTTTCTCCCAGTGGATCAACATATACACAAACATTTGCAGAGTACCATGTACATATCCTTTATCATTAGTGTTAGCATCCAGGCCACTGCTACCAAATTTGGTAGAGGATTTATTTTGTGAAGTTCAGAAATGTATTTATTTACAATGCATTTTATTTGCAAGCCCTAAAATGTATTTATGTTGGTACTCGTGTTCTTTGGCTACATTTGGTGAATGTCCAGTTGGACATTTTATTTTTATGTTTAGTCACGGTAAAATACACACAACATAACATTTACCTTAAATGTAAAGAATTTTCCTGTAACCCCATTGTATCGCTAAAACTCAGCTCCTTGTGAAGGAGCTCTGGGATCCCAGGCCTCTTCAGTGTTAATGTCCCAGGCCCTCCAGCCTTCGTCTTTCTCAGTCCTGGTGTCTGCTTGGTTCCCATGATGGAGTGACCTTGACACAGGCAGGCTTGGCATCTGATGTGGGTTCTTTCTTGGATCTGACACTGAGCACCCCTGAGGCTCTTCATTTCTGATTGGTCTGGGGACCCCCTCGTCTGGTCTGACCCAGATGCCTGGGTCACAGCCCCAACCTCTGACTGATTAGAAGATGCCTTTGGCTGCTGTGCCCTCAGCCTTCCAGTTTCTACAGCAAAAGACCACATATAGTTCTGATGGTCCAGAGTTCCAGAGTGGGATGCTACAAGGAAGCCAACTTGGACCCATCTGGTTCTTGGGCATAGGCATCCGTTTGGCTTGGCCCACTCCATCTCTGACCCCAGTCCTTAGTAGCTGAAAGCCGCCATTGCTAAGGACTTCTTCTGAGCCATCACTGTGCTGAGAGCCTCACACACATGATCTCATTTAACTCTCACAACAACCCTGCAGGATGGTATTATTACCCCGTGATACAGACCTGGAAAAGGAGATCCAAAGAAGTGAAAGGCCACGTCGAAAACCACAGAGCTGGTTGTCAGAGGACCCAGAGTCAAGCCCAGGTCTTTCTGACTCCAAAGCCAGGGCTCCAAACCAGAATGGAACTGTCTCTGCTCTGACCCCTTCAGCTTTCCCAGCCCTGTCATCTCCTGGGACATCTACTGAAGTCTATGACCCCAAAGCCTGTGCTTTCCACCGCAGCTTCCACCAAGTCAGCTCATTGACTCCAGATACTGGGGTTGCCATAGTTTCCAACCACTTCATCTCCAGGACCTCAGAGCCCAGTGGAGGGCTCCCTCTTCAGTGAAACTGGACAAGGTCAGACTCCGGCTGAAACAGGGTTCACTCCACCAGCAGACAAAAATGGGCACCCGGGTCAAGGGCAGAACACTGTGAAGGCCAGCTTTCCTGAGTGTTCACTGACTCACCAGGCATTCACTGAGAAACCCCAGGATGTACCATGTTTGGGAATTGGGAATCTGGGCTCCTCCATGCCCAGTCCTTGGAGGGTCGGTGTGAGTCCTGAGTACTCAGGTAACCAGAGGGTCCTGGCTTTACCTCCAAATAAGAAAGAGAACCCACTCTAATTCCGCTCTCCTAACTCAACTGCCCATTCCAGCTTTGCATATTTCCTTCTGGACCATTCGAATTCATATTTTATATAATTGCAATCATAATGAATACATCAAATTTTGTTTTGCTTTTGTCATTTAAAACAGCCCTTGGGCCTCATCTGGCCCACTACATGTTTTTGTAAATAAAGTTTTATTGGAACACAGTCACTTCCATTCGTTTACTCATTATTGGTGGCTGCTTTCACATGACATGGCAGAGTTGGGTAGTAGTAACAAAAACTGCATGTCCTGCAAAGCAAAAATATTTACTTTCTGGCCCCTTACAGACAAAATTTGCCAACCTTTGATTTAGAGTATTATAAAAAGGTTCTTATATTATTGGTCAGTCTTGCTGGTTATAAAATTAATGGCTATACAACTGTCCACTGGGTGGCCTGTAATTTTTAACTCTGCACTTCCCAAGTGGTCAGATAAATTTGCTGCTCTGGGTAATCTGCAATGAAGATCTTTGCTTCTGTTGACTGTTTCCTTAGGGAAAATTCCCACGTGGATTCTTAGGTCAAATCATCTGGCATTATCACCAGGGGTGGTTGAAATTTTGTCCCTGTTGTGTTCATTTGTTTTGACCCTCGTTTACGAATTGACTTTCCTGACCCTTGACCAACTGGTAGCCCCAGCTGGATCCAGAACCTCTTTTCTGAACTTCTGTTCAATTGAACCCTCCCGTTTAGTTCACCAGAGGCTGTTCTTCTGCACTTGCCTTGACCAGCCTTGCATCCCCCTCATTCTTCTCCCTCCACTTCCATTGCTCCAGCCCCCCACTGCCCACCCCTCCCCACACCACAGTTCTCCTTCCTCTCCTTCCCTCCCTCACCTCTCATTTGCAATTCCCACACCTGCAAAGGCATCAAGCATCCAGAATAGATCTCTCTGTGAACCACGAAGAGGGGCTCAGGCTGGAGCACCCACAGAGATCATGCAGAAGGGGCAATCCATCACTGGATTACCCTCTCGGGTCTAACACAATGCTGGGCACCCTGGCCCAAGGGCTGCTTGTCAAGAGGATCTATGAGTCTCTGCCATCAGCCTCACTGGTGTGTCTGCCTGCAATTCATCTCCACTTTTTCTACATCCTCTGGCTCCTCGGAAACCTTCCTCATATTGGCTTCTGATTTACTGCATGCATAGACTATTTCGAAGGGAGAGCAGCTAATAAAAAAGGAAAAACTCTAAAAATGGATTTTTTGCCTAACACTGCTTGCCAATGAGTTTCTTTAATTGTGGCATTAGAAATATAGGCAACTACTTTCACTTAGTCAATCTGACATAGAAATTTGGACCCTGGAGGAAACGGAATCATTCTGGGAGGTCAGGCCTCAGTGGTTTGGAGACTCTGGCTGACAGAGCTCATCCCCCCCAGTGACTGATGGGCAAGTTCCTCTGTTGGCAACCTGGCCTGAACCTAGAGGCTAGAGGGTCCCCACCTGAGGCTTCACTCCCGAGAGCATCTCTGACCATGATCCCCACGCTCTGCTTAAAAGGGAAAGGGAAGCGGGAACACAAACCCATTTTTCGGGAGTTCATCCATTAGAAACAACTCCCTCATGAGAAGCTTAAATCTCATCTCCTATACTTTTTCCACACTGGCCCTAATTTTGCCTTCTGGGAAGAGCTGAGCAAGTCTGATCTGTCTTCTTCATAGCAGCTTTTTGGATTTTTTAGGATTAAGAGCCTGTCTCCCTGTAATCTTCTCTTTTTAACCTAAATATTTCCAGTTCCCTTAACCACTTTTCATGTGCCGTTAGACCTAGGTCTCTTGTCCAAATGGGACCTTGCTGGAAGTCGCAATATCAGTAATGAAATAATAAGAGCGAGTGTGTATTAAGTAAGTGTTCATTATGCTGCAGTTCGAAGTCCTTTACATCCCGTAACGTGTTTAGTCTTCATGGCTGTTCTACAAGGCAAGTGCTGTTACCATCCCCATTTTGCAGATGGGGAGACTGAACCAGGACATGGATGGGTAAACAGTGAGTTGAGTCCTGGCACTCCTGCTTGCGTTCATTGGTTCATCAGGTTGTTTAGCCTTGTTATTTTCATCTATAAAATCAAATGAGTCCTATGCCCTAGAGAGGCCGTGAGGATCCTAAGAGAAAATGTGCCTGCCGCGTGGATAGGTCAGCATGAGGTTTCCCTCAGTCCCTTTATGGGAAGGGCTGCCTTCACTTTGGCATTATCCTCCCCACACAGAAACTCTGAAAGCCAGGCTCCTTTAACCTTCTCTCACCTGGGGTCACACTCCCCTCATTAAGCTAACACACCCTTCCTCTCTTTGCTCCATTCCAAACTTTTGGCCCTAATGGGAATCCTGCGCCAGTCTGACTAAGGATTCTGGGGACAGTGACCTTGACTTTGGACTGGCTTCTAGCATCGGCGCTGGTGGGTGGTGGAACAGAGGGCCGCCATGCATGTATGTATGTACTGTCTGTGATCCATTTTACACATGTGACAGGGAGCGGCTACCTGGCCTTTTGGAGCAATTGTCAGTTCCTGCAGGGGAGGGTGGATGCTTTGTGGACTGTGGAAAGCTACCTGGATAACGGCTTGATGTGCTTCCCCCACACACACATGGGGATTGGATGGATATGGGTCAGGGGTCCCCCTGCGGCCCCTCCCTCTGTGTGGCAGCGGTTTCCAGCCGAATTCTCTCCAGAATTAGCTTTTTTATGTCAGAGCTGCTGTCGACCCAGTTTTCCAAATGAGCTGTTATAGAAATACAAAATGAACTGCTAATTTAGTAGCTACCGATTTCTTTAAACAAACACTTCAGAAGCATAAATACAGAGTAGAGCATTTTGGGAAACACATATAATCACTGGGCCAAGGAGAAGAAGAAAGGTTCTGGCATCTCCCAGCCCCGGGGCATGTGCTGGGTCCAGCCACACCACCGCAGGGCCTTACCTTCATCCCACATTGCACCAGGCTGTCAGTTCTCAAAGGGCAGCCCAACCTTCCTCGGACTTCTTGTCCCTCTTGTCATATGTCCCCAGATGTGGTTCCCGGATCAGTTTTATTTTGAACATTTTACTTTGAGATAATTACAGATTCACATGCAGTTGTAAGAGGGAACACTGAGAGACCCAGTATACCCTCCACCCAGTTTCCCACGGTGCATCCCTATTCCACATAGAAAAAAAATTAATCAAAATAACTCTGTAAAGAAGAATTTCCTCCTGTCCAATCATGGGTTTTTTGAAGAGCTACTTCATAGCTACATTTTTAAAATCTAGGTATAAAATCTCAAAAAGCATACCATAATCTGGGGAGATACTTGGGATATATAAGACAAAGAATTGTTATTTTTTTTTATAACTAAAGAGTCTTTAAAATCAGTAAGATAAAGATTAACACAATGATAGGTGAATTAGTAAAAGATATGAAGAAACACAATCTTACAGAACCATAGGGCAGTGTCACAACAGGAAACTGACTGGATCACTGATACTTTTTGACCCTCAGCAGCGACCACTGTTTTCTTTTCTATCTCCCCCCCTTTTTTTTCTTTCTCTCCTTCTCTCTTGCCCTCTTTGGTCTGTCTGCTTTCTCTCACCAACTCCTTCCTTCCTTCTTCCATGTTCTCCTCTCTTTTATGGTCTTTTCCCCACGTTTTACCAGATGCAGTGCTCTGGTCAAGCTCCCATTCCAGCTCTGTCCTTGGGAGAGCCCAGGCTGGGTGTGCCCCTCACCCTGCAGGAAACTAGCCATCCTTCCTCCAAAATAACGTTCTCCCACCCTCCACCCTGGGGTGGGGTCTTTGCTTGAGAAATGCTTCCAGGCCAGCTGTTTTCAGAACCCACTCAACTCAAGGAGGACCAGCGGCTCCAGGACTGGGGTTCACCCATCTGCTTAGCACCCACAGCACTGATTGCCCCAAATACACCCCACACGTTGTCCCTCTGTCACCCACTGATGGCCCACTGTAGAGGTTACCGCAATCAAAATGCTGCTCTTACAAGTGGGAGGATTCTTACCAGCCACCTGATTCAATTTTCTCTTGGATGACCTGCCCTTTTTATAGGTTTTATAGTTTGGGAAACTGAGATGCTAAAGGGTAAGCTATGCGAGGTCCCCTTGAAACAGGAGCGAAGGGGGCAGGACACAACCTTCAAAAGAATGACCCAGCCCTTGAGGACATGACATAACTGGTTAGAACACCTAGGTCCAAGATGGCAGAAGATTTGACTTCCAGTGGACCTTGAGCCTCATTACACGCTCATTGTAATGCATTAACGTATGCTAAATGATACACCCCCGGCGCCATGATGGCTCTGAGGTCAACCATAAAAGGCCAAAAAGTAGGCAGTGGGCTAATTCCTGGAAATCCCCGCCCCTTCTCCAAGGTAGTTGGAATAATCTTCCCACTCATTAGCCTATGAAATTACCCAGCCCATAAAAACTAACCACCCCCTATTTCAGGGCCCCTCACCTTCTGAGATGGCCCACACTCTCTCTGTGGAGTGTGTTTCTCCCAGGGCTGTTCTCGCATTTTGAGAAGGACCACATTCTGTCTAAGGAATGTGTATCTCTATAAATAAATCCACTTCTTACCTATTACTTTGTCTCTCACTGAATTCTTTCTGCAACGAGACGTCAAGAACCTGAGCTTCATTAAGTCCTGAGACTAGGTGTGCGATCTCAATTAAAAGACAGTGGGGGGGACTTCCCTGGTGGCACAGTGGTTAAGAATCCACCTGCCAACTCAGGGGACACGGGTTCGATCCCCAGTCTGGGAAGATCCCACCTGCCAGGGAGCAACTAAGCTCATGCGCCACAACTACTGAGCCTGTGCTCTAGAGCCACAACTACTGAGCCCGCATGCTGCAACTACTGAGCACATATGTGCCACAACTACTGAGCCCGTGTGCCACAACTACTGAAGCCCGCGCGCCTAGAGCCTGTGCTCCGCAACAATAGAAGCCACTGCAATGAGAAGCCCATGCACTGCAGTGAAGAGCAGCCCCCGCTCACCACAACTAGAGAAAGCCTGTACGCAGCAACGAAGACCCAACGCAGCCAAAAATAAATAAATAAATAAATAAATTTATTTTAAAAAAGACAGTATGTTCAAGTCCCAAAGCGGGTTGTGGCTGGGTTCAAGTCCCAACCTGAGGTGTGCGGTTTCACCTTGGCCAGGAAATGGAGAGCTGGTGCCAGGAACTCATGTTCCGATTCCTCATCCACTACTCCTCTCACTCACCTGACACCTCACTGCCTTACCCCAGCCAGAACCAGATGGCAGAGCCCTTCTGAGGCCTGAGAAGTGCCAGCACCAGCCTTGGGTGCACCCACTCTGTTTGGGGATCTGTAGCAGGGCCTTGGCCCTGTCTTTTCCAGGGCTCAGGCTCCCTGGTCCCTGCTCCATCCCATATACAAGCAGTGCCACCATGATGAAGAGAACACTGTTTGGAGTCGGGCCTGTAATTCCAGGACACTTGCAGATGGTGAGGCTTTGGGTGAGTCACTTTATCTCTGAGCCCCCTTTCCTCCTCTGCAGAGGAAAGCTAAGACCCTCTCCACACGGATATCGTGATGTGTCAGTGAAATGAGGTGTGTTGGGTTTAGCCCCAGGTTGGGGGTCACTGGAAGTGCACAAAGAACAGCAGTCAACATCACTCAGAAAAGTCTGGGGGCCTGAGAAGCATCGTGGAAGCTGCACCCAGTCCTGGGATTGGAAAAGCACTGGATGGGAGGCAGGGTCACACCCAGGTAGGAGCAAGGGGGAGGGGCTTCCGGCTGGCCTGGGATGGATTCTTCTGAAAACTGAGCCCTGCGAAAATGGAACATAGCAGGCAGCCCAGACCACCCACTTTTGAGCATCCTGAACACAGTTTTCTTTGCTTTTTGTTTTTTGAAAATTAATTAATTAATTAATTTATTTATTTATTTTGGCTGCATTGGGTCTTTGTTGTTGTGTGCGGGCTTTCTCTAGTTGCGGCGAGCAGGGGCTACTCTTCGTTGTGGTGCGTGGGCTTCTCACTGCGGTGGCTTCTCTTGTTGCGGAGCACAGGCTCTAGGCGCACGGGCTTCAGTAGTTGTGGCGCACGGGCTTAGTTGCTCCACAGCATGTGGGATCTTCCCAGACCAGGGCTCGAACTCGTGTCCCCTGCCCTGGCAGGTGGATTCCTAACCACTGGGCCACTGGGGAAGTCCCCAGTTTTCTTTGGATTGAACTTTTTTCCCCTCCGGCTCATTATTTGCTCCCCTCAGCTCTGTGGGTTAGACCTGGAAACATCTCTGTCTCCAGGGTCTAACGTCCTGCATTTGGATGATGTCCTGCATTTGGCCATCACCCCGAGCACTGGCAGGAAGTCTCTCCGGCTGGTGCAGGAGCCTCCAACCGGCTCTGTCCCTGAGTCTCTCCACTGGCGTCCTCTCAGGAGTTTTCTAGCTGAGAGCTTCCTGAGCCTGACTGTACATCAGAACCACCTGGAAAGGACGGAATTCAAGGCTTCTTGGGAGTAAGGCTGTGGTCTCTAGACACGGCTGGGACTGGGTGAGGCAAGTGAAGTGTCCAGGGTGCAACATTTAAGGGGTCATCTGCTTTCAGTGTTGTGCAAGCATGGGGCCTGCACCTGAGACTGAGCCCCTCCTTAAATTTTGTGCTCTGGGTGCCTTGCTTACTTCCCCCCTTGTTCCAGCCCTGTCTCTAGATCCAAACTTGGAAAACCTGGCTGTTGATTCTGGTGGGTACCCAGGGGTACTCTGGATGCCCCCTTGTCTTGGGCCCTGGTATGAGCAGCTCTGTCTGCCTGTATCCCTGGTCCTGGTCTTGGTCCTGGAAGCACAGAAGCCTCTCTACTTCCCCCCAGTGACATGGCCAGTGCCCATCAATGTTCTCATTTCCTGGGAAAGCAAGAAGGGAAAATATCCCAAACCTAGAGTCTTTTCTTCATCGACAATTTTTCTTGGTTACTAAACTGAATTAATCCCTCCCGCCCCAGGGGAAGTGATAGCTCTTTGGAAACTCATGGTGATCTTGTGTCCGTTTCCTATTTTCTTTGCAAAATCTGGGGTGAGGGAAACAGTGCTCTAGGGCTCTTCAGTCCCTTCAGGAAGTATGTATGGAGTATTTCCTAGGTACCAGCCACTCTGCTGGGTGACACAGACCTGGTCTCTGCCCTCACAAAGCTAATGTTAGTGGGGTAGATGCCACTGAGCACACAGCTACAGTCCCATGAAATGTGGCCAGTGCTGTGATGGAGACACACAGGGAGTGGGGCAGGAGAGGGCAAGGCCATGTTGACCAGAGACCAAAGCCATTCCTGAGAGAGTGACACTGGGCAGAGTTCTAAGGATGAACTAACTGGACTGGAAGGGGGAAAAGAACATTCCAGATACAAAGAACCGTGTGTAAAAAAGCCCTAAAGAGGGAAGAAATATTTAAGGAGCTGAATGTGATTGGTAGAGGGCACAGGAGGGGCAAGAGTGAGACCGTAAATGGAACCACAGAGGTGACCGAGCCTGGAATCTGTGAGCATCATTGTCTTTCCCTCCAAGGCCTGGTCAACTTTTGCAGAACTTGGAGCTGGTGAGTGACTGTATCTGGTTGACTTCACAAAGTCATCCCTGGCCGCATCATGGCTCCTAGACCAAAGGACAGTAAAGGTGGGAGGAGACAAAGCTATGGACATAGTCTAGGAAAGACAAGACGGCGGCTTGGGCCAGACTGTTGGAAGGACATGTGAGTGAAGAGCACGGGAAAGGTCTGCTCAGAGCCAAGTTCTCCAAGAACCATTTTCTCCACTTCCCGCAAGGCTGGGATGGCTGCCTGCCTCTATGATTCCACAGTACCTCGTGCTTAACCTCAGTCGGAGCCCCTCTCATGCTGCAGTCTATCTCCCTCAGTAAACTACAGGGATGGGAACCATGTCTCGTCTTTAATTCTTGCCCCTGGTGCCAGGCGTAGAGTAATGCTTAGTCCACATCTAATGAATAACTGGCACAGTAGAGTTCAGAGACTTCACATGACTACTAATTCCCAATCATCACCCGAAAATTCAAATACCCTCACCTTCTAAGAAGCTTCCGGTGCATGGGTTTACGATGGAGGGTGAGGCTAGCTGCAGATGAGGATATAGTCATTGTGGATTGTTTGGATGTTGTGCTGCTTTCTAGACTCTAAGCTTCCTGGGGGCGGGGCCATGTCTGCTTGTTCGCCATTGTGCCCCAGCACCCAGCATGGATGCTCAATAAACACATACTGAATGAGTGGACGAACTTCTTCCCTTGGCCTCCCCTAAAATGCTGTCTCGCTTTTGGTCAGGAATCCAGGAAGGTCCTCACCCCCGTGGATCCCCAGATGGGCCCTAGGAGGTAGAGCGTTCCTGGCAGAAAAGACATGATGACGAAAGCAAGTGCATGGTTCTATTGGCTCCTGGCGTACAGAATTGCCTGGAAGACCAGGGGTTGGGGTGAGGAAGGCCAGTGCACTGGTTAAGTGTTGGAAGTCCAAGTGAACACAGCACGTGTGTTTCCCCTCCTTAGCATCCAGACCCACCTCTTTGGGCCACAGCCCATTTTGCGGGGAGGACAGAGGATATCTCAGTCCCTTTGGTGTTGGTGGGACTTCATGGGCAGCTCCAGGATGAAGTACAGGATTTGGGACTGAGCCAATCAGTAAAACATATTCCCCTGGTGTTCAGGGTTGAATACACTGTCATCTCAAATTTCATATGTTGAAGTCCTAAGCCCCAGTACCTCAGAATGTGACCTCATTTAGAAATAGGTTCACTGCAGATGTAATTAGTTCAGATGAGGGCATTCTGGAGTAAGATGGGGCCCTAAAATCCAATAGGACTGGTGCCCTTACAAAAAGATGCCATGTGAAGAGACAGGTGTGCACAGCTCCATGTACATATGAAGGCACAGACCTTCATATGATGGTGCATCTACAAGCCAGGGAGAGAGGCATGAAAGAGAGTCTTCCCCCCAGCTCTCAGAAGGGACTGCTGACACCCGGCTTTTGTACTTCCAGCCTCCAGGATCGTGAGACAACGCATTTTTGTTATTTAAGTCACCTACTCCGTGATACTTTGTGATGGTGGCCCTCGGAAGTGAATGCACCTGGAGACGCTTGTTCTGGGGTGGGCACCAGACTTCACCTGGTTCAACTCGAGTGACAACTTTTGCAGGTGCCGCCTACAACGCATGTGGTCGCTCTCTGTTGGATTGCACCTGAAGTTGGAGCAGCTGTCACCATTTTTGTCACCATGAGGGAGAGTCTTTCTGAAAGTGGAAACCACAGAGAGGTAGTACTGCTGAGAGATGGGGGGAGAGAAACTTGGCCCTGGGGAGGTGTTTGCAGACCTGTATCCAGCCACGTCTGAAGCTATCCCTACTTCTAGACTATGTAGTTACACGAGCCAACAAATTCATTTTGGGCTTAAGCCAGTTTGAGTCAAATTTTCTTCAACTTGTGACAGAAAGAGTTCTGATTTATATAGTTTAATTTTGTTTTAAAGGAAGAAAAAGTGTTTCCTGGAAAAAGCCTGGGAGAGATCGCATGCAAATGGAAGGAAGAGCTATCAGAATCACACAGCAGCTCCAGAAATCTGGGGAACTATAACTAGGAATACACCCTGCTGGCATATTCTCTTTTTTCTCTCATCCTTTTTTTGGAGGGTTTCCTCGTGTGTCAGTAGCATGGCAGCACAGTGAGGTCATGCCAACGTATGACATGGCCAACACGGCAGCTGCCAACTCTGGGATCACATCCTTTTAGAGTCCCAGTCAAGAATCTGGAGACAATTGAACAAAATCCCAGATCATCACAATGGCCTACAGAATGGCTCCTTCTTCTCTGTAAAGCATGGGACCTGACTTAAAAGTTCCCTTTGGGTCCCTTTTGGGTCTGATATGCTGTGATTCCTCTTGTGGGAAATAGTAGTCCTATGGGCTGTTAGAAGGTGTTCAGACAAGAGAATTCCATGGTCAAATAGATTTGGGAACCTTGGATTAACCAGTAGGCAGGTTCCCTGCAGGACTTCTCAGAGCCTTTATTGTGTTGATATAAGTTGAGAGTTCCAGGGGGTATGGGATATGTGTGCTATATTTCTGAAACTTATTTGATGAGAAAACAGCTCTATTCCAGAGTATCTAAAGGACTGGTATTCCTTAGGACATAATTTAAGAAATACTATATACCCCTTAATGGTAGGCACTGTGTTTTCTTCATTTTTGTTTTCTCCTCTGTGTCTAGAATAGCATATTGCATCCAGTAGGCACTCAAAGCAATCCCAGAAGCTCAGTGTTGGAAGGGGCCTCAAAATTCAACTGGCCCTATGTTCCATATGGTACGTGAGCATGTTTGATAGCTTCTCCCCACAGCTCTCTCTGACATTGCCACATCTGCCCTAATTTAGTTGTCTCAGTGTCAGTGTGGCACCACATGTCCTGGATAAGACTGGGACTCTGATGCCTTAGTGCTTCTGCAAGGCCCAGCGGAATTCCCTCCACCTCACCTGTCACTGAGCTACAAGCTTCTCTCAGTCCCTGGGGATTCTGAGTGCTATTAATGGCCACATGATGCCACCTAAATAAAAACCATGTTCACCATTTAAAAAGCATCCCAGCCACTCACAAAGCCATCCATTGTGTCTCATCGTGTTCACGTCTTGTTAGCTCTGCCTTGTTCTCAATCTCCAGCATCTCTGCTGCCCTAGCACCGGGATGCAGATGTGCTGGAAAATACAGATGAGAGAATTGGAAAATGCCGATGCCAGAAGGCACTCTGGAGATATCTTGCCCCAACCCCACGTTGCTTTATTTGTACTTATAGATGAAGAAACTGAAGCCTAGGGAGGGAAAATGACTTGCCTGAAGCCACACAGCAAATAAGTGGCAATGTCAAAACTCATCAGTGCTAGTGTCCAGGAAGGAGTTAAATAAATGGTCCCTCAAGTGTATTTCCAGAGGACACTGGTCTTTTGGGGACGGTCACGTCCGTGTTGGAAACACTGTATTCAATACTATTTGCTTGGAAAGCACATTGAAATCCTGCAGTAAAGAATCCTGTGGAACTTCTGTTTAATCCAGTGTTTTCCAAATTCATCTGACCAGGGAACTTCACCTCCCTTTTTGTGAAAGGGCACGCTGAAGAATTAGTTCCTCAGAACTTCTATTTTAAGGGCTGGACTTTGGGTTCATCTGTGCAGTTGTGGCACTGGGTGGGGGGATGTGGCAGTCAGGTGGGGCGTGCCGTGAGGAGGGCCAGTGACAGGAACATCAACACTGAGAAAGACTGGGCCTGAGTGTCCTTGACTGATGCCTTTGCCAGTCTGCCAACTGAGTGGAGAGAGTGAGGCCAGAGGGGGAGTCCTTAATGGTGAAGCCTGACGTCAAGAGATGAAGTCCAAATGGGGACGTGGCCAATCCGGTGAGTTCCAGGCTATTGTCTAAATCTAGGGGGGGAGGGGCACCCAACGGGGATGGACAAGATAGGACTGTGAATTCCAGGGTCAGGAGATGATACTGTGTGGACACAGATACTCTACAAAAAGAGTGTCATAGGACAGGGAAAACAGGACCTAGCTCCTGAGAAATGGGTTGGCAAGAGTAAGGTGGGGGGCTTCGCTGGTGGCGCAGTGGTTGGGAGTCTGCCTGCCAATGCAGGGGACACGGGTTCGAGCCCTGGTCTGGGAGGATTCCACATGCTGCGGAGCAACTAGGCCCGTGAGCTACAACTACTGAGCCTGCGCGTCTGGAGCCTGTGCTCCGCAACAAGAGAGGCCGCGATAGTGAGAGGCCCGTGCATCGCGATGAAGAGTGGCCCCCGCTTGCCACAACTAGAGAAAGCCCTCGCACAGAAGTGAAGACCCAACACAGCCATAAATAAATAAATAAATAAATAAAAGCCAAGCATTTGAAGCCCTTAAAAAAAAAAAAAAAGAGTAAGGTGGGGTGTCATCCTAGAAAGGCAGTGGGGACATTAGGTAGGTGTCCCTTCTCTGCCCTGGGGGACACAGACACATCCCAAGCACCCTGGAGGCCTGGGAAGATGTGTAGCAATTAGGCGCCCACCTTTTCCGGGGACCCCTGGGGATACAACTGCATATGGAAATCTGAAGGTCCAACACGGCTTGGAGCAAAGGGAATTTCCAAACTCCAGGCAGAGGGCAAGGGAAATTAGCCAGTCCTCAACACTTCCAGGAGAATGGCAGACTGTAGGCAACACATTCCCGAACACTGAAGTGGGCCCGATTCCAGGCTCATAGAACGGCAGCAAAACCCAGAGATGCAAGTTATAATCCCAGCCGTGCTGCTAAACAGCTCTACGCCCCTGTGGAATAAGCCCTTTTCCTCTGGCTCCCAGCACTGACATCTTTAAAGTGGGTTGGCCTCAATTATTGCTTCATTTCCTTCTACGACCTTTTAATTCTCTGGTCATTCAAGTAGAGTAAGCCAGGATTGGCCTTCGGTCTGTGTGTGTTCCAAGTTCCCCACATCACTCTTCCTTGTCTCTTTGTAGATCTGAGGTGAGCCTCTCATCCTAGAACTGCAAAAATGGGGAACTGCATTTCTGTCATGAACGTGCTTTACAACCCAGGGAAGGCACATTTGAGAAATACAGCTTTCCCGAGGAAGCAAAACCCATACGCCTTGTGAGTCAGCCAGACCCGAAGCCTCCCTGGGCTCCAGCGTCCCCATGGGCAACCTCACGGGGTGATGGGGAGGGTCAAGGGAGATGGGCGTGCCAGTGGTTTATAAACTCTACACCCTGTGGTGTGCTGTGCCCATGGAAGAGGGTTGGGGATGAGAAAATGGGGATGATGATGAGGGAAAAGTTGCTGGACTCCTGAGGTTAAAAGTTGTGATGAGAAAAGAAGCAAGGTCATTAAAGGCAAAACTGCCTCCTCTAACACCGGGCCTGGAGCTGCTGTTTCTGGAGACGAAGCAGGGATGCCCCCGCGGGAAGTGGGTGAGGGAGGCGCCGCTCATGCTCAGCGTGGGAGCATCCTGTCTCCTTCTGCGCAGGCAGCGGTGAGGGGGCGGATCAAGGTTTTTCCTGGAAGCCAGAGCTTCCCAGGAAAATCAGCCAAGATGTTGACTCACTTCAGCCCAGTAACAAAGGCAACCGTAGGGGTGAAAGAGAGTCTTTGGGTCCAGTCTCATCTTGTGTGCTCTGCGGCTGGCCCCCAGAGCCTACACATCCTGCCTTTAAAAAAAAATTTTTTTTTTATTAAAACCCCTTGGACGTCAGTGAATGGTTAGAGTGCGAGGAAAGAGGCCAGTAGGCAGTTTGGACTGACGTCAGTTCTAATCCCCACTCTGCTGCAATACAGACGGACGGTAGAATCGGAATCAGGGACCTTGAGAAAGCCACAGTTCTTTCCTGAATCAGTTTCTTCACTTGTGGAACACTGGATTCAGCTCTAAGGACACTCCCAGCTCCCCATTCCAGGATGGGGATGCAACATGAGGAGAGAAACCACAGCAGACCCACTACATTGACACCCCCCACCCCCCCACTGTCCCGCCACTTCAGGGAACTTGAGAGAAAAGGACCACAGTTTAGACACACCAGTGACAGCTCCCATCCGCAACCCCGTCAGGAGGATGGGAAAGGGGCCATTGAGGAGTGGCGGAGGAGCTATTTGGTCTTTCCAAGGGGCAGACCCTCAACGGCAGAAAAATCCTCTGGGTACTGGGCCACTGGGGAAAGGGAACATAATAATACCAGTAGTCGGTGTTAATTGAGCACCAGGGTCTGACAGCCATCTTGCCATCCCTTCTCCTGTATATTTCCAGGATTTGTTTTTAGATAGTCACCATCTCATTTCTTCTCTTCTGAACGTGCTTGTATGGTATTGCCCAGAGCCGAATGCTGTACTTCAGTTGGGGTTTAGAACAGTCCTGGCCGTCAGAGCTACCTTTCCTAACGTGGACACTCCACTCCTACTGATATGGCCTCAGACTGTGTTCGCACTCTTTTTACTTTTTCTTTCTTTTTTTTTTTTTTGCGGTACGCGGGCCTCTCACTGTTGTGGCCTCTCCCGTGGTGGAGCACAGGCTCCGGACGCGCAGGCTCAGCGGCCATGGCTCGCGGGCCCAGCCGCTCCGCGGCATGTGGGATCTTCCCGGACCGGGGCACGAACCCGTGTCCCCTGCATCAGCAGGCGGACTCTCAACCACTGCGCCACCAGGGAAGCCCCCCCGCACTTTTTTAAAAATGCAGCTTCTGTCTCACACTCTTGGTGACTGCTTGGCCTTTGGCCAGCGAATCAGCCACTCCCCTAGATGTTGCCTTTATCATTACTGCAGATCAGCTCTCCCCATCCTGTCTCTGTGATTGATTCCTGGGCTCAGTATGTAGACTTGACATTTATCTCTGCTAAACTTCATCTTGTTGGTTCAGGCCCATTGCTCCTAGTTCTCAAGAGCTCTTGAGTCGACCACATTAGCCTTCTTCTCCAGCTTCGAGTGGTGGTGTGAGAAGTGGAGGGCGGGGCTGGCTGCATCGAAGCTGGGCTGGGTGGCTGCAGACGCAAAGCCTGGCTCAGGGGAGTAGGTGAGGAGAGCCGGACTGGGAAGGGTGGGGTTTAGGAAATGGCCTGGCTGATGGCTGGCCCAGGAAGTGGCAAGGAGTTCAACAGAGGACACTGAACATGAGTTGGTAACTTTGAGTTTGGTGATAGTTTGCAAGGCAGTTCAATATGGCGGGCGGGGCATGTCAGCCATAGTCCTAGGAAGGTGTAATATTAATACTAAGGTCAGGGCACTAATTGTGAGACCCAATCAGTGTCTGGGAAAGTAGAGGCCAGGGTCCAGGGCTCTGGAGGAGGAGTGCTGCCAAGGATCAGGCAGCATGCTGACTTAGCCTCCTCTTCCTCTTTCCCCTCTCACATCCAATAAATGGCCAAGACCTACTGATGCTACCATCCAACTATCTTGCAATTAGTCTTCTCTCCATGCCTTGGCTTCTTCCCGGGTTTAAAAATTTCCATTTGTTGTTACTAACTGATCTCCTTTGAGTCTCAAGCCATCCCCCATAAGAGGCCCTAGGTTCTTTCACACTTACAAGTCTGGCTGTACCACTTCCTAGTTAAACCCTTTAATGGTTCCCGATTGTCATTAATATGAAGAACAAACTCCTCGGCATGCTGCAAAGACCTCCTGTGATCTGGCTTCTGCTACTTCCTCAGATTCAACTAACTTAAGCCCCATCCGGCCCAAGTGAATTTCAGGCATCAAATCTCGCTGGCCTTCCAGCTTTAGCACATCCTCATCCATCTGGCTGGACTGCCCACTAACTCTTCTCTCTCTCATCTGTGGACTCTTTCTACCTGGTGTGACCTCCTCAGGAAAGCCCACTGGGAGCCCAAGGTCCAAAGCCTGGGCTACCTCAGCACCACAGCTAGCAGCTCTGCTGACTCACGACATCAACTCACCACACTGCATCTTATTAGAGAGTGTATTTGGCTACCTCCCTCACTAGACCATAAGCTCCTCGGAAAAGGGATTGAATTTTGTTTATCTCTGCATATAATATGTGACCAATAGGTTTTTGATGAAATAGAAATAAGTATTAAAGTTTCCAGCTATGCAGTCTGGGGTTAGGGCAGGGTCCCAGGATATTGGGGTCTAGGAATATAAGATAGAATTGAGACCAGACAAAGAATGAAGACATTGGGGTATGTGTGTGTGTGGGGTGTGTGTGTGTGTGTGTGTGTGTGTGTGTGTGTGTGTGTGTATGATTATGAAAATAATTAGGCTTTGGGACCAATAAACCAGGGATTTTGAGATTTGAACCAAACCTGGTTCTTTATATCTCCTGCTTCATAGCTATGTGCCTTTGGATAAGCTCACTGGTCTCTCTGAGCCTCAGTTACCTCGTATGTAACACGGGGGTAATGATGCCGGCTCTGAGATAACATAAATCAAAAACGTTTGCCCCAGTGCCTGGTGTGCAGCAGGTATTCAGCAAATAGCATCTACCTGGTCATCTTGGTCATTATGCTGAGGAAATGTAAGTCAACGCACCAGCTGGATAGGACATCAGCTTCCCTATAGGAGTCCAATGGTCATCAAATGCCCCTTTAGTAAATTAGAGCAAAGGAAGAGACAGGATCTTAATAGTCAGACACAGGAAGGACTCATCCCAAAGTCCTCACTGGGACAGCTGCTCAAGGGGCCTGGAACACTTGGGCAAGCTCTTCAGGACCCCTTCTGCCCTGACAGACTGGAATCTCATTCCTTAATTTCCCCTCTTCCATAGTGTTTTTATTAGTCCCTAGAAATAGCTGTCTTTTTTTTTTTTTTTTTTTTTTTTGTGGTACGCGGGCCTCTCACTGTTGTGGCCTATCCCGTTGTGGAGCACAGGCTCCGGACGCACAGGCTCAGCAGCCATGGCTCACGGGCCCAGCCGCTCCGCGGCATGTGGGATCTTCCCGGACCGGGGCACGAACCCGTGTCCCCTGCATTGGCAGGCGGACTCCCAACCACTGCGCCACCAGGGAAGCCGCCCCCTAGTGTTTTTATTGGTCCCTAGAAACAGCTGTCTTTACGATGCTGCCGCACAACAGGTAAGGGGCAGCTTCCAAGATTTCAGTTTATCTTCCATTAGCTGCTTTGGAAATGGATGCCTTCCTCTAGCGAGGCCCCAGAGACCCTACGCTGAGAGAGAGGGACAGCCCCGGTCCAGCCTTCTAGGCGGCACACCGACAAATCATCTCTCTCCTCGTTTGCATCCTGGGCAGGTGACTCATAGCATCGGTTTAAGTTTCGAAGGTTGATAGTTTCTGATTTCCTACCCAGCTTCGGGAGTGCACTCTCTTTGGAGAATGAACATTCTCTTTGTTTACTAGGTTCCTGTGTTCATGGTGGCATCCTGAAGAGGTCCCCCCCAAAGGGCCAGGGGTCAGCAAACTTTTTCTGTAAAAGGCCAGATAGTAAATATTTTAGACTTTGGGACACCTATGATCTCTGTCACATATTCTTTGTCAATTTTGGGGGGCAACCTTTTCAAATGTAAAGCCCATTCTTAGCTTGTGGTTGCACAAAAACAGGCTGTGGTCTGGATATGGCCCCAAACTAGATGTCTGTAATTTGCTGACCCTTGCCTCACACTATTCACTGAATAAATGCATCCCTATGTGTATTTCACCCTCCTTCCCTCCTTCCTCCCCCTGCCTCCATGTCCTTCCCTCCCTTGCTCCCTTGTTCCCTCTCCCCACACCCCACTACATTTATAAAGCATTTACTGGGTTGGGTGCTGTGGCCAGAGATATAAAGATGAGTAAAACAAGAGTCCCCTTCTCGAGGAGTTTCCAATATCTGAGGCAATCGAGCCTGTAATAGTAACCGGCACAGTGCACCCACAGGAACGTCAATCTGGCTGCATTGACAGCTTGAGTTACTACTGGGTGTGATAAGTATTATCTCGGGCACCACACCACAGGCCCTGGAGCCAAGAGGAGAGACAGAAAAGAGGACCCGCCTGCATGATATGGGGTGGATCCCAGGGAGGCGGGATTGGGACTTGGACCTCGAAGCAAGAGTCTGCCTAGCAGTGCTTTCCAAGCAGGAGAAACATTTCAGCAAAGAGGTGAAGGCAAGGAAGTAATCCACTTGTCTGAGGACAAGAATTCATAGGTAGTCAGGTGGGGTCCAGAACATTCTTGGATGATGGGATGATGTCATAGGTAAGGCCATGATCTCTGGTTCAAATCTCAATTCTCTCACTCACTCGTGGCATCTTCAGGCCAGTTCTTTAAGCTCCCTGAGCTGGTTTTTTTTTTTTTTTTTTTTTTGATTTGTCAGGTCAGAGGTAATATGAATGTTGGGAGGAATATGTGAATTAATGAACGTAAAGAGCTGAGCACAGAGGGAGGGTTCAGTAAATGTCAGCTACTGTTACCAAGACAGGAGGAAGATAACACACAGGAACATTGGTAGAGGCTTCTGGAGCCAGATCACAGTTGCCTGCACTGACTTCGGACTGTAACAGGCAGACAATAGGCTCCTTTTATGATTTTGAGCCAGGGCATCAGGTGGGGTCTGCCTTAGGCTCGAATCTCCCTTTTGACCTTGGACATTGGCAAAACTTATGAGGCAGGTTGGATGATTCCCACTTCACAGATGAGAAAAGCAAGGCTTGGGGAACTTGAACCACCTCTTCTTCCAGGTCAATTGGCTCATAAGCAGCAGACCTGAGACTGGTGTTCTGTGCTTCCCCCACCTCACTGCTCGCTAACCGACTCACAGACGGCATCATGCCAGCCTCACCCTGGCTCCAATCAGCAGATAGATCAGAAGTGGCTGGCGGGGCTTCGTGCCTGCTGCAGTTGTGTTTATCATCCATCAGAGGAGAGAAGCGATGTGCCAGGCTGGTGAGTCAGACCCCCGCAGAGAGAAGATTTAAGGTGATGCGGCTTATGGGGTTGGTCCTGGGGACTATAATTTGGATTGTCGGATATGCTTGGGAACAGAATATTTCAGCAATTCACTGCGAGCTGACCACAGCCCTCATCCAGGGAGAGATCTGAGTACTTAAAGGACTGATGAAATCAAGGCTAGACTGGGAGTCGGGAGGCCTGGGTTCTGCTCCTAGCCTTGACATTGCATGGGAGAAAATTATGTCTTGTTTTTATTTCTGGGTTTCAGCCTCCTTCTGGGTAAAATGAGGAGTCTGGGAAAATTCAGTTTAGTAGTAGGTAGTGTTAGAGTGAGCGTATGGAAAAATTTAGATCTCTTCTCTTTAAACAGACCTCTAGCTGGAGGAACAGTGCAGTAAAGAGTTGTGAAGAGTCTGTATATGAGTCTGGGCTTTACCCATAACTCTCTGGTGTGAAATTGGGCTTTCCTACTCATGTCTTTGAGCCTGAGCTTTTGCACCAAGTGGGCTGGACCAGAGCAGAGATCTCTAACTGATCTTTAACTGTGGGCTAAATCTGACTTGTGGAATGAGATTTACTTGGTTCCCACACAGATCTATTTTTCTAATCATCTGCCATCTCTTTATTGAGCCGACATTTAAAAAGTGGGAGATTGCACATCCAATTCCGGATTTTGAAGTCCTCCTGAAAAAGCAGAAGGCCTAGTCACACTGGGCCCCGCTCATCCTGGAAGCACACACTGAACTGGGCAGTGACTGCTCCCTTTGGACTGGCGTCCACTACCAAGCCCACCTTAGCCACACAGCCCACTGGCCTCATCAATGTCACCTGCCTCTGGAAGCACCCCCAGTGTGCAACCCCAGGACAAGGGCCTTTGAACCCTCATTCCCTGCCCACAGGCAGGGATCTGCCACTCTGTTCCCTGAGGCTGAGATCCTGCCCCCTTGGGGACCATGCCACCTCCCCTGAGAAGGTCACAGAGTCTGACGTCTACTTAGATGACTGTATTGTAACACATTGGAGTTATTTTTGTATTTCATATATAAATTTATATTAATGTAGTGAACATACCTTTCCAAACTCCTGCACCCTCTTGGAGATGTTTATGTGTTCCCCCACGGGATGCGAGCCTTCCCACAGCTGGGTGCCCCCTGCATACAAGCTGCACCTCGCAGCTCTATCACTCTAAGCCTGAGTGGTCACCCCAACTCTTTGGCCCATCAGCCATACCCAGAGAGTTGACTCTCTATACAAAAGCAGGGTGAGGGGAGGCCAAAACTGCAAGTAATGACTCTCAGAGTGTATATTTCCTTTACTAGAAGCTGCTTTTATTTCTGTCTCCTGCTCTGTCTTCTTTCGCTTCAGACACGCAAACCCCGATTCTTCTCTGACAGCTCCTTTGGGTAAATGGCTGCCACTTAAACTCAGGAGGCCCTACTAAGCCCACAGTGTCTCCCCTGTCTCTGTACCTGCACCCCTGCCGTTGTTCCTCATTTCAATACATGGCACCTCAAGTCGCCTGGGCCAGAAGATGGGGAGTCATCTCGATTTCTCCCCCTCGTCCCTCTCCCCAGCCCATCAGATCCAAGCTCTAGAGATCCCACCTCCCTGAATGTGTCAGTTTTTCCAGTCTTACTGCTACATCCAAGTTGAGGCCACCACTGTCTTACCTGGACCCCTGCAGAGCCTACTAACTCCGTCTCCCCTCATGCACGCGACTGCCCTCCAATGAATCCCATTCCACACACCAGAGTGGTCTTTGCCCAAATCTGATCACAGCACGCCTCTCTTTAAAACCTTTTCAGGACTTCCGATAGACTTTAGGATAAAGCCCCAGATCTGTAACAAGGTCTGTGGGCTTCTGCAGGATATAGACCCTCTCTAGGCAGCAGGCCTGGAGGAGTCACCTGTCTTCTCCCAAAGCTCACATTCACCCAAAGAACGGAGCTGGGGCTTCCAGGCAGCTGCTCGTGGAGCTGGAATAACTCCAACCACAGTGGTCAGGAGGTCCTGTGGACCAGCTCACCTAGGGCTCCAGGAGCTCAGCTGACCCACATCAGAGTGAAACCTTCCAGTCACTGTCTGTACAGACAGAAAAGGGCCTTTCGGCCAGGGCAGGCTCCTTAGAAGTCCCCTCCAGAGGTAGAGCCTCTAGGAATTGGTAAAACTTAAGCGCCTCATGATTTTGACTTGAGAGCAGGGATACAGGCCTCCTCACATCCCCGATTCCAAGGTCACACCTGGAGATGGCCTGTCCCCTGGCTAGCTGCTCATGATCTTAGAGCCTTAGGATTGAGGATTAGAATATCTTTGTCAGTTATTATCATTGTTCCTGCCTGGTCCTGGGTCTGGAGAGTTATCACTTTAAGGTAGATGAGCATTTAGAAAAGTAAATGGAGAAAAAGAAGAGTGAGTCCAGGAGGAAGGGAAGGGAATCCACTGGATTTTAAAAGAGCCCAGGGTCCTGTCACATCTACACTCCCTGCTCGCTCCAGCTCAGGTGCTAAGATGCCTCAGGCTGCCTTCAGTGCCTGGGTTCATCTTTCCAGTGTGGAACTTTCTCTCTGGCCAAGCTTTTGTGATGCAGCCCGCTGGGACAGCTACCAACACTCCCCGCCACCACCCTTCAGAGAGAGTCCATCAGCATTTACCCATGGGATGGTGGCCTCTTTCTTCTAAAGAGTTATGGTCATGAATGGAACCTAGTTCTTTCAGGGCCAGCATGTAGCCCCAGCCTCTACCTGTACAGGTGGGAAACCCGAGGGCCAGGGAGGGGAAGGGACCTGACTTAGGTGACAATGGAAGGCTTGGCTCACCATGTGTCCTGTTGTCCAGTCTCATGCTTATTGCATTATAGCAAATAGTCTTATTAACCAATTCTGCAAAGTAATAAAATGCATCTCATTGATATCAGTTTTTAGCTAACCATTAACACAGGAGTCTTGGGGGCTGGGTGGAAGTGAAGAGGGTGCTGGTACTGTGCTGCTGCAGGAAGAAGAGAAACGAATCAGGGCAAAAGTAGAATAGTTTCTTCGTTTTCTATTGCGTTAATTTTAGCTTTTATTTTCATTAAATCCCACCTCCTGTGTTGTTTTTCATTTATCTTATGGCTCTTTATCTAATTTCTTAGGATGAATACTTAGTGCAGTTATTTTCAGCTTTTCACAAAAAATAATAAATAAATAAAAGCACTGAAAGCTGTAAAATGTCCTCTGAGCACAGCTTTAGCTAGGTCCTATAGACTTTGATAGGGAGTGTTCGCCTTTTCATTACTTTCTAGATAATATATAATTTGTTTTTTATTTTCTCTTTGAGCCAAGGATTATTTAGAAAGTATTTCTTAATTTCAAAATAGTTAAGGCTTTTTTTTTTTTTTCGGTACGCAGGCCTCTCACTGTTGTGGCCTCTCCCGTTGCGGAGCACAGGCTCCGGACACGCAGGCTCAGTGGCCATGGCTCACAGGCCCAGCCGCTCTGCGGCATGTGGGATCTTCCCGGACCGGGGCACGAACCCGTGTCCCCTGCCTCGGCAGGCGGACTCTCAACCACTGCGCCACAGGGAAGCCCTAGTTAAGGCTTTTTGGGTCATGTTTGTTTATATAATTTCTAAATGATTTGTTTATATAATTTCTATACAATTTCTGTCGATATTGATGCCGAGAACAGAACAAAGAGGAGGTGGCTCCAAGCAGGAGATGAGCAATTAAAGTCAACTTCTCAACTTCCGGCTGCTGCCAGCTAAGTTGGGCATTTTGATCCTACCTCCCCTGATCTAGGGGAGGAGGAAGCAAGAGGAAACTGGGGAGAAGCCCATGATGCTCTCAGTTCAGTGTCTGTTCTGCTTCCCAGGCAGTGACCTAGAGGACTGCTTCCCCCTCTGCCCCTGTGTTAGGCATCTGTCGCTGTCCAAGCCCTAGGAGGCATCTTCCTGCAGGGCTGGGTGCTGGACACCTGGGATCTCACATACCCCACGGACAGGCATCATTTCCATTTGGCAGAGGTGGAAACTGAGTCCCAAAATGCCATAGACAATTTTCTCAGATTATACAGCTGAGACTGGATGCAAACACACATTTCTCTGACTCCCAAAGCCTTGCCTTCATGCTGTACTACGCTAGTCCAATCCTGACATTCCCCTACACCTGCGACTGCTCAGAATTTTCAGATGGGAGTACCGAGGCCCCAAGCTTCAAAGGACTTAGTTATAATCGCAAAACTAGTGCATGATGTGGCAGGGCCCCAATGAGGTTGGAATTATAACCATCAAAGAACACATGTTCATGGTCCTGTCTTCCTACGTCTCTCCTCCCTCCATCTCCCCATCTTCCTTCCACATTTTTCTCTTCTTCATCCCAGTCCCTGAGCTCCTAACTGGGAAGATTAAGAAGTGTGGAGGGGTGTGGTAGGGATGAGGGACAGCAGAGGGGGAGGGGCTTGCGGAGGGAAAGCTCTGCTGGGGACAGGAGGCTGACAAGACCAAATGACTCCTTCACACCGAGCTTTTCCCAGCCACTCCCTTGGACCTCCCTGCTACCCATATTGATCTTTTAGGATATTGACCCAATGACCAAGAGTTATGGAACTTTTTTTGGAATGGGATCCCATACCATTACAGTAGACCATTCAAGGAGTTTTATGACTGTGCTGCTGGGAACTGGGATTTTCAAGCCAAGAAAGGTCATGTGGTCTTAAGAGAGGCTGCCTTGAGTTTCTCTTACCTCGTGGGCTGCTCCCTCCTCCTCCCTGATTCACTCCCCCCCCGACCCCGAATTCACTTACTCTCTCACCCACTTGGCATGGTGACTGTGTCGCCGGGGAGAAGCCCTTTACCCTCCTGGGGTCTTACTCTTTGCTCCCCAGGAGCAAGTCCTTAGTCTGTTCTCCCAGACTTCCTTCTTTCTTCCTTCCAACCTCTGTGCCCACCCCCGGCATCATCACCATAGGCATCATGCTTTCTTTTCTCCTGGGTTAGTGGATGTGGGTCCAGCATGCCATAGGTGTCCATAAACACTGAATAAAGAAGTGAACAAATGCACGAACAAGTCAAGACATATTACTACCTAGTTGGCACTTGGTGGGGTGGGAGGGGCCAAGAAGGGAAGCACGCAGGGTAGAGAGATTGCCCTGTAGCTGTTCCCCAGCTCATGGGGTGGCAAGGATGGGAGAGCAGAGGATGTCCTGTTCCCAGGACAAACCCATAAGCACCCGTCCTGCCCGGTCTCCCAACCTGCCTTGGCTGGTCCTGGGTCTTCCTCTCTGGAGCTGCAGGCTGTCTTGAGGCCTCAGCAGCAGATCCTGAGGCAGCCAGGTATGTTCCTAGCCAGGTTTGCTGAGCACAGCTTTGGCACCAACCCTACTCCATGGTCCCTGGGCTTTTTCAGGTCCATGGGGTTAACCTCTTTCAACTCCATTTCCTCACCTGCAAATGGAGCTAAGAATACCCATTCTTCGTTTCAGGGGAATAACTCCAGATAAGGAATGTAAGGTGGTAGCTGAGTCTCCAGTGCCCACAGAGCTCTCTTCCCTTCCATCATCTATTTTCAATGACACCTCTCCTGTTTCAGGCCTTTCCTGACCCTCAGCTTCTGTTTCCTTCCCCTATAGCTGGGGCTTTGGGGTTCTCCACTGCAGGCTTAGTCTGCCCTTGGCTCGCTGGACCAACCCTGAGGTTTAAACAGCCCCAGACTCCCACTCTGAGACTCACTGTTGAGGCTGCCCTGACCTCTGCCCCCATTCTGAATAACGCAAAGTGCAGTGCTCAGCTGGGTCCAGCCAGTGGGGAGCCCAGAGCTGTGCTGGGAGCTGTGCTCTCATGGGGACACCGCCCCAGCAGTGTCTGTCTTCTCTACACACACCCTGCACTTGCATTTGTGTCACTTACTTGGAAATGACCAAAGTTATTCACCATTGGATGAGTCTGTGCGTGTGTGTGTGCATGTGTGTATTTGTGTGTGCCGTGTGTGTGTTGCTGTGGTTATTTCTTCAGTTAAACTAGTGGTTCTCAACCAGACCACACATTAGAATCTCTTAGAAAGACGTTTTAAAATGCCAATCTCCAGACCCATCCCCAGACACGCTGATTTAATTGGTCCAGAGTGGACCCCGGACACTGGGAATTTTAAATAGTACCTTCGCGTCCAGCTGGTATTGGGAAGGACTGAATTAGGTGTGGCCTCCCCAGAGTCAGAGATGCAGCTCTATCCACCCTTGTTACCTCCAAGGGGCCCAGGTTAGTCCCGAGAGCACATCCATTGAGCAGGAGTCATCCTCTTTGGGACACTTTGCCTGATCCCCCCTCTTCCCCGGCCTGGACCAGGTCTACGTGTCCTTCTTATTACACTGTGTTTGATTTCCTGTCTACCCATCTGCCGCTCTCAGTAGACTACGGGCTGCCTGCCCTAGGGAAGGATCCAGACTTTCATCTTTGGATTCTTTGTCAAAGCCTTCACACATCAGAATGTAGCAGCACCCCAAGGATCTGGGGACATCTTATCCCTTCCTCCCAGTCTCCCTGGTTGTTGATGAAGCCTCTCTTTCCTTCTCGATGTTGTCTCCCTGCTTTTAGAAACAGTCTGGTCCTCCAGCTCTCACAGCCTCTGTATTAGAGTACCCCACAATTTAGCAGCTGAAACAATAACTATTTATTATCACACACGGTCTCCGTGGGTCAGGAATTGGGGGCAGCTTAGCCAGGTGGGTCCGGCTCAGGGTCCCTCGTGAGGATGCAGTCAGGGTGTCGGCAGGTGCTGCCGTATTTGGAGATTTGATTGACTGGGGCTGGAGCATCTAAGCTCCTCACAGGGCTGTTGGTGAGAAGCTTCAGTTCCTCACCATGGTGGCCTCTCTCTACGGCTGCCCGTGACGGCCTCCCCAAGAGCCACTGATCCAGGGGACAAAGGACACAAGCAAGCGAGAGACCAGCTGCGCTGGAAGCCAGTCTTTTTAAGTTCACAGCATCACTTCCTCTATAGGTGGTATGTCACACAGCACAACCCGGGTGCAATGTGGGTGGGATTTAACAGGAATTGGGGGTCATTGCAGGTCATTCTCAAGGATGCCCACCGTGGCCCCCATGAAGAAAGTTGGCCTGAGATTCCAGAGGGGGCATCCCGTCCCTGTCCTGGCTTTTCATCATTCCCCTCTTGAACCACAAACATGTATCGACCCCTCCTAAGTGCGGGGAAAAGTACGGGGGGTAAAGTTCATTCTGACCTCTTTGGGATCATTTTGGAGAAGGGCTAATAAAATAATGCTCCCCTGTCTATCTGGCCTAAACTTCTTACTAAAGCCTGAGTTCAGAAAACTTGTCAGTGGAGACTCAACAGTAAACCAGAAGTTCCAAACATCTCCAGAGCACGAGCTTATTTCTTACAGTTATGACATTTCAAGATCAGAAGTGGGACTGGAGGGGTGTCCATGGGAGATCTTAGGGGAAAAGTGTGGGTTGGTGGAGGCCCACCTCCTCTGCAGCCCCCAAAATGTGCATGAGAGAAGCAAGACGGAGGCAAGTTTGTGCTGTGGGGAGGAGCCCACCAAGCTCAGTCCCATCTGGGTCAGTTCCATTTCTGGGTGACTCCAGAAGCTGTTCTTTCCCTGGGGCCTCAGTTTCCCCATCTATGCAATGGGTCCACAGGACTAATACTTAGACTATTTTTTTAAAATAGTGGCACCTTCAAGCTACTAGGGAAAACAATATGGAGGTTCCTCAAAAAACTAAAAATAGAGTTGCCACATGATCCAGCAATCCCACTCCTGGGCATATATCTGGACAAAACTATAATTCGAAAAGATACATGCACCCCAATGTTCACTGCAGCACTATTCACAATAGCCGAGACATGGAAACAACCTAAATGTCCACTGACAGATGAATGCATAAAGAAGATGTGGTACATATATACAATGGAATACTACTCAGCCATAAAAAAGAATGAAATAATGCCATTCGCAGCAGCATGGATGGACCTAGAGATTATCATACTAAGTGAGGTAAGTCAGACAGAGAAAGACAAATATCATATGATATCACTTATATGTGGAATCTAAAAGTGTGACAGATATGAACTTATTTATGAAACAGAAACAGACTCACAGACATAGAGAACAGACTTGTGGTTGTCAAGGGGGAGAGGGGTGGGGGAGGGATGGATTGGGAGTTTGGGATGAGCAGATGCAAACTACTGTATATAGAATAAACAACAAGGTCCTATTGTATAGCACAGGGAACTATATTCATCCCGTAATAAACTGTAATGGAAAATAATATGAAAAATATACGTATAAAATCACTTCACTGTACGCCAGAAACTAACACAGCATTGTAAATGAACTATATTTCAATAAAATAAACTTAAAACATAGTGACACCTTCATTTTCCAAATTAAGTCTTATAACCAATGAGGTGAATAAACGATTACTACCTCATTGCCATATAAAATAGACAAAATTATAACAGCTACCATGCACTCCTTGCTTAGAATGTTTTGATGCTGTTCTTAAATGCTTTGCACACGTTAACCTGTGGCATCCCCGCAGTGGTCCTGTGAGTTAGCTACTATTGTTTTTTTTCTTGTCATCATCCCATTTTACAGAAGAGGAAGCTGAAGGACAGAGAGGTGAAGCAACCTGCCCAAGGTCACACAGCTTGTAAGTGGCTTGGACTCATATAGGGAGGCCCAGGGCCATGCCCTTGGTCCCCCAGCTATACACATAGAAGCACAATAGCTCCAGTGGAAGAGAGGGTGGGAGACTGGAGGCACCCATTTGCGCCCCTTCTCTCTCCCTCTTCTCCTGTGGGGCACCCCATAAGCACAGTTACAGACCCCTGGTGTTTGTGGAGCTTTCCCCTTGTTTCTGAGCCCTGAAGAGCTATGACTGCACTTTTCTAAGTGGGCTCTGCAGACACGTGCATCCAAACCATCTGGGAGGCTTATGAAAATACAGATCTTGAGGCCACTCTGAGGTGCCCAGGATCTGACCCTCTGGGTGGAGCCCAGGAATTCCATGTTAATAAGCACTCAGTTGGGTCTCGGGCTTAATGACATGGAAGAATTGCTGTAGCACAAGCGTGGCTGGGCAGCTCGATCACAGCCATTTGGCTTAGAAGAGCCTGGATTTAGAAATCTCCTTAAGGAGAGGGAAGGCCAGGGTCTGACAGCCCAGCCAGGGGTCTCACCTGATTGGGTCTCCAGGCATGGGCACTGTTAGGCATCTGTCAAACATGACCTCACCTCAGGCCCACAACCTGGATAGTGGTCACCCAGAGTGAGCAAGGAACTCTGCTTGCCCAAGGGCAAAGCCTGGGGCTTGGTCACTGTGACATTCTAGGCTACAGTTAATCAGCACATCTGCGAACACACCAGGTGACACGAGCATGTTTTTATGCTTTGGAGAGAAAACAATTTTCATTACTGTTCAGCATGGCCCAGAAATCAGAGAGACAAATGGTGTTCAACATTCATGTGTTAATGATTGTTATTCCTTGAGATCGTTACCACCCAAGCACTGATTACAAGCTTGACTGCAGAGACCATCTTTGCAATGGGAAGTCTGGTTTCTTATGTCCTCTCCTGGGGGCCTTCTTGGCTGTTCGATTTGGGGGAAGTCATTAATAAATGTATTATAGACACAGGGTAATCATTTCATGCTTATGAGCATAGCTGTTCCACATAAAAGAAACGTTGCCCCAGCAGAAAGGAATGAACACGGATATGGGCCAGAAAGGGAGAATGGGGAAGCATTAAAGTCACTCCTGGCTTCACCGCGGTGTCGGGACCAGGAGAATGTACTCTCTCCTGTCACACTTTAAGTCACAGATACACCATCCTCTAGCGTTTGCTCAGGAGGTAACCCTCCAGCGGTTTTTGAATTACATGGGCACTTCAATTTATTAGTGGACCCAACTGTGTTCAGTTCACAAGGCAACCTACCCTCCAGGAGGGACAGTTTGGTCAGTGGCCACAAGAGAGAAGCAGTGAGTCCATATTCTGGCTAATCCCCTCACACGTGGATGGATGGATGGGGGCTCTTCCCTGGCTTGGAAAGATTCAGGAGCAAGGGAGGGTCCCTGAAGCTTGAGCTTTATTTGCTTCACGTACATGTACCTTTGGGCCTCACCTGCATTCCTGTTTTGGAATCTGAGACAGCAGGGGGTTCTGTTTCCAGGACACTCTGCCCCTTCCAAGCCCCTTCCCCAGGGAGAAATCAAAGGAGTGTTTTAGACTTGACATTGAGGCCCTGGGATTAAGCCTGTAGAACCACGAGGGTGGAGGATTCTTGCCCCATTGGGTGTATGGGTGCCAGAACAACGGTGGACTCCTGAAAAGGAGCACCGGCTTATGTTAGCCCGGAGTCTGAATGATAAGGATAAGAATATGATAAAGGCAGCTGACCATCGCCATGCTTGCCAGACACGACCAGGCAGGCAGGCGTTGCACAGATGAGAGGCTTGGGGTTCAGTAACATCAACACAGTCGCATGGCTAAGAGGTGGATTGAGTCTGGGGACACAGGTCTGGCTCAGTCCATATAACTCTTTGCCTCCTGGGTGGGAAGTAGGGAATAAAGGCCTCTGGGACTTGGTCAGGACCCAACATCTCAACCTGCTAAGGAATATATATATATATATATATATATATATATATATATATTTTTTTTTTTTTTTTTTGCAATACGCGGGCCTCTCACTGTTGTGGCCTCTCCCATTGCAGAGCACAGGCTCTGGACGCGTAGGCTCAGCAGCCATGGCTCACGGGCCCAGCTGCTCCGCAGCATGTGGGATCCTCCCGGACCGGGGCACGAACCCGTGTCCCCTGCATCGGCAGGCAGACCCTCAATCACTGCACCACCAGGGAAGACTGTGAGCATCCTTTTAAGCAGGATCAGTAATGGCAAAAATGAGACCTAAGCCACCTGTGTGGCCATCCCCCCTGCTCCCTTCTGCCATTGTGGTCCCTGCTAGGTAGCCTTGGGTCCTCTGCTCAGGACCCTGCTTTGGGTCTCTCTCCCTAATCCTCCAGTGCATTTCCTATGTTCTTTCCCATTCCAGGTCCTGCTAATATGACAATGACTCTTACAGGGTAAATGGATTCTTTCCCCGCATTCTGAAGGGCTACATGTGCAGCAGCTGGGTCTTACCCTAAAGCTGTGAATAGAAGGTAGAGGCCCACCCCCCCCCACAGGGTGAGGCCCACAGGTGGGCAGGCTCTGGTGTCTTTTTTTTTTTTTTTGCGGTACGCGGGCCTCTCACTGTTGTGGCCTCTCCCGTTGCGGAGCACAGGCTCCGGACGCACAGGCTCAGCGGCCATGGCTCACGGGCCCAGCCGCTCCGCGGCATGTGGGATCTTCCCGGACCGGGGCACGAACCCGTGTCCCCTGCATCGGCAGGCGGACTCCCAACCACTGTGCCACCACGGAAGCCCCCTCTGGTGTCTTTGTAAAGCTATGTTTGGCAGTAGTTCTGACTTGGGTAGGAATCCTGCCCCCTACTAGTTCTTTGACTTTGAACAACACACTCAACCTCTCTGACCCTCTGTTTTCTCATCTGGAAAGTGGGAACAATACTTCTCATCTTCCAGCGTTGCCCTGAGTATTAAGTGAGATGACGTAGTGAAGTGTCTGTCATAGGACTCGGTAACTACTTCTTTCACAGAAATCCTCAGTCTTTCCATCTGTGAAATGGGAATTCCTATCTGCCCCACAAGATAGTAGCCTGGAACGTCATGCTTTGGAAATCAAAAATTGCTCCATAATTCAGGTATTGTTTTTATTTGAGGTGATTTGAATTCCCGCAAGAACAGATACAGGGGAGAGCCACCTTTCATGTAGGCGCCAAGGTTCACACCGGGTCACAGAGAGGGGAAGTGATCTAAACAGCAAGCTGGGTGACAGTGTGTCCAGATACCCCATCTTCTGAGCTGGGCCTGGACCTTCTGGATCCTCTTTCATTTAAGGAAAAAGGGAGTTCTGAGACTAGCTCAGAGGTCAACCTCTAGCTCTGGATTTATTGCCAAGTACTTGGCCTCCCCAACCTTCATTTCTTTATTCTGAAAAGGGGATGATAAAACCTCCTGCAGAGGGTCGTTTAGAGGTTCACAGTAGCAGCTGTACACATAACCTCCAGCACAGGGCTCCTAGCAGGTGCACTTCCCACGTAAGCACTGAATCCTGGTCACACTTTCCCCTTGTTATAGATAATGTGGAAGCCCCCCAGCTCTGTGCCCTGTCTCCTGAGCTAGAGAAACCCCTCTGTGTTAATTCTGCCAAGCAGTCATCTAGTCACTGCTGATATGCCTCCGGGGACGGGGAGCTCACCACCCCACCGGGCTGGCACCCCTGAACAGCTCAGATGGGGGCAAAGTTCCTAGTGTAATGCCATGTAATTCTCACCACTGGTAGGTCTCGGATTTATTGAATCCTTCTTCCTTCTAATTCGCCTGTTCAGTGACTCTGAGTCTTCTTGTCTCTGTCAACCAAGCCCTGACATGGATCAGCCTCAAACTTCCCCAGCTCCTTTCAGCTTGGGGTTCATCAGACCTTCAACTTTCAGGGTCGACTTTGCATAGTCCAAGGTCAGTGCCGACCTTGGCAGCAGCACCTCTGTGGGCTCAGATCCACCAGGCCGGGCCCATGGATCCCTGTTACGGCTCTAGGTTCAGCCTCTGAGCTTCTGTCCCGGTCTTGCTAATCCCTTCCCCCAACAGCTCTGCCCTCACTCAGGAAGGCTTGGAAACAGATCACCTTACACACAGGCACGTTATATACGATCCCCTTTTTGCCACCTTTGGGGTAAGTATTATTATTCCCATTTCACAGATAAGGAATGAAGGCTCAGAGAGATTTAGAGACTTGCCCAAGGTCACACAGCCAGCAAACTGTGGACCTAAGAGTGGAAGCCGGATCTGTTTGATTTGAGATGAGAGATGAATTCTTCCTGCACGAGTATGACAGAAATGTGAATTCATCCTAAACAAGACAAGCAAATCTCTGGCTGCTGTTGCTTCCCTACGTTCTGGGTGAAGGATAAAGGCATTCTCAGGGGTGCTATGCTGAGGGCTGTCAGAGCCTCTTAGGTGATTCATAGCTCAAGCGACCAGGCAGCCCCCTAACAGTGTCGAGAGGGGCGATGTTGTGGCGCTGGCTTTAGCGGGGGCAGATTGGCGGAGCCGGGCCAGGCTGCTGCTTGCAAGCACATAAGAGTAACGTCCTGAGTTTGACTCCTGCCACCTCCATCCAATCGGCTGCCTCCCACGTGTTTTTACCTCTGTCGTAAGTCCTTCTGAGAGTGTGGACAGTGCCCAGGGTCCAGCAGCTCCTTTGGGAATTTGGTCCAAGGCAGAAGGTCCTATGGAGCCCTGGAAGGCAGCCCTCACTGTGCCAACACCGTTAACCCCAATCTCTTCTGTTCTCTCCACACCCCAGACATGTGTCATTCCTGCTTCCGGGCCCTCATCCTTGTCCCGTCCTCTGAGTGGTGCAGTTATCCTGGGTGATGTCAGCTTGGCTGGGCTGCACTGTACTTCCCAGCATCCCTTCCCCCACATTTCTGGTTGGGACCCCAGGAGAGAGGTCCTCTCAGGGGATCTGGTGGCGGAGGTGATGGAGGAGCCACTTTGCAGCTTCCAGACTTTTGGCTTAGCTGCTGCCCGCCTGGTTGGTGGCCTGTCCTGCCACTTCTCCATCAGCCCCTGGAACCTTCTCCAGTCTTCCCTCTGCAGAGAGAACTGTTCTTGCCGGCCGGGTCTGCTATTTTCACCCTATGCTTCTTTGCCATGAACATGTTTGCTGCATAACTAATTGACCGTAAGGTAAGTTTGCCGTGAAAGATAAAATAACGAGTTGCCTGGTTTTGGTATGACAGTTTGGTTTCAGCTGGTTGAAATGTGTTAGCTTCCCTTCTAGTTAGTGATGGACGTGATGGATGGCTTTATCCAACTGACAGAGGATGATGATTTGTCCCAGATCATCGAGTTGGCTTCTTATTTTGAAATGCACCATAGTGGAGAAGAAGGAGGCTGAGGGCCTCGGAGGCATAGATTTGAACTCACATTTCCCAGAGAACTTTGGAACGTCTATCAACCCAAGAGAACACACAGCAGTGTAGAGGTGGTTACAATGCAGTACAAAGCTCAGTTACAAACATGCATCCTAGTACTTGGAAACGGATGCCTCTCTTAACAAAGGACGAAATTTTAGCAGAAAAGAAAAAGTGTGAATGCCGAATAGGATGAATCCACAAGCAAAAAAAAAAAGAAAAAAAAAAGTAAAAAATGCTATGAATGAAAGACTTGGAAGACAAGGGTATGGGTACAACCCACAAAATAAAATCAGTTATTTGCTCAGTATTGCCATGAATCCACACACAGTTAAAATGTATTTAAATAGCTTATATTTTGCAGTAAAGCCTTTTTAATTATGTTATTCATTTCTCATGTTCCATTATGCCCTTTTTAATGTCCCTCTTTTATTTTATCTTTCGTTATTTTTTCTTTTATGGCAAAATTGCCTTACGGGCAATAAGTTATGTGATGAAAATGTTTGCTGCCAAAATGCTTGCGGCAAAGATGTCTAGGCAAAGCTGCTGACGGCAAAAGCACCTAGAACCCTTGCCGACCATCCCAGGAGTCCCTCTCCCAAGCCCTTATTTCTTGTTGCTCTGACTTCCACCTCCAAATCCCCCAGGGCTGGGTCTGACAGAATCGGGCTTGGCCACTCCTTTGCTTCTCCACTTGTTTCTCCAGTGCATTTGAGACCAATCCTGTACCAAAGACAGAGGAGGCACTCAATAAACATCAGAGGTCAGATTGGCCTAAGCTCAGGACCCAGTGCTTTGTGAGCCCCTGATGGGAGCAGCCACTGGGTTGGTACTGAAGGCACTGCCGGGTGTGCTAGGTCCTGCTTGCCAGTGTCTGAGGGTGACCCAGGGGTGCCCCGCTGGCTCTCCTTTCCATTCAGCCCTGGCTTCCCCACTGTGATTAGTTCTGTGGCCGTGTCTGCTGGGAAGGTCAGTTCTGACGTTCATGCTGGAAGCTTTTGTGTGAATCCCTAACAGTGGACACATCTGTTCCCTAATCAAAACACAGGCAGATTTCTCGTGCTGGGTCCTAATTTGCTGAACTCATGAATAATTGATACAGATTATCTCCGTTTTCCAGCCAGACAATTTGTCACTTACTCTTTCAAGGATGATGCTGGGCTGGCTCAGGGCGCTGTGGATGGAAGGCACCACCCACACCCTGCTCAGCCTCCATTCCTGCTTCCCTGTAGGATCGAATCCATGGAGAATGCAGATGGGCGCCTTTTGCGGGAAGGAAGGAGGAATCCTGTTCTTCAGCAGATGTGTGCGCCAGGGAGGAGGAGATGGGAAGCAGGGTGGACTGTCCAGTGGGCAGACCCAAGAAAAGAGTTTCTCACCTGAGTCTTCAAGGAAGGCCTGAAGCCATCCAAGGGCCAAGAAACTGCTAAAGCCTTGAAGTTCCAAACTGGACTCTGAGGCAGCCACAACCGAAGTGACTCTGGTGCTGAGCTAGAAACCCAATAAACCCTGGGCTCGGAGCTGTGGCCAAGTGGGTGAGAAAGGACCAGGATCGGGGTGTGGGGTGTCCCACTTTATGTAAATTACATTCGCAACAACCAAACCCAAAAGAACAAACTTTGACTAAGGGGGTCCTGTGAACACAGGTCATCATCAAGAACATCTCTCTTTTTTTTTTTTTTTTGCGGTACGCGGGCCTCTCACTGTTGTGGCCTCTCCCGTTGCGGAGCACAGGATATGCAGGCTCAGTGGCCATGGCTCACGGGCCCAGCCGCTTTGCAGCATGTGGGATCTTCCCGGACCGGGGCACGAACCCGTGTCCCCTGCATCGGCAGGCAGACTCTCAACCACTGTGCCACCAGGGAAGCCCAAGAACATCTCTTTGAAGAGCACTCTCCCCCCCATGCCTGCCTGATACCTGTGGGTACCAGAGTTGGACTTGCACACTCATTTTAGGGACATGTGCAGAGAGAGACGTGCACCTGTCAATCAGGGCAAAAGGAGGCTCCATGGGGGAGCGGGGAAGAACTGGATGGGGAGTCAGGGTGCTGGTTCTGCCCCTCCTCCACTGGGTGACCACAGCAAATCGCTGTCCCTCTCCAGGCCTTGGACTCCCAGTGGCCAGAGGAAAGGACTGGATTAGGTGGTCTCTGAGGGTACATCCAGCTGCGACATTTTCTAGGAACAGAAGGAAGGAGGACAGGCATTCCTGAAGGTCCTACTGTGTGTCAGGGGCTCCTTCCTCATCATTCCTCAGGCCTCCCAGGAGGGAAGCCCTATCATACTCCACAGGCCAGGGAGCTGATGCTCAAACAGCTGGGTAATGCATCCAAGGAAAGACAGTGGCAGAGCCAGTGGCTCCACCACTAGGAGATGATGCCAGGGGGCGGCAGGGACCCCTGTCTGGCTGACCCCCCAACACTATGCGTGTGTGTTGTTTCCCATCTGATCCTGGAGGATGGGACCGGCAGGGAGCAGCCAGTGGGGCTCGCTGCACTGATCCTGTCCCAAATCCAAGACAAAGCTTTGGGCCACCACCTGGGCTTCTGATGGGGAAAGGGAGGGCAATCTATGTAATTAACACCCCACCCAGCCCCTGGAATCTTTCCTCCAGCCATAGCTGCTGCCCAAGAGGGAGCATCAATGACCTTGATAGCATCAGGGTTGCTCCAGCACAAACCTTTAAGCAATTCGTTTTCTACATTTATAAATAAGTCAATAAAAAAGATGTTCGACATAATTTCCCCAGAGATCAGACAGAAGAAAAAGCATGAATTGGGAACTCTGATTATCTCTTTTAGTCTTATGTCCGATGGCAGGTAATGGAGAGGGGCGACGAGGGGGGACTGGCTGGGGGCTTTGGAGAATAATGTTTGGGTAAAGATTGCCGTTCAAATGTGTCATCATGGGCTTCCCTGGTGGTGCAGTGGTTGAGAGTCCGCCTGCCGATGCAGGGGACACGGGTTCGTGCCCCGGTCCGGGAAGATCCCATGTGCCACAGAGCGGCTGGGCCCGTGAGCCATGGCTGCTGAGCCTGCGCGTCCGGAGCCTGTGCTCCACAACGGGAGAGGCCACAACAGTGAGAGGCCCCCGTACCGTAAAAAAAAAGTGTCATCATGCATCTGACACAAAGAAGGAAACAAACAAAAAAAGAAAAGACAAGGCTAGCTGTGCTTCTCCTCTGAGCCTTGTTCCCACCCAACATCTGGCCACGTTGTAGCCCCTGATACCACAGGAAACCATGGTTGAGTCACTCCCTTTGTTGCTGCCTTCCCCCTTCGCTTTAGGAGAGCTGACTAACTGGACCGCTACCAGTGGCTTGTCATGAGGGTCTTAATTAAGGCAGAAATGGCTACCCCGTGAGTTCCTTGGGAGTTGATAGCCCTGGGGAAGTCTCTTCCTCCTGCTGCTCAGGGCCTGGTGAGAAAGGAGAACAGGGCCAGGCTCCGAGTCAATGAGATTAAAATACTGGAGGCGGTGAGAGAGGAGTGCCCAGCAGGGAGATGCCACAACCTGGGCAAGACCCAGGAGGAGAGGAGAGTCCAGAGGGAGTCTGGCCACATGATTCAGGCTCTACAGCTGAGTCCCCTTGGTGGGAGGCTCCCACAGGGGAGTGGACAGGCGGGGCATCTGGGAATTGGGCTGATCTTTCAAGATCTGGTTTAAAGAAGATGGCAAAAAGTATGGTGGTTGTTTTCAACCCTGCCTGCCCAGTAGAATTATCTGGAAAGCTTTGAAAACATAGTCATGCCCAAGCCGCCCCCCAACCAAGTCCAGTCAAATCAGAATCTCTAGGCGTAAGATCCAAACATCGAAGTATTTGAGAAGCTCCCCGGGTGATTCTGTGGTGCATCTAAGGGCTGAGTCACTGGTCCCAAGGGGACTGTGGACGAAGATTCTTCTCCAAGTGTGCTCCACGGACCAACAGCAGCTACTGGCATCATCTGGGAGATTGTTAGAATCTCAGACCCCACCCCAGACCTACTGAAGTAGAATCTGCAAGATCCTCGGGTCATTCAGATGCATATCAAAGCCTGGGAAGCAATGGTTTAGACAACAGATTATTCTGGGTTCTCTTCTGACGCCAGCATCCAGGCAAGTTACTTAACTCCTCCGAGACTGTTTTACTCTATGTAAAATAAGTATCATGATACCCCTATGGCAGGGCTATCGGGAGGAGGAGATGGTGTCATTTCTGCAAAGCACTAACCCAGTGCCCAGAACATGGTAACTTCTCAGAAGATGCCAGTTGCTTTCCCCTCTAAATGAGGGTTAAATGAAATGAGTCCTGCAAGGCTTTTAGAAGAGTGCTTGCATACAGTAAGTGCCTAATAAGTGTGAGCTACTGTTAATTCCTCAACGTTCCCTAGGCAGACAGAGGGAGCCTTTGTGTTCCTCTGGCTATCTACCCATCCATTTTTTCTAGCCCTCAGAGTGTTGTATTTTAATCAGCTATTTTTATAAGTCCACCTACCCCCACTGGATCCTATGTATCTACTGGGTCTTATTCAGCTCACCTCCCTGGGCCTAGTACAAAATAGGTCCAGGAAATATCTATTAAATAAATAAAAAGGACATAAAGGGTTCTTTAGCTGGTGAATAGAGAGGCCAGCAGGCAGTATGTACGTGGGGCTTCTGAGCCCCTAGACCTACAATTTCTTGGTTCTTGGGGAGAACCTGATTCTTAAGAAGGAGGAAGGTATCCTTTTGGCCCATGAGTAGAAAAAAGCAACTAATAAATCGTCATGGAGTGTCCTGTGTGTTGGGTCAATTTCAACACACGAAACTAAGGGCTTCACAGATATAATTAGACTGCGAGGTTCTAGAAGAATGAAATCAACATTGGGATCATTTCTGGACTTGCTTCATTCTCAGTGCGCTCTGGATGGAAAACAAAAGGAGGGTCAGTGCCCTCCTGGGGTCAGACCCCATGGCAGGTGAGAAGGAGGCCTGGCAGACGGCAGTGATGACCTCCTAACGTGGTCACCCTGGGGTGCCCACAGACAGCACCAGGCCTTTTAATGAAACCGCTTAATTGGCCTGAACACAGGAGATGGGACAGGTCAGCTCTGCTCTGGGCAGGGCCTTGGATGGGAGCCTGAGGCCTCTGAACAGACACTCAATGTTCTTCTCAGGAAGGCTGTTGCTACCGAGGCCAGCGAGAGAGGATGGGAGCGAAAATATTGAGAAACAGTGCATGGTCCTCCGTAGGGAGCTGGAGATGGGCCAGCTTCCCCAGGACACCAGGACCAACCTAGCAGGTAGCAAGGTGTTGGCGAGCGCTTCTAATGGCTTTCTAAAAGTGAATCATGTTTGTTAATTTATGCATTCACTCATTTGACGAAAGCTTTCTGGGTCCCTGCTCTGTGCGAGGTAGACAACGTGCTTTTTTGTGCATTGTTTCATTTGATTAAAAAAAATTTTTTTTATTTTCAGTAATAGTCTTTATTATATTGTAATCTTATAGGCATTTCAAAACCCCTGCCCCAAAATATCCTATATCAATCAGCAATGTTATAAACCTACATTTCTTCTTCTTCATCTTCTTTTTTTTTCTTAATGGGAATAACTTTTTATTTATTTATTTATTTTCACCTTTTATTTTATATTGGAGTATCCATTTGGTTTTATTTACTTAGACAAGAACTCTCTGAATCATGTCCTATCTTCCCATTTCGACCTCTAGATAAACAGGCTTAAAGAAGCTAATTAACTTAGCCCAAAATCACACAAGCAAGAACCTGATGGGATTTGAACCTCTGACTGTCTGCATCCAGGCTGCAGCAGTACGAGTTTGCAGTTATGGCCTCCTGGCCCTTTAAGACAAACTTTCCAGAACACCCTAGGACATGGGTGACAGAACATCCCAGCAGGACCAGGTGCTGCTGAGAAGCAGGAGGCTTTGCTTCAGGTAGTACTGGGACGTATCAGGCTGGGCGGGGGAGGGGAGGGGCGGGGTAGCGGGTGGGATACGCCAGATCTGAGCCACCTTCTCTGTGCCAACCCCTTGTCTCGGGCAGACAGACTCCTGGCAGAAAGAGCACTGGGGAGTCAAACACATGGGTCCTAGTCCTCTCTCTGCCTCTAGAGGGATAGTTGACCTTGCAGAGGCCCCTCGTTCTCACCATCTGGGGTTAGGGCCAGCTGGCTGCCCAGATCTCTGAGAATTAGGCTGGCCCGATTCCACGAGCTGTGAGGTTAGTGTGTCCCTGGAGTTAAAGACTTTCCCTTTGCACTTTCGCTAGCACACATAGAGGACCACACACTTCCAACCTGACCACGGTAGCCAAGGGCTTGTCACTAAAGGAGGTCCTTCTCTCCTCCATCCTCTGCTTCTCCCCAAGCTTGGCTTCTTTTTCTATGACCTGGGGATGCTGGTAACCTCACTCAGTTTCTAAGCGTGGGGTGCCGGAGGTGACGAGGGATTCCCCTGACTGCCTCAGCAACTGGAACAATCACAGGGTATGACCAGCCCTTTGTCTCTCCCCTGAGCCTCACCCTCAGTGTTCCAAGACTGAGTGAAGGCCAGCCTGGAGAGGAAAACTATTCCTGTGAAAGGGATGCTCGAGGAGTGCGTAAGGAAGGGGTTGTGGGATCGTACAGGACGCTGTCAGGTCCTTTCTTATCTGCCTGCTGCTTCTCCCCTGTTGCCTTCTTGTTCTGGGGAGGCGGGTCTGTGCCCATCACTGGGACCCAGGGAGGAAAGCCAGAACCACATCCCACCTACTGTTCAACCCTGTGTGAGGGGGTGAGGTCCAGTCTACCATGCTGGGATGTCCACAGCTCTCCTCCAGCAAGTGTGTGATGCCCAGCCAAGACCAAGGGACAATCATTCATTCAGCTTATTTTTTAAGGCGTCTAACTGGGCTGGGCTCTCTGAATGCAGCCGAGAAAATGATTCCCATGGTCCCTGCTCTCAAACCTTGCAATCGTGTGCTTGAAAACTGCAGTAAATGAATAATGACACAAATCATTATAAGATCAAAATTGCAGGAAGTGCTGCGAATGCCTTCATGTGCTACCTCCTGACCTTCCCTCTCCCTCCCGGACTGGGTCTGATTAAAAGTCAGACAGCGATGGATGAGCCAGTGGAGGATGTTGGAGCTGAAATTCAATCCTGAATCTCCTTTCACTCTCTGGCTCTTGGGACCGCAGAGCAAATGAGTAGGAAAGAGAAAGGAAGAAGATGCTATGAAAAAGCAGCTTGAAGCCTGAATGTGTTAGTGCAAGGGATGGAAAACTACATTCTTTCACTTCCATCTCTTTTCCGTTACTGATGTTGGTCTCCTCTGCCCTGTCTTAGCTCAGATGCTTGTCCCTGGATGATGCCGTAGCCCCCTCCTTCCCTTGCCTCCTGCCCACCACGATGCAGCCTCCATATAGGGCAGTAAAGACCCTCTCTCTGCCTAGAGCAGAGTTCCTCAGCCTTGGCGCTAGTGACATTTCGGGCTGGATAACCCTTGGTTGTTGTGAGCTGTCCAAACATTGGATGTTTAGCAGCCTCTCTGTTAGCAGTGACAACCAAACATATGTCCAAGGATTGCCAAACATCCCCTGGGAGGCAAGATCATCCCTGGTGCTTAGACATATTATGTCCTTGAACTTGACATTCAAGGCTCTCCATGATCTGATCACACTGTCGTTCCATGCTCTCTCTTTCTGTCTTTTCCCTCACATCCTATTACATGGCCACAATCAAGTACAGGAGATTTCCTAACAGTGCCCTACCCCTTTCTCCTTGCCTTTGGCCACGCCATTCACTCTGCTTGGGGTGTCCTTCTCCCTTCTCTGTCCATTAAAGAAAAATCTGCTTATGTCACAAGATTCAGATCAAAAGCCACTTCTGAGACGCTTCTCCAGATATTTGGAGAAATAAGGATCCTACCAAATAAAGATCAAAAGTCTGTCTGTCCCCTGAATTGCACAGAATCACAGAATGTCCAGACTATAGGACACCTGGGCAGTGAGCGATGTCTTCTTTCAGGGAGGCAGACAGAGGTGCAAAGAAGTGGAGGGTCTTGCTGGAAATCACACAGCCAACTGAAGACGGAGCTGGGCCAGAACCTCAGGCTCTAAATTCCTAGGTCGATATTCTAACCCTGCCTGCCAGCTTTTGCAAGATGAAGGCACCCTCTAATCAACAGGCAGGTTAGTTTTGTGGCCATGAGTGCACAAAACGTCTCTGCACCTCAATTCTCCTCTTTGTAAAATAAGAGGTTGAATCAGGTGCTCTCTATGGGTCATTCTGTGCAGCTCTATGCCATTCGGAGTCTGTTTTATGTTTTGAGAAAAGATTGTCATCCAAATATAAGGTATTCATATTATCAGTACTCCCCCAATCCATCCCCGTATGTTGGAACGGAACCCCAGAGCTAACTCCCGCGGAGGTTAACACAACGGTTCTGCTACTCATCCTAACAAGGCTTCACATCATGCCTTCACATCACCCCCCAGCATCATTCTTCAAATTCAAACACGAACCAGAAATGACAAATGATTCTTGTAATGTGTTCTTTGAGGCAAATCATTTCTGATTGCCTGAGACCCTGGATGACCTTGAGCATGCACCACCGAGACAAGAGGGAGAGGTCTTGGAAAATGAACAGCTTCAACTTCTTGCCGACGAGAACCCTCTGCTCACGAGGCAGCAACAATATGTGCTGATTACCAAACAGATCATTTTCCAAATGAGGCAAGTCTGTTGGGGATCGGTCCATGCATGGACGTGCCTTGTCTCACTACACCCTAAGTAGCCTTCAACGTGTGTTCTGTGCTAGTAGAGAGACAGACATTCCCTCACTGGTGCGTGGGATGTCTTACTTCATCCCCCCAATGAGCTTGGATATTTATTGTTATCCCTATTCTACGAAGGAGGGAAGGGAGCCTCTGGGAATTCCAACAACTTTGCTAAAGGATCCAACGTGTTGATGTTCGATCTAGGACTAGGGTTCGGGTCCCTTGGCTCCTAAGCCAGTGCTATGCACCAAGGGGCACCTCTAGGGGGTAAAGTTCTTTCTCAGTGCTTTTGTTATTTGGCCTCATTCTCTGTGGACTGCAGGTGAAAGCTTGGGGTTGAGGGAGGGAGAATACACGGATGTAAGGTAGGCTCGTCTGGCAAATAAGGGGATTAGACTGGGTGATCATAAATATTCCTGCTGGTTCAAATGTATGGGGCATGGCAGAAAGCAGATCGAGTGCTTTACAAGCATGATTTCCTTTCAGCTGTGCAGGAACCCTATGAGATAAATACCAGGTTTGAGGAAATCGAGACGCAGAGTAAAGGAGCTTGCCCAAGGCAGAGCCAGGATGTGGGACTGAGGCAGAGATGAATGGCTGTCCACCAAGGTTTGGTGCTCCCTTCCAAACTGTGAAGCTGTTGTTGAGAAGTGGTTGCCTGGCAAAGAGCCACACTTCTCAGCTCTCCTGTGATAGATAGGGCCATGCTGATCAGTTCGTAGCAAAGGATATTGTGGAAATAAAGATGTCACTTCTTGGTAGAAGCCACTTCGTGGTCTGCCTTCTCCTCACCGTCTCCTCCTGCCAATGGACATTGATCCCTAGACGGACTTCAGAAGCTGCGTGCTGTACACAGCAGAATGTCTATCAGGCTGTATCCCTGAATGACTGTGTGGAACACAGTGCCCACCTCTACTCCAGACCCCTCCCACACCTCTGATTGCACCTTACATACAAGAGACATAAACTTAAATGGGATTTAGTCACTGAGATATCAGGAGTTACTTATTACAGCAGCTAGAAGGACCCTGACTAATGCAGAGACAAAAAAAGAGTTTTGTTTCAGATGTGCATGCTCATCAGTGCTACTCTACAGAAAGGTCCTAGGATTGTTCACATTTATGCAGAGCGTAGATAATTTTCTCCTGTTTACAAACCCAAGAGCAAAAACAGGGTGATATTCTTTCCTCTTATTATGCCCGAAGAGTATATTGGAGTGGCATTCATGATTCTGAGGCCCGTTTAGTCTCCCCATCTCAATAAAAGGCACCGCCAGCTATTGAAGGGCTTGGCAGTCAGCCTGGATTCTTGTCTTTCCCTTACCTCCCATACTTTATCAACACGTCCTGTAGGCTCTACCTTACCAATAAAACTGGTAGTGTCAGGCTTCCCTGGTGGCGCAGTGGTTGAGAGTCCGCCTGCCGATGCAGGGGACACGGGTTCGTGCCCCGGTCCGGGAGGATCCCACATGCCGCGGAGCGGCTGGGCCCATGAGCCATGGCCGATGGGCCTGCGTGTCCGGAGCCTGTGCTCCGCAACGGGAGAGGCCACAACAGTGAGAGGCCCGCGTACCGCAAACAAACAAACAAACAAACAAACAACTGGTAGTGTCCTCGAGCTGGCTGTCAAATTGTCAGGAGTGCTGCAAGCACATTGACATCATGTTGGTAGCCTGAGGCAGCTCACAGTGGGAGCATTTACACTATGGGAATTGGCAAATGCTACAAACCAGGATTTCCCCCCTTCCAGAGCCCACTGTTAAACAGGAGACAGGGCCTGGCAGGAGAGTTGAATGGACTGACTATGCCCAACGAGCGTGGAGCAAGGAAGAGTCAAGGGAAGAATCCAAACAGAGCAGAGGATTGTACAGGGCACCTGGAAGAAGAGTGAAAACTGGGCCTCAGGTCAACAGCCACCCATGAAGGGTGAGCACAAGTGGGTCCAGGAGGGGCAATTAGAACAGAATCTGGATAGACTTATCTAAGGCCCCTTTGTTAGGGCATCAGAGAGAATCAATTCCTGTCTATAGCTTCCTAGTGGTGTGACTTTGGGGAGGTTACTTAGCCTGTCTGAACCTCGGTTTCCTCTGTAGAAAAGGATTAATGCTATCTTCCTGTGGTGGGTGTGAGCACTAAAAGAGTAGGTGTGTGACAGCCTCCAGCACAATGCTTGGCATGCAGCAAGTGCTCAGTAAATGCTCAGTAACAGCTCAGTTTCATACCCTTACCTGACTTTCTGCATGTGAATGATCAATCCTTTCATTGTCTATATTCTTTAGTTGGACCCTAGAACCCGAAACTGTAGGGTATCAAAGCTAGAAGGGACTTAGAGGTGAAAACTCTGGATGTCTGGGCTCATCTTGGGCTGGCTGATGAGACGAGGTCAGCAGGGATCGGAATCTCCATACAGAAATGGCCAATGGACCTACAGGAGGGAACTGCCTGGTGGTCCAGTGGTCAGGACTCCAAGTTCTCACTGTCGAGAGCCCGGGTTCAATCCCTGGTCTGGGAACTAAGATCCCGCAAGCCACGTGGTGCGGTGAAACAAAAAACAGAAAAACAACAAGAAAAAGAAATGGCCAATGGGAGGACTTGAGGTGGGTGGGGCGCTCAGGTAGATGTATAAACCAGAGCTATGGAATTCATGCTTCGTCATGAATATTTGTTAGAGAGAGAAATGGCAAGCGCTTATACCTGTAAAGAGCTTTTCAGCTTACAGAGCCTGTTCAGACCCAGGTTTTTACTCACTGTCCCTAACAAACGATGGCGGGGGGTACTGTCCCCATCTGCAGATGAGGAGGCTGAGGCACAGAGAGAAAAATGACCACCTCTGGTGAGCCATGCGGCCTTAAACTAGAATCTGAGCAGAGGTGTATCATATACTCCTGTCACCTGGAGATGGAGCCTGCAATGCCCCCAAAGTGGTTAATTTCTGATGAGCAGATTCCTTCTCAGACACCCAGCAGGTGCCTTGCATTTTAATGGGCCCTAGGTGCTTACTGCTTGCAAAGAGGTCAGGTTTCTAAATGGACAGCCAGATGGAGAGGCCTTCTGGACCCTCCCTAGGGCCAAGTGAGGCTACTCCTGCCATTGGCTCCTGCTTTCCTTGCCCTAGAATGGTTCCAGCACCTTCCATGCTAATAGCTAACTCCTTCTGAGCTCCTTTCATTGCTCTCCGGCTTAGATTCCAAGTGGAGGGCGGAAAGGCTGGAAACCAGCAGGGCAGCTCCAAATGCAAACACCTTCAGGCCCACATGCAAATTCTTTTTTCTGTCTACCAAGAAAACACACAGACAACTTTAATACGCAGTGCCTTGCAGCAGTGCAATAGTGAGGGTCACTGCATATCCGATACGGTCTCGGTTCAGACACAAATAATAAAAACCCAGTCCCCGTGCCTAGGGCTTTATATCTTGCAAAGGACACTCACGATCACCCTCATAGTTAATTCTCATAGGAAGCCAGGCTCAACACATTTGATGAGAGTGGGTATTCGCTGACTGCTGACTGTGCCCTGGAGGAGCTCACCGCCCACATGGGGAGATAGGACGTATTAGGGAATAATTACGCAAGGGAGTGTGAGACCCATGCGGTGCCATGGGGATGTGTGAAGAGGAGGAGGTGACGTCCAGGCTGGTGAGTAGTTAGCCCGGTGAAAGGGCAGACAAAGAAGAGTCATCAGGCAGAGAGAACAGCATGTGTGAGGTCCTAAGACTAGAGAGCTCAGGTCTTGCATTCGTTTCCTGGGGCTGCTGTAACCAAGGATCAGCAACTGTGTTGCCTCACAGTTCTGGAGGCTGGAAGTCCAAAATTAAAGTGTCAGCAGGGTTGGTTCCTTCTGAGGACTCTCAGGGAGCCCTTGTTCCAAGCCTCCCTCCTAGTTTCTAGTAGCCTCAAGCATCCCTTGACTTGTAGATGACATTCTCCCCTGTCTTTACATCATCTTCCCTGGGTGTGTGTCTGTCTTTGCATCAGCATTTCCCCCTTTCTACAAGGACATAGTCCTATTGGATTCAGACCCGCCTGAAAGACATCTTCTTAATTTGACCATCTGTAAAGATCCAATTTCCGAATAGGTCCTATTCACAGGCCCAGGGGCTTAGGGGTTTAGGACTTCACCATCCCTTGGCAGGGACACAATTTAACCCATTAACAGCGCTGCTGAAAGGATGAAGGTGGTGTAGAGATTGAAGAGGACAACGGCGAGAGGAGATGAGGCTGGCTGTGCCTACCAGGGCCCTCTTAGGGAAGACTCATAAAGCATGGTGAAGACTTTGCCATTGATCATAAGGGAAAAGAGAAACTCATCTTCGTTGCCCTGACACAGTTAGTCACTTCTTTGGGTTCCTGGAGCCTGACGGGTTCCTGGAGCCTGTCGGGTTCCTGGAGCCTGTCAGCTCCCTGAGAGCCCTTTCCTAGGTGAGTGGGTGTAGGTCTCCCACTCAGTGGTAAATTCTTTGAGGGCAGAGACCAAGTCTTATTATTCACTGGGACCCCCAGAACAGTTATCAGCACATGGGCCGTGATTAACAGATGCCTACGAATTGAACGAATTTAGTTCAGCTCTTGTACCAGCTGAGTGCAGAGTTGCCTCTTCACGTATATGTGCTCTTCATACCACTTTGCATCATTGTTGCTATAATACAAAATCTCTTTTGTACATCTTTATGAATATTCTTGGTTTCTTAGATTGAAATGTTTATCTCCTCCTCTTAAAACTGGAATCCTTCATTATGTTCTCCTAGACTCCTGTATCTAATAGTATGAGGCTTGCAAAACAGATCTGGCTGGGTGTTTTGTTATTTGTCTCAGAAAAAAAGCCCCAATAAATTGTGTGTGTGTGTCTTTAGTAATCATCGGTTTGCCATCTTAAGGTTGACAAGTTAACACTGAAAATGGGATTTATCCAACCTCAACATTGTTAGAGGTTGTAAGTTTGATGATCTACTTCTAGGATTTAAGATTTAAGATTTGCCTGGGTCTCTCTCTCTCTCTCCCTCTCTCTCTGTCTTTAAAAAGAAAATTGACTCCTACAGGCTTACTCAGAGAGAAGCAGGATTTTCTAGCCCTGGCACAATCTTTAGATTTCTGAAGGAAAGAGGACCAGCAGCCCCAGAATGTCTCTCCACAACAGAGCAATGGAATGGCTGACCAATCAGGTGACACGTGAAAGGGAAGTGCAACTGGCTATATTGCAGCATCCAAACTTGAAAGGAACCTAAAGAATGGCCCATTTTACAGATGGGGTGAGAGAGGCTCAGGGAAGAATGGAGATGTACCTGAGCAGAGACAACAAGTAACAACAGGCCCAGAAGGGAGATGCTCTTTGGAAGCTCAGGTCACTGATGCAAAGCGCATCATTACCTGCTGTCAGGTGAGGACTGTCTTGTCAGGATTCATCTCTCTGGGCTTTGGTGATTACTGGTCTCCTGAGAAGCATCACAGGAAAGGGTGAGCAGCCTTACAGGACTGCCCAGGATTGCTCTCAATGAGAAAGAAAGAAATACACAGGCAGCTAGGTTTCCGAGTACAGCACACCTTGGGCCCTGCACTTCCAGGCATTAACCTCCCCCCAGAGACCCAATGCAAGCACTCGGACCCCAAAGAGCCCTTTCTCCAGCACGCGGTGCCACAGGTACACCATGTCCAGGTACTAATCCCAAGTCCCAGACATTTTGCCCCTGCCCTGGGTTCCCAGGCCCTTCACCTGGGCTAGTGGATGGTTAAGAGCCACTGGACCAGGACTTTAGGGTTTGAATCTATGCTCTGTCCCTAACTAGCTGTGACCTTGGACAAGTTCCTTTATCTCTCTGTTTCCTCATCAGTTTAATGGGGAAAATTGTAGTTTCTTCCTCATAGGGTTCTTGCAAGACCAATGAATGCAAAATGCTTAATATAATCGTTTTAGATCTAAAATACTTGATTCATTTTGCTGTGTGTGTATGATTCAAATATTAATGCGAAGCAGAAGTCAATTCATATCAATCCTCAATGTGTATGCCAGGGACTGCACTCAGCCTCCCAGGTGTCTTTGGGCCCCTGCTCAAAATAAATTTCACCCAGCACCCTCTCCCCTTCTGTAAAGTTTCTTGGCGTGAGATGGATGGTGTGAGCAGTGGCCGTGAAGGCTGGAATGCACAAACTGTAAATGGCTCAGACCGTGTCTCCCTGGAGCCCCAATTTCAACACTGTTTTGATCAGAATGATGGTTTCAGCCACAAGCAATTGATTGGCCTGTACAATTCTGTCATCCCCCAAACTGATTAATTCTTCAGTAATGACACTGCCTGTGGTCGCTGCTGGCACGCAAGCTACATGTACAAGTAAATACAGGAGCATTTACTCCTTGTCACGTTCTCCAAATTCTTTACATATGTTATTTCACTTAGTTCTCTCGGCAAAGCCCTGTGCAGCAGGTCTCTGTGTAGGGGGAAGCTGAGGTCAGTTCGGAGAGGTTAAATAAGATGCCCAGGACCCACAGCTAAGAAGAGGAAGAGAGCTGGGATTTGAACTCAGGTCTTTTTCAATCTTTCAGCCACGTTTAAAAAAAAATAAAACAGGTTTACTGAAGCATAATTTATGTACAATAAAGTTTACATTTTATAAGCAGAAAGTTCAAGGAGTGTTGGCAACCATATACAGTTGTATAAGCACCAGGTAATCAAGCTACAGACCGTTCGCTAACCCCAGAAGTTCCCTCTTGGCCCTTTGCAGGCAATCTGCTCATTCCAACCCCGGCCCCTGGGAATCACTGATTCGTTTTTGTGCATATAGTTTTGCCTTTTCTGGAAGGACATATAAATGAAATCATGCCACCTGTAGTCTTTTGTACCTGACTTCTATTGCTTATCATAAGGCACTATTGTCACCTGTGTCATTAGTTTGTTCCTTTTTATTGCCAAATAAAAGTCCATTGTATGAATATACCACGGTTTATTTATCCACTCACCATCTGATGGACACTTGGATGATTTCCAGTTTGTGGCTATAATGACTATAGCTGTCATAAACACTTGTACGTTAAGTCTTTGCAGGAACATATGTTTGCTGCACTTCTCTTGGGTAAACCCGCATGAGTAGAGATTCCAGAGTCTCAGGTTAAGTGGATGTTTAACTTAGAAGAACCTACCAAACCGTCTTCCAAACCTTCTGCATCTTTTTGAATTCTCACCAGCCGTGTGCATGAAAGATTATTTTTTAGCTACATTGGAACATTCTTGGCTCAACATTTACCTCATTCTGAGTTGGGAAGACACAGAATGATGAATGCCACATTTCATTGAATCTAAGATGCCATTAATTTTAAGATGCACCATCATTTTATGTACCAATAAAAAAAGCTGACCAACTATGACACAATGCTTTCTTATCACTTAGAAAAAATATTTTATACTTTTAAACTAACCTGTATCTTGCTCTTATACACATTTAAAATGGGAAATAAAAATGAAAAGATTGGGTATTCCTAGAACGTATTCATCTTTAGAATCTTCTGAATCTTTTTTTTTTTTGAATTTTTATTTTATATTGGAGTGTAGTTGATTTACAAGGTTGTGTTAGTTTCAGATGTACAGCAAGGTGATTTAGTTATACATATCCCTATATCTAGTCTTTTTCAGATACTTTTCCCATATAGGTTATTACAGAGTATTGAGTAGAGCTCCCTGTGCTATACAGCAGGTCCTTGTTAATTATTTTATATATAGTAGTGTGTATATGTTAATCCCGACCTCCTAATTTATCCCTCTCCTGCCACCTTGTCCCTTTGGTAACCATAAGTTTGTTTTCTAAGTCTGTGAGTCTGTTTCTGTTTTGCAAATAAGCTCATCTGTATCATTTTGTTTGTTTGTTTGTTTGTTTGTTTTGCGGTACACGGGCCTCTCACTGTTGTGGCCTCTCCCGTTGCAGAGCACAGGCTCCAGACGCACAGGCTCAGCGGCCATGGCTCACGGGCCCAGCCGCTCTGTGGCATGTGGGATCCTCCCGGACCGGGGCACGAACCCGTGTCCCCTGCATCGGCAGGTGGACTCTCAACCACTGCGCCACCAGGGAAGCCCCTCATCTGTATCGTTTTTTAGTTTGAATCTGTATTTGGCTCTGAGTCTTCGGTGTCCATGTTTTTCCACAGGGACTACAGGTGCCATCCACCTACTGGATGAAGCAGCATCCTTCTCGAAAGAATGCTCTGTTATTGTCTTCAGGATTTTCTTTCAAGCAAATCTCGATGCTCTGAACTTTCTTATTTGATTCCACTCATCTTCTACCCCTCCCACCCCATTGAATTATGTATCATCAGAAGTTAAGAAAAACTTCTGTTCAAATTCAGTAAAAAGTGTTTTGGCCGACAGATGTTTGATGCCTGCAAGATAGTCCCACTTGATGGATGATAAATCAGTCACACTAGCCTCTATGGCTTTAAAGTTCATTCTTTTTTTTTTTTTTTTTTTTAAGCAATGTGACAATTTCTCCTGTCCTCCATAGCTATGGTTCTACGTGGTGAGCAATGCACAGGATCCCCAGCTGGAGTTCTGACACGCAGCCATGGCACTGAGTCTACACACGTGGGGGCTGTAATGATTTTCTCACGACTTACGGCCAGCCAGTGATTGAAAGACGCCTTCATTTGTGGGAGACAGCCTGATTTTAGGATGTTAAAATGGAACAAAATTGTGCATCTTAGAATTGATCAAATATAGCATATTTTACCCCAAAGTTGGGTTTCTGCCATGCTGTTTAAAAAATTTTTTTTAATAAGTTTATTTATTTATTTTTGGCTGCATTGGGTCTTCGTTGCTGCGCGTGGGCTTTCTCTAGTTGCGGCAAGTGGGGGCTGCTCTTTGTTGCAGCATGCAGGCTTCTCGTTGTGGTGGCTTCTCTTGTTACAGAGCACAGGCTCTAGGCACGCGGACTTCAGTAGTTGTGGCACACGGGCTCAGTAGTTGTGGCTCACTGGCTGTAGAGCGCAGGCTCAGTAGTTGTGGCGCACGGGCTTAGTTGCTCCACGGCATGTGGGATCTTCCTGGACCAGGGCTCGAACCCGTGTCCCCTGCATTGGCAGGCAGATCATTAAGCACTGCGCCACCAGGGAAGTCCCCATGCTCTGTTTTTTAAACGGCCCCCCAGACCCCAGAAACATCAGCTTCATCTTCAACACCTCCTTCCTCCTGAACCACATCCAGTCACAATGATTCTCCCATTCTTACCTACTTCTATCACCTTCATCCCATGCCTTATTCTCTCTTTCTTAAGCTATTGCAAAAAACCTCCTCCCTTATCTGCTTGCCTTCTAGCAATTTCTTCACCTTCACTCAACCCTATTCATTACCCCCAGAGTGATCATTCCACTACGCATATTTGAATGTGCTGTCTCCTTCCCAAAACTCTTTCCTGGAGCCCCATTATTTGAAAAATAAAGTATAAATGCCTTAGCCTGACATTCAATTTCTCCTACATTCTGAGCCCTAATCTCTCATTCCAGTTTTATTCTTCACCGTAGTCCCCTCCAGGCATATCTGATTATTTGATCTTTTCGAAACATGCCTTGGACTTTTCCCCCTCTGGAATTCTGCTAATGCTTTGTCTAGATGATCTTTCTCTTTCTTATTCTTATTAAAGACCACTCATAGAAGTGAAGCATAATGCTCGTTTGGTCATATCAGCATGGTGCATTTATGAGTAAAGTTCTCTCTTCTTTCTCAGTTGCCCATAATGGGTTAATAATACACATATGTACAAGGTATGTATGTATATACACATATACATGCATAAATAGACACACATTACATAGATACACACGTTCACCCTAGTCATTTGTTTTTTATATTGGAGTATAGTTGATTAACAATGTTGTATTAATGTCAGGTGTACAGCAAGGTGATTCAGTTATACATATATATATATATCTATTCTTTTTCAAATTCTTTTCCCATTTAGGTTATTACAGAGTATTGAGTGGAGTTCCCTGTGTTGTACAGTAGATCCTTGTTGGTTATCGATTTTAAGTATCGCAGTGCATACATGTCAGTGCCAAGCTCCCATTCTATCCTTCCCCCCACCCACTTCTCCCCACCCTGGTAACTATAATTGTCACGACCTCTGTGGAAGTTCCTTTGTGCTCTTTTTTTTTTTTTTTTTTTTTGCGGTACGCGGGCCTCTCACTGTTGTGGCCTCTCCCGTTGCGGAGCGCAGGCTCCGGATGCGCAGGCTCAGCGGCCATGGCTCACGGGCCCAGCCGCTCCGCGGCATGTGGGATCTTCCCGGACCGGGGCACGAACTCGTGTCCCCTGCATCGACAGGCGGACTCTCAACCACTGCGCCACCAGGGAAGCCCTCCTTTGTGCTCTTTAATCAGAATCCTTCTTCCCTTATGTTTCCTCAACACCAGCTTGTACTTTCAACTGTACTATCTTCTGGTATAACATGGATATAGGAGCACTACACAGGCCTATTTTTAGAATTAGATTCAATTGCGTGGTCTTAGAGTGCTGGCATTTTGGAGGCATCTGAGTGTAATACATTAGACCTAGAATTGGCATCAGGCCATCCTGGGTCAGGCTGCAACTCTGTCACTTACGATCTCTGTGACCTTGGGCAAGTAGTGTGACCTCTCTGACTTCAGTTCCCTGACAGTCCTGAGCCAATGCGAGCCCCCAGGCACCTTCAGAAGCCCCTTCCCAAGCACGGAAAGATGCTAGGAAAACTGCTAAGGGCATTTCCGAGTCCTTGTGGGTAGGACGATTCTGCCTAGCCCCTCTTCTCCTTGGGCCCCTGGTTCATGTCCTGTGGCAGGAGAAATTCCTTTCTCCTCTTCCATATTATGTACTTATAGATGGGAAGCCTCTGGCCAGCAGGGGCCTTCACTCCCAGCCCTTGTTGCAGGTAAACGTGGCCACGTGACTAATTTTTACTAAAGCAGTACTAATGGGGGTGATGCGGGCCACACTGGGGTCCAGGCTTTTAATCTGCGGGTGCCTCATCCATGCTCTCTTTGCTTTTGGAGGCTGAGTGTCAGAATCACCTGGAGGGCTTATTAAAACATAGATTGCTGACCCCACCCCCAGCATTTCTGATCCAGGCCCAGAGAGGGGCCCGAGCAGGAGTATTTCTAACAAGTTTCAGGGTAAGACACTGAGGCTGTCGATATGGGGACCACACTTTGAGAAGCACATCCTAGGAGCTGGCAAAGCCGCCACATGGCAAGAGTCTGGGTACCTACGTGCCCTTGGAGGGAAGGAAGAGCTGCCCTGCCAATCAGGCTCACCCACCTGCAAACATTAAATGAGCAAGGAACAAACTTTTATTTTGTTTGAGAGTTTATAGATTTTGGTGAGTCTATGTATATTGTAGCAGGTTAATCTCTCCTTAAAAGCACCATTCCTATTCCCATGGGGCTGGGGCCCAGACCCATCGCCTGGCTGCTGTCTGTCTCTCCCTCCAGTCTGGACCAAGCCTTGGAATCCCTCACACCCTCCCAAGTACAAGTATTCCCTGCTTTTCAAAAGTTTGCTGTATACCACTTCACGTTGAGGAAAGACCCACATTCGCACCTGTTTTCGCTAATGGAAAGAAATCCAAAGAGTATTTCTGCTTTTACAAAAAAAGTGAAAAGCGAAAACAGAGTTCAGCATTTGTCTTGCAGCGAATCCTTATAGAGGCATCACGTACCCTGAGCAGCAAAAGTGGCCCTGCCAAGCTCCTTCCCTGAGAACTACACCCAGCAACTCAGCATCCAGCTGCCATAGTTTTGAACTGTGTCTGTGGGCATCTGTGCTTTATCTCAATTTATTTTGTGCATCTGTGAGCAAGATGTGTCCTAAGGTAACTGCTTCTTTGCCTTATGCCACTTCAGCTTACAAAAGCTCTCATAGGAAGGCTCTACTTTCGGATAGTGGAGGCAACCTGTGTTTTCACCAATCACAACTGCAACATCACCCAGAGGCTGAGAGTCCCCAAGTCCACAAGTCCCCCTGCTACTTGCTACCTAATGGATGGACAGTCCATCCATCCTGCAGAAAGCTAGACTTCCCTCCCACCCACTGGACATGGCGATGAGGGTTTCTGCCCCCTGGCTGGAGCAGCTCATCCCCTCTGTCCTGATTAATCGCCTCTGGTTGCTGCCCTGGACAGCTTCTGCCCATCCTCCTCCTGTGTCTGGGAACCCCCCATCCCCCCTGCAGTAGGTACACCCACTTAGTACCCAATTCCTCAGTCCCCAGCACTACTCCTTGCACAGAGGAGATGCTCAATGTCTAAAATCAAAGCCACAGTGACCAATTCTGAGCAAGAAACTGGGACAAGTTGCAGGGTGAGGATGACAGATGGCAGGGGGATGCAGTCTACCCAAGTCAGTGATGACAGCCAGGAACAGGATACAGGTCAAGTATTTCCCTGGTCAAGTTCCCAGAGCCCTGTCTTGTCAGAATGCAGACTCTCAGACCTAAGAGGGCAATTGTGTGATAATTATATATAAAGAAGCCTAGCAAGTATTAAGAGATCACTAGTTCAATAAGCCCATGAAAGCTCAAAGCAGGATTCACGCCATTAATTCAAATTACATGAGTCGTAAGTCTGCCATTGCCTTCCTTTTAACCAGCACATCAAGGAAAAGAGGCGCTTTCATTGGATCATTAAAAGGATTTAATTAACATGGAATATTTCACAGGCAGACAACCTATGACAGAATAATTAAAATATAGTTTGTTGAAATGCACATTAATTGGCTACTAATTCTCACGTTTCATTCCCCTTTAAGGGATAAAGATATGCTCAGTAGGAGACATTGCTTTATGCGTACACACATCGCTCTGTTCTTTGGCTCAGCATTTAATTAAAAGGAAGGACAAAGTCCATCACTCTGCAATTCTAGAAAACTGGAGCCAAAGTCAGAGGGAGCAGATAAGGGGTGTCACTGTACACTGGGCAAGCAGTATGGCAGGCAGAGCGCTAGACTGGGAGTCTCCTGGCTTGGGAGCTCCTCTCCAACTCTGCTCTCAGTCCACTGTGTGTATCTTCCCTGCTCAACGCTGCTCATGGCCCCCCTTCACCATTGTATACATTCCAAGTCCCTGCTAGCTGGTAAGTTATAGTCAGGCCCTTGACTCTCTTCCCAAGATTCTCTACCTTGCCCATTTCACTCTAGTCAGCCTGACCTTCTTGCTGGACCTTGAGCAAATCACGTTTGTAGTCACCACTTTTGGACCTTTGCACTTGGCATTCCCTCAGCCTGGAATCACTTTCCCTGCATCTTCCTATGGGGCTTCTTCCCATCATTCACATCTCAGTCCAAAGAACTCCTCAGAGGCCTTCCCTGATCACCCAATCTAGTGCCCCGCCCCCTTTTATTCTCTATCTCATCACACTATTTTCTTTGATTCACAGATGGAACACTATGACATTATCTTAGGTATTTGTTTGTTCACTTATTTACTGCCTATTCCTATTGACTGTAAGTGCTACGGAGGCTGGAACCCATCTGTCTCCTTGGTGCACTGCACCTAGGACAGTGCCTGATACATAGTAGGCAGTCAATAGATCTTTGTTGATTGAATGAATGGAAATAAGGTTGGAGAATAAGATCTTTGAGCTTCTGTCCAGTTCCAACATTTTAGGATTTGAACGTATACAGAACCAAGAGAGACACAAATGCTATAGAAGACACGGTGTGTCTTAAATCCTTCTGGTACCTCCCTTCTGGCCCTTAGCAAAGCCGTGCTCATGCAGATCTTTCAGGAAGTGTTTGCGGACTGGGGTCCATCGGGATCTGCAATTCTAGAGTTCTAAGGCATCTGCGATTAGGGCCAAGACTCCTGTCCACCTCCCCTTTTCAAAACTATAATCATGGAATCACCAGTTTACAGATCGATCTCCTCCCAAAGCCTTTGTTACCTGCTTCATCAAACTGTTTCATGGGATTCCAGCAAGACCAAGACTCTCCCTTCAGTGCTCACCTTGCAAACTAGCCTGGATCATAGCTGACAGATGCTGCTTGTGGCTGTCAGGTGGGCACTCTTGTTTTAAAGGTAAGGAGTCTAGATCTTATGCACTGTGATAGTGCTTTCCTGGTTATGCATCTAGAATTCTGTCCTTCCCTCCTTTAAGGAAATCTGAAATGCAGTGGATGATAAGGCAGGTTTGAAATCTCCTTCCCAGAGGAGGTGGTAATCCTCCCCTCTAATGCTTCAGCCTCTCTCCTTCCATGGCACATGGCCACATCTCCCTCCTTCACCTCAGCACGTGGATGATAATGGGATCCACCACCTCCCTGCCTTATGTGGACTTTCTCCTTCTCAAGGGCTGCTCATGCTAGAGGCACTGAAATAGCCTCGAGCCAGAGGCTGGACCACTTTCACCCCCAGCATTTGGCCAGATGCTTTCTTTTGCTCTGGGTTTCCAGCTTTTCATCTCGATGCAGCCACTCTTCCCAGCAGAGTGGAAATGTAAATTTCAGAGACACAGGTGAGGGCTGAGATAAATCAGGCCCTCCATGTGGTCCCATCCAGCTCAGAAGAGCTCTGCATAGTCATTTGGGGCCAAAGCCCCAGCTGATAATAAAACATTAGTTTGCCTACTTTGAGCATATGTTGTAGGAAGAGTGTTTTTACAAGTTCAAATACTGGAAGGATCCAAAAGTATTGTTCTAGGGGCTTCCCTGGTGACGCAGTGGTTGAGAGTCCGCTTGCCGATGCAGGGGACATGGGTTCGTGCCCCGGGAGGATCCCACATGCCGCGGAGCGGCTGGGCCCGTGAGCCATGGCCGCTGAGCCTGCGCGTCCGGAGCCTGTGCTCAGCAACGGGAGAGGCCACAACAGTGAGAGGCCCGCGTACCGCAAAACAAAAAAAAAACACAAAACAAAAAAACCCCCCAAAAGTATTGTTCTAAAGTAAACTCTTAAAGCTTGATATCCTTTTTAGGTTTGTAGTCATGACCATTGCTATGAGTTGCCATGGGGGTGCCAGTGGGATAGGCTGAGCAGCATATGGCTAGCCCAAGAGATCACGGGAGGTAGAGGGTAGTATGTGTGACATGAATGGGGCAGGACTGATCGTGGTGGACAATCACAGTGATGGATAATTGTGGTGATGTCACGGGACCCTCGGAGTTAACCCACATATTGGGGCAGTTCTTATTTACATTTTGGGACAGGTAACAACTATTTTAAAGCTCTATTGTATAGTACTTAAATAGCAAAGAATCTAGAGCCAGACAGCCTGCCTTTGGTCCTGTCACCTACTGGCTACTACTGGGCACTGGTTTCCTCATCTAGAGACAGGGTAAATTTCATCCCTCATAACTTACTGGAGATGACGTGAGGGGAAAGTATTAGCAAGAGCTATGAGCTCAGAGTGGAGGAAACAGTAACTTCTGAGTGAGGGGAATCATGGTTTCTAGAAGAGGGACATTTGTAGTGGGCCTCAAAGGATGAGTAGGAGTTTGCTAGGCAGAAGATGCTATAGTAAGGCTGGGGAAGTAGGTAGTAGAGACAATAATGGTAATGGTAAGGGGAGGAGGCTACATTTTAGGTGGGGAACAGCCATGTGTGAAGACTGCATGGCTGGCCTGTGAAGTGTCATGTAATGGGAGTATTAAAGGATAGGACACATTGAAGCTTGGCCTGAGCTTATTGTAAAGCTAAGGAATCTGGGCTTTATTCTATGCAGGAGGGTTTTTTTTTTCCTAGATGATATTTTTATACCTAGAAAAATAAACAATATTTATCTTAAGCTCAGTGCCAGCAACTTGAATGCCAAGATAGTGCCAAGGAAAAACAATCACATGTAAATCCACTGCAAAAAATAATTGCTCCTAACATGCGGTCGTATGTCTTTTCAGCATTTTTTGGATGTATATGTATGCTAGTCTAGCTTTACCAAAATGCCATCTAAGGAACATTTTTGAGCAGGAGAGTATCACAATCAGGCTTGCATTCCAGAAGAATCCTGCTGGTGGCCCTGGGGAGGAGGCCCGGCCAAGGCTTCAGCCTTGGTCAGGATGCTGTTTGTTCTCACTCTGGTCCAGGGGAGAGATGAAGAGGGCCGAGGAGGAAGGAGGGATGCCTTCACCAGCAGAAACACACTAAGAGGGGAAACTGCTACCTTTGTGAAGTCAAACCAGAGTGGTCAACAGTTCCATCAATGACCAGTTAGTGGCTGCTAAGATTCTCTTCTGCAGGCCCCTGGTCCACTTTCTAATCTAACATCCAGCATGATCTTCCATTCTGGAAAATGTTCTTCTCCTTGGGAACAAGTAGACTATAGAACTCCTCTCCCAGCATGTCCAGATCCCCTCCATTGCCCCCCCCCAAAAAAATCTCAACTGTGCCTCTTTCAGAACCCCATGGAGGGGATTTGCAGATTGTTGGTCTGAGATGTCACAGCCATCAGGACCCCTCTGATGTAAAAGCCAGATACTGTGCTCCCAAGGTAGCTTCACGGTGGCTTCCCTGACTCAATAGGCACCATGTCGCTGGTGTCCCTGACCTCAGCCATGGGGAAGACAGCCCTGCTCTCTTCCCTCTCACAGCCCTCCCACCACCAGCTACATCCACTGCCATCAAGCTGTGCCTGGAAAATGAAGGTTATCACGAAGGAGCCCGAGGCTGGTCTGAGAACTGAGATGTGCTGTGCTTGATGGGAGAGGATTGAGAGACCGGATAATTGAGGGCCTGAGCACTAGGCTCTGCTAATAGCCGGGATGGGCTCACAGCATGGACCACATTAAAATCCCATCACCCACCACTTCCCGGCAGCCTCAACTGCCTTGCTTCAAGTGCCATTTTATAAGCAGTGTTTTCAGAGAGTTAACACATCTGGAGGGTCTCTGAAAAGAAAAGGGCCTCTGCAGAGTAACTTTTCTCTTGCCAGAGGAAATGAGAGATGGTTGTCCTTGTAACCCAACTTCCAAAGCCTATTATTACAGAGAATTGGGAAGATTTGCCTCCTGCCAGGCTGAAGGAGGCCGGGCCAGTGGCAAAGGGGCTAAGAGATGGGCCGGACACTCACTGGGGGCTGGGAGGCTGGTCAAAGGGACGGGGGCAGCATTATCTCCCATCAGTGACACAAAGGACTTTTCGCCAACTCACACGTTTGCACTGATTTTTTTCCCCAAAACCAAGACATGGGAAGTAGTGTGGTATAAGAGTATAGCATGGGCTCTTACTTCTTCTTGCCAGCCACGTGACCTGCCATTTCCCCATCTGGAAAAGGAAGGTTTGTACTGTAAGCAGAAGTGAGGGGTACAGGCAGTGTGTCTGGTCCACTTCGACCCTCAGCAGATTGGGTCCTATTACCCTCTTATGCACCATACATCCCTAGAACATTATTCAGCCGAAGACCAACCAGGGTGATTTGTTCATTGTTTTAGGTGACAGTTTTAGGACAATGATGTATCGAATGTCACCTAGTGAGTTCTTGACAAAGCTGGAAGCCAGGTGGCCAGTGGAATGCCATATCAGGTGTCCCGGTGGTAAGACAGGTGGCTGTTGACTGCAGAAACGCCTCCCCAGGGAAGGGCTGCCCAAGGGCTGGGAGGGGAGATGCATTTGCGCTGTGTCTCATCTGCCCTTGCAGCCTTGTGTCCTGGGCCCACTGGACAGTGTCCCCAGAGGATGAGCTCTGAGCCGCAGGGGCAATCAAGTCACTTATTCTTTAGGGCTGGGGCTGTTCAGAAGAAAGGGATCCCTAGAGATTGCAAACCTGCCCCCCACCCTGGAGTGGCAGCGGTCAGGGTGGAAATAGGGTTCTGTCAGGGGAACCCCAAATCGATGCAGCAGAGGCACTGCACATGACCCACAGGGCAAGGGGCTCCCCTGGGGCAGCAGAGGTGTTGCTAAGAGGATGTGTGGACACAGAGCTCAGCTGGCCTGAGAGCAGGCGGTAATTGAATATGTAGCTTATTCAGGCTCTAGAATAATAAGGCGTAATAAAAATAACCGATGAAACTCTTCTTGTCTCAGAGCCTTCAGAGGCCCCAAGACAGCAAAGTCACAACTTAGCGAGGAGTAAGCCTTCCATGCAAGACTTACAATGGGAGGCAGGAAAAACTGCTTCGTGGTTCTTAACCTCTTCACCCCGGATAAAGGGATTCTCTGGAAGAAAGGCCCTTTAATACCAGCTAACCTTTATTGTGTTCTTTCCATGTACCAGGCGTGGTACTGTGTGCTTTATATCTTTAACCAAAGTAATTCTCATAACATTATGAACTAGTAGGTATGATTATTATTCCTATTTTGGCGATAGAGAAGCTTAGGCTAGGGAGATAAAATAGTTTGTCCTCATGTCTCAGATGTGCTTATGGGGCTTAAATGAGTGTACAAAGCACCTGGCAGAGCAGCAGGACCCGGAAGAGGGTTCTTCTTGTGATTCTGCAGGAAGCAGGTGGGAGTGAACCTGAGTCCTCCTTTTTTTTCCCCCTGGCAATTGAATTCTCTTTGTAAGCACAATGCAAACATCCAGAAGCACAAGAGCTAACCAGTAATAGATAAACTGGGTGGTACAGCTGACAGGCAGTAAGGGCGAGGGGGAGAATTCTATAGGGTGGTCATGGAGATCCAATGAGACGTTTTGCAAATCAGAGGAAACACTTTTCAAATCGGAGGCTGATGCTTTCAACTGCCTTGGAGAGTTTCCTATGGATGGAAAATGGCTTTAGTTGGAGGCAGTGTTATCTGGGTTGAATTTGATTCTACACAAAAATGACACAGTCTCCATCCTAAGTCAGTTTATAGTTTAAGGAGGGGGAAAAGACTATTTTAGTATTTGTATGTGTGTGTGTGTCTGCGTGTATGTGTGTGTGTGTCTGCATGTGTGTGTGTGTGTGTGCGTGTGTGTGAGATGGGTGAGGATCACTTGAAAGGAATGACTATGCAAAATGAATGGCTATCTACCTTGGAGATAAGAGAAGCTTAGGGGAGATGATATTCCAAGAAGTGGGAAGAGCACATGGAAAGATGTGAACTGGCCTGGGGTTGCCAGTTCAATGACCATCATCCTAATATACCAAATCCTTCTAGTTTCTGTAGTGGGGATCACTTCCACATGGATGCTCCATCTTCTGTGCTTTATGTGGAAGGAGTTGATGGGCAATGGAGGTGGGGTCTGAAAGGAAGGAATGACCAACCTGGCTGAACACAGGAAGCATCACCAGAAGGTACATCTATTCCCCACCACCAGGGAGGACTCCGTGCCTGAGGCTGGCCAGGGACTGAGCTGGTGGGAAGGAAGGCTGAGTGACGCTTCAGATCTGGCTTTACCGAGAAGTGACCTTGAATGAGACTTTTGGGACTGAAACATATCAGAAATGTACAGCAGCCACTGTTGACCATGAATGAAAGAAGAGGCGCCTACTACATATCAAGTAGGGCCTGGGCGTTTTCAGTAGTTCTTATCCTAATACTCTCAATGACTCTGTGAGTTATCTGTTACTATCTCCATTTCTCAGCTTATCGGTAAGAGGCAGGTTTAAAGATCAAATGCAGGTCTGTCTAGCGTCAATGTCTATGCCTCGTATACTTATCCTCTTTCTTTCTTTCCAATACGTTTCACAGTAGTTCCAGATGTCTCTGAAGGTTGGTGGGGCTGGAGTAACAGAATGGGCTTGGTTACCTAATACATAACTCCCCAAGTTAGGCTTGGAGCTCTCCCCAAACTAGGTGTTTCAATGCTTCAGGTCTGCTCCTGATTAGGTGAATGGGGCTTAGAAGGCACCCCTTCTCCAATGTGGAGGGAGTAACCCAAATTCTGATGAAATAAGGAAAATATATGTCATTGTATTAAAAGCTGACACTAAAATCTCTCTTAGGAATGAAACACTTAGTTTGGAATACACCATGACACATTCTTGGGGGTGGAAAGTGAGACTGCCCAGGGACATGTGAACCAAGGAAACTACTCTTTGAGAGGCAAAGGGAAGATTTGCCTGTTACTGTATATAGGGAGAGTTTCTGTATTAGTCAGAGTTCTCCAAAGAAACAGAACCAATAGGATATTTATATATACACACACAGACACAGATAGATATAAGAGATTTGTTAAAGGAACTGGCTCACAGTTACAGAGGCCGAGAGGGTCCATAACCTGACATTTGCAAGCTGGAGAACCAAGAAGCCTGGTGGTATAATTTAGTCTTTGTCCAAGGGCCTGAGAGCCAGGGAAACTAGTGGTGTAACTCCCAGTCTGAGGCCAAACACCTGAGAACTGGGGTGGGGGGCAGGGTGTCCACCACTGTAAGTCCTGAAGTCCAAAGGCCTAACAACCAGGAGTTCTGATTTCGGAGGGCAGGAGAAGATGGACGTCCCAGCTCAAGAAAAGAAAAACAGAATGTGCCTTTTCTTTGCCTTTTTGTTTCATAAGCGTCCTCAGTGGATTGGATGGTGCCCGCCCACACTGGTGAGGGTGATCTTTACTCAGTCTACTGATTAGATTGCTAATCTCTTCTAGAACCCCCCTTGCAGACACACCCAGGAAGGAAGCTTTACCAGTTCTCTGGGTATTCCTTAGCCAGGTCAAACGGACACATAAAATTAACCATTACAGGGAGGGAATGAAAAGAGGGGAAAAGGGGATGGGGAGAGAGCTAGTGAAAAGTGGAGAGGTACATGATGTGATAGCTCAAACCTTCAACAGACTTACTAACCTCATGAAATTCTTGGTCCAAATGGCTCTGTTGTAAACCTATGAAAGGACGGGGCTCATGCTCAGGTTACCATGGGGCAGAAATTAGGCCTCAGGTGTGAATATCAGGAACAGAGATAAGGACGTCCAGGAGGATGTCAGCAGACAGGAATTCACAGAGATCACAGGAAGAGCTCTGGACTTTCACAGGCCTGATTTGATTGGGGATGTTGGTCAGGCTTCTCTAGATCTCCAAGGGATAGAGAGGATCGAGGGAGCACCTGAGCTCTGCCAGATCGAACTTCTAGCACCTTCCAGAGCAAGACAAGGTTCACTTCCGATAAAAGCACTGTGTTTTCAGAAACCTAGAATCCAGGCACGTCATGAAGGCTAGTGAGAAGGAATCTCTTGCTCGCATTTCAAAACATCTCCTGGGAAAGATACCTCTTTGGATATTTTAAGGATAACAGCTGCGTATTCCTGCAAAGGGATGCCTCACAAATAGGAAACACTGGTTTCCTAGGCATTTCATCATGAGATAGATAAGCTAAGCTTAGTAACTGAAGGTAAAGGCCAGAACAAGCGGTTAAGGGTTAGAGGGTGTTTTGTGGTGCTACCACTTTAAGACTGTCACTCAGCCTTGAACTTGGACCAGAGACTTGGGGAGAGGGGACACTATCAGAAAGCAATTGTACAATGAGCTGAAGAACTGAAGTTCCCGGAGGGGCAAAGGGCATGCGGCAGGGATGCTCTGGCGTTTCAGAGCACTGACAACATGCAGGCTTGGCTGCCTCTCCCTTCAGCTTGGCCTGGGACTGAGCCAGTGGGAAGATCTGAGAGTTGGAACGAGATTAGAGCCTATTTCTTTCTGGTCGCTGTGGCCTTGTAGTACTTAGGGGTCATTGAAGGTATGATTATTTAGAGTTTAAATACATTTAAATCCAGAAAATTAAGCAGAGTCCTCTTTTAACGACTTCAGCAAAATTTTAAACTTCTGTGAAGCACAACCAAATATACTCTGCTAACCCAAAATTTAATGGTGGCACAAAACACCACAATTTGGTAGGAAGTGAGAACTGTGGAGCTAGGAAGTTGCTCAGAGCCATCTCTGAGGGACAGCCTTTGCTGAATTTGTAGGCACATGTATTGGTATTTCCATGTGAGATAGCTAGAGACTCTAATTTGTCTTTTAATCTTCCCTTTAGTGACCTACGTGAAAAAGAGCAGTTATTCTCCTAAACATACCTAGTACCCATGTTCCCCTGAGTTATTCCCATAAGCAAGTGTTTGCAGGTGCTGTTGCACAAGCGAACACGTCTCGGTCTGTGAGAGGCATCCTCACATCAGTATGAGCACAAGGAGAAAGAGGGATGGTGGAGGGCCTTGCTGAAAGTAGCTTTTCTGGGTGTTCTGTGCAAAACCCCTCCTTGATTAGCTGCTTTTGCAACATCCATCCGTTCATCATCATCATCATCATCATTACCATCTTCGTTTTTTTGTGTGTTTTTTTGCGGTACATGGGCCTCTCACTGTTGTGGCCTCTCCTGTTGCAGAGCACAGGCTCTGGACACGCAGGCTCAGCAGCCATGGCTCATGGGCCCAGCCGCTCCGCGGCATGTGGGATCTTCCCGGACCGGGGCACGAACCCGTGTCCCCTGCATCGGCAGGCAGACTCTCAACCACTGCGCCACCAGGGAAGCCCATCATCTTCTTATTAGCTAACACTTACTGGGCTCTTTTGGTGGGACAGGTACTCTCCTGAGCACTTTCCAAGAATAACTCATTTACTATAAAGGGGTCATTTTTTGATCTCCATTTTACAAGTGTTAAAGTCATTTATTCAATTTCTTGGCAAGTTAGTGGAAAACCATGCCTGCTCTCAGTTCTGTCTGATTCCCAAACCCCTTCGCTTAATCTCAGAAATGGTTTCCCAACAGAAGCCTCAGGGAATGAAATGATCTAAGAAACTCCATTCATTCATTCATCAATTTATTTTTCATTCAACATCAACTCAGTACCTACTATGTGCTAAGTACACCGCTAAGAGTCAAGACTAGGAAGTTAAACATGGCATGGTCCCTGTCATTCAGGGAGCTCTTGATCTAGGCTATCACCTAGGCTGTCTAGGTGCAAAGAGATGTTGTAAAAGAGAATGATAGGCTATATAATAAAGGTCTTAACAGGGCGTTACGGGAACACTGAGAGTGAACAATTCTGCCTGGGTAGGAGCAAGAATATTAAAGCTGGGAAAGGAGGGAGCATTTGAGCTGAGCCTTAAATAATAATTGAGAACTCTTGAGATGAAAAACTGAAGATATCTAAAATTTAACACAATTTGTCCAAAACATACTTCTCTAGGGTTTCCCAACCTGGCGGACGGCATCAACAACAATCTCACTTTTCAAGCCAAAAATCTAAGAGTTTTGCTTTACACATCCCACTCCATTATCTCCACAGCTAGCCCATCACCAAATTCTGTTAAATATTGCTCCTAAAAATCTTTTGAATACACCTATTTATCTCTAGAGGCATAACTACCATCTTACTGTAATCTGTCATCACCATCTCTCACCAGCGCCTTGGCAACAGACGTCTAACTGGTCTTCTCATATTCACTCTTTTTAGCCTCCTTTTCTCTGCAAAGACTGGTCTATTAACTCATTAGAATCATATTTCCCTAAGATGCTGTTTATAATATGAACTTTAAAGTCTTTACTAAATCCAACATTTGGTTTTTCTTGTGAGTCTGTTTCTACTAAGTATTTTTTTCTCACTTATGGATTAGATTTTCCTGTTTCTATGCATGTCTAGTAACTTTTTATTGTATTCTGGACAATATTAATGATGCATTATGGAGATTCTAGATTCTGTTATCTTCCTCTGAAGAATGTTCAGTTTTGTTCCAGCAAACTGTTCAATCTGGAACATCATCTATCTGCCAGATCATCTTGAACTTTGAGAGGTTTGGTTTTATGCTTTTTGTGGGGTGAGGGGCATTCTGTGAAAGGTCAAGGTGTTTTCTAAGCTCCTGTAACTTCATAGGAATCAAATTGCAAAATCCCCTGTGGATCTTGTTGAAGTTTGTTTTTAGGCTTTATTGGAACAGGTCTGGAATAGTCCTTACTCTAGGGCCAAGGTCAGAAAACTTTTTCTTAAGGGCCAGATAAATATTTTAGGCTTGTGGGCCATATGGTCTCTGTAGCAAATAGTCAACTCTGTCATTGTACACAAATGGGCATGGATGTATTCCTATAAAGCTTTATTTACAAACATAGGTGGCTACAATTAGAACTTATATATTCTAGGACCCATCATTTGCTGACCCCTGCTATAGGACATGTTCTGACTCCTGAGGCATGGCTTTTCTGGTGTCTTAACTGGATCTCCAGGTGTTAACAAGGTCTCTACCCTCTGGCTGGGCCGGAACCCCAGCACTTCCTGGAATTGCTCAACTTCCTGTATTTCCAGTCCACTCTCAACCTTGTAACAGCACTCTTGGTAAGCTTTACGTAGCCTTGCCCTATGCGTGTGCATCCCAGCCCTCCCACCACATAGGGTTCTGGGGACTCCCTCTGCACAGCTCCCCACTCTGTGGTGGCCTGCCCCCCAGTTTCCTGTAACTTGAACAGTCTCCAAATCATATCCCTATCTCCTCAGGTCAATGGGAGTATCATGCTCCATATGGGCTCTGACTCCCTACATCACAGTTAGAGGAAAATTGTCCCTAGATGGAGAACTGGAGAAAATGAGACCTCACCTCACGATTTTCTCTTTTTTCAGGGATCATGATCTTGTACTGCCCATTGTCACTGACAGAAAGCAGCTGGCTTATACATTTCGTCTACTTATGTAGCTATTTATGTCCCATGCCAATTTTTCCATCATGGTTAAAAGCAGAAATTCCCACGTTCACACCTGTCCTCTTCAATCGATTTGCCACTCTGCTGCCAAAATGCTCATTCCCCTCTAATCATCTAATCAGATCCAGTACCCACCCTAAAATGGTTCAATGATTTCTATTGCTCTTAAGATAACATCTGAGGGACAGAATTTGTTTTTGCCTATCCGTGAATCCCAGCCCTCAGCATGGCACCTTCTCTAGGATAGGTAGGTGATAAATATTTTTGAGCAAATGAATGAATGAATGAGCAATGATATTTTGGGAAGAGAAAATAACATAAGCAAAGGCAAGGAAGCATAAGACAGCATAGAAAATAGTGAATCATTCAGTACAAGTCCAGGATGCTGCCTACAAACGACTCAAATGGCCTCCTGTGTAGAAAATATGACCATTTAAGATCATAGTCTTAAATTGCCATTTTTAAATTCCCAAAGACCTTAAACCACTTCCTCAGCACGAAGCTCTGAAGATGAATAGACGTGTCTAGGCCAGGCAAAGACAGTTTTCCTTGGGCTTGGGGTGGCTGTGCTCATAGACAGACAGACAGGTGAACATGTGTGCAGGCAGAAGGAATCATCAATTTGCTAAAAATAAAACCCGAACCCGTTTTTTTCACAGAAATCCTCAAAGAAAAGAAAACAGACCGATAGCAGGCACACCATTTGTGTAATGTCGGCAGCCTTTCCCCATCGGAGAGAGTGAAATCACCTTGGAGACCAAGTTCTTTTTCAGACTGTAGAGGAAGTGACTAAAGGAACCGTGACTTTGGAACCAAGCGAGGCCCCAAAGGACTCCTGAGTTGGTTAAATACATTTGACAGCAAATTTTAGCTACAGAAAATTAGCATTTGTGATATTCGGGGATGGGAAAAAATAGGGCTTGGGCACAAATGTCCCCAAGACCTTGGGAAGGGAGAGTGCAAAGAAGTTTAGAGGAAAGAGAGGTGTGAGTCTGCTGCTTGAGACTCTGGAAAGAAGAACCCAGAGGGGATCAGAGGTTGTCTATGATGCAGGTTTAACTGTGCCCTAGCAAATACTCCCAAAGGAGAAAGAAGCAACGAGACGAAGGAACGAGGGAGGCTGCTGGGAGCTCCGTATGGAGGGCAGAAGGAGATGGAAATTCACATTCATTGAGCACCATCTGGGTTGAGGACACACCGCCTGGGGCTTTAGGTGAGTTGTCTTATGTTGTCCTCATCATAATAACCCTGTAAGACAGGTCCTTTGAATTCTATTTTAGAATTCACTTAGAAGAAATTCTCAAATTCTCTTAGAGAAATTAACTTAAAGAAATTCTCTTTAGAAGAAACTGAGGCTTCGATAAGTGAAAATATCTGAATTCACATGTAATTTGGACCCAGATTTGTCTAATTCCAAAGCCCAGTGGTCCCTCCCAACTGCCAGATAGTCTCCCTGGTCTGCTGCTTTTGTATGTGGTAGGTGGCACATCAGAGCGCCGTCTACATTTTCAGGGGTCAGGCCTTTCTGCTTCCTGGGTTCTGGGATATTAATGCAGTGCTACAGACAAGAAGGTGCTTCATAATAATGGGTGTCATTTCAGAAATGAATTTACTAAAAGTCACTCATTTACTGATAAGAATCCATTCCATTTCCCTACCCTTAAGTATCAACATTAGAATGTATGTATGTATGCATATATGTAACGGCCAAAGACCAACTTCTGGCTGCACCAGGGGGTCCTGAAGGAATAAACACACGTCCATGCACATCTATGGGTGCCTGGCTTGTCACACTTGGGTTTTAAAGACCAGTGAAAGAGAAGCTTTGGTCTAACACAGAAATGATAGCACTTCAAAGTGCTCACTCAGCTTGGTTCCCTACTGTGCAATGCAACATTTATTAAATATATTCCCACCTGTAGCAAGGCAAGCCCACTTTTCATTTGCCAAGGGTCTTCATCAAGGCAAACACTCTGCTTTAATGATCAGCCATGGAAACAGAAGACCAAACAGAAACAAAACGTAGAAACCCGTGGGCTCTTCTTCCACTGTCTGCATCATCTGGAGCGCTGCTATTTGTGGCAACACCATCCATTGTCTTGAATGTGCTGGCGTTTTTATTCAGGAAGACATGGGGGTGGGAGCTGGAACATATGCTGGTGAGTTTGCGTGTGTGTTTAGAGAGGAGAGCAGGCAAGAGCCTGGGGAAAACAAACATGTGCAAACGTAGCAGGGAGCAGAAAGCCCAGCAGGGATTGCTGGTTTCCTAGAAATCAATGACCAATTTCCCTCCAGGACTATTCCCAGAAGTACAAATCGTTTTACAAACAGATGCGGGTCTTGGTTTAGTTACTGACATTTCTCAACCCAGGGCTGTGTGCACATTCAGTCCCCCAGTAAGATCTTAGAATCTTGGATCTGGATCTGGATTCACATTCCTGGGACTCCTTTTAGAAGTTTCCTCCTTGTGTGCCAGACTCGGGGTTTTTTCTCAGGGCAGCTGTTCCAACCCAGGGTGTTTAAACGATTTTTGTCCAGGGAGTCAAAAAGAGGTAGTTGTTATTCTTAGGAGAATCAGAACCATTCTCTAAGTACTCAGCTCCCGTTGTGCAACCCTTTCCAACTTGCCTGGGCCAAATGCCCTCCCCATCTTTCTCTGCACTGCCAGGGCACATTTTTTTTTTTTCCCCTAGACAGCCATCTTTACACATATGCTATCTTCCCCAATAGAGTTCTTGGTTGCATCTGTCACTTCCCAGTGCCCAGCACAGACCAAGTATATAGTAGGTGCTTCGGAATGCTTATTAAATGACTGAACACATAGACAGAGTCCCAGAGATTTCCCATCTTCCCTCAATTTGCCCACCCCATCCCTAATCATCAGCCTGTCTTCCCCAACCAGGAAGAATGCAGACAAAAGGACCGCTGGCCAGGACTGCTGACACCATTGCTGTGTTAGCAGAGAAACTGGAATGCTCCCGTCCTGGAGGGTCACCGCCAACCAGGAGAGGGCAAGCCTTACCCTATGTGTCAGGGTGGGTCTTGCCTGGAAGAGGACATGATGCCTGGTCCCAACTGCCTAGGGGAAGGGGAGCTTCTCAGACCAGGTCTGGCATCTGTGAGACATGGGGGTCACCTCCAGGAACGGGGATCTCTAAGCTTGACCTCTAGGGGGTTGCAATCTCATCGGGAGGGTCATGGGGGAGGCAGTGACACCTTTTAGGGTTGATCCAGAAGTTGGGAAGCGGGGTATCAGGCAAGGGGCTGGGATGGGTGGCTGCCTCCAAGGGCATGTGGATCTCCTGCTGAGAGCAGAGGAGAAACTGAGTCTGAGTGCTGCCCTCTTGCTTCATTCTTGGTCCTCCCTTAGGATTTAGTCAACGCCCCTGCATACTCTGGCCCATCCCAGCTGCTTCGTAGGGGAAGGGTTTGTCTGAGACCAGGCTCTGGCCAGTGGGCTCTAGGAAGAGCTGTTTACAGGGAGAGAGCTCGAGGGGCTGTAACTCTGGAGCCAAATGAACGGAGACGGTGCAGCCAGCTACCCCTCCCACCCGGGAAGCTTAAACTCCCTGGGTTTATGTTGATCGAAATGACGAGGTTTCCCTACTTCCCAGAACTCAGGTCTTCTGAGAAGCTGGAAGCTAGTGGTACTTCAGCTAGCACGGGAGGAGAAAAGAAATGGCATTTTCTCAGTATCTGCCCCGTATCAAGCATTTTACACACCTGTCGAATCGAATCAACCCAGTAGCCCTGTGGCATAGATACTATTTTCTCATCTTATGGTGGGTGACACTGAGGCCTAAAAAAACGTGCTCACAGGATAATTGTGCAGCAGAACTGGGAATGAGATCCAGGCTTCCATATTCCCCATCCTGGCTCCTTCTGATTCCGACATTTGAGGCATCTCAAAAATGCGTTTTCTAGCTCTCCCCGCAGCCATTCCCCTGGGCGCTTTTCACTAAGTGCTGAAGGCACGTTTTGACCTTTCCCTGCTCTTTATCTGTGTGGGTGCTCCCAAATGTTTCTGCCCAGACCCTCTGGAGAGTCCCAGGCTGAGCGAGAAAAAGCCCTCAGAAAGACCTGATCCTGTAGCCACTGTTCCCAGTCAAAGAACCAGTGAGGGACCGAGCTGGAAAGGATCTCAGAGACCGTCTAGTGGAACCCCATTGCTTTTAACAGGGGGACTCCAAGACCACAGAGGACAGTGACTGGTCCAAGGTCATACGTAGTAAATGGATGGGTGGGGCATTGGGCCCAGGCTCTCCCATCGAGTCACCTGCCTTAGCTCTTGGCTGCTTTTGCCAGCAGGAATCTAGGGTTTTCTTCTACAGTTGCCATTCGGAGAACCAAATCCTGCATGTGGCTGCAGACAGGTAGCCCTCATCCTGGCACCATAATATTCTTTAACAGATTAGACAGCTAAGGTCCAAATCAGGGATATTAGGCCCGACACCGGAAGTACCAGCACCCAGCAGAAGGTCATGCCTTACCCTGGGAGCGATGGTCCTCCAGCCCCATGACAGGCAAGGCCGTGCTGATGTGGGCACGGAAGCATCTCACCGTCACGCGGCGCTAAAATGAACTGGATTAGGTGCCACGCTCCAAAACACGGAGTCGCGCCGCCTTGTTTCTGCTTGCCTTTTTCTCTCATTTTAAAGCCAGCGTCCCTATGGCCAAGTCAGCAGTCCAATTAACTGAGATTTTTTGAAAAAAGCCTCAAAATTAAAAAAACTAAAAATCTCGATTCGGGAAACCTGCACCTCATTAATCCACTGGTCGGTTTGCAATGGATCAGGTTGAACATGGCTTCCCCACCATCTCCAGGACGTTTCTCGGATGCTGATTTAAGGAGATCGAGCCCTCAGTCCTAGAGAAAACGATCTCTGCCAGCAGCACCAGCATAATCCCTGGGCTAGTGGAAAGTGACAAAAAGTACAAAATTCTGCTTGGGTCTCCTGAATGTCTTTTGTTATTTGGTGCTTCGTTACTTGCTACCAGGCTGAAGATGACACCGGCACTGAGGAATGCTGACCCCTGGGCAGAGAGAGGACTAGAGCCTGGGTCCTGGCGGTGTGATGAGCGCTGACTGTCATAACCCTGGGCTCAGCTTAACTCTGGACCTCCTGTTCTATGAACTCTGGAGGGTCCTTACTGTTTATGCCAGTGGGGGCTTTTTCTCTCTTGTAGCCAGGAGTGTCCTTACTGACTGGGGTCATCCTGCCCTCCCCCCCTTATACTTGTGGGTAAACTGAGGCCGTCCCCACTCAGGGCTCACTTCCTTTATGCCTCTCTGCCATTCAGCCAGGAGCCTTATAAGTTACACAAAAGGAGGAACTCAGAATAGAGACTGTCTGGGAGCTCTGCCCAGCTCAGGACAAATACTTGGGAGACTTCAAACAATTCCCATTTTGTGTTTAGTTTTAGGATTACTTGTGTTTGGGGTGACATATATATATAGTACCGGTCAGCCTTGGGGTGTGGTGGGTCCCACTTCCCCTACTAAAGGAACCACCCTGTCCACGGTCCCTGCGGGGGGCAGGGCGGCCGAGCAGCCTTGTTCATGCCATGTGACCTTCTTTCCAACCAGGCCACAGATAACTGAATCAGGCAGGAACATCTGGCTCAAGAGAGAAGCATCCTGGCTGCCAGCCGGCCTTTAAATCGCGGCCTCTTTTAACAGAGAAAACAGGAGTTGATCAAATTTCTTTTCATCTGAGGAATTTGAACTAACGACACAGAACGAAGTCATCAACCCATAGAGGGACCGACATAAACAGACCCGGGAGGGGGCATGGGCAGCTGGGAAATTACATGTGACGTCATCGCAAGGTTTGCAAACTCTTGTGAGCCACCTTGAGCCCCAAACTCTTTCAGCTTCAGGCTCAGTGACCTCTCTCTCCAGGAGTTCCTTTACCACTCCTCACAATCATCTCCCATGATGTGAGATGCCATCTTGTAGCTCGAGATCTGGTCCCTGGCACGGTGCACAGGGCCCTCCATGATCCACCTTGCCTAGCATCCCACTACTCTCTCGTGGGTGCGCATGAGCCTTATAACTGAATTGTCTCCACTCCCATAGATGTGCCATGTCCTTCCACATCTTTCTGTCTTGGTTTGTATATTCCCTCTGCTTGGAACGTCCTGTTCTTCATTCACCTGCTCAGATCACATTCCTCTTCCAGAACCCAACCCCAGCAGATATGTGTACTCGTTCCCTGGTGTTTCTCTGGCATGATTGGTTTAGTACCTACTGTGTGCACTACATTCATTCCAACATGATTTGTTTAGTACCTACTGTGTGCACTACATCATTCCTATGGAAAAAAAAATGTTGGATAAGCAGAGAGCAGTGGGGCTGGAGGGGTGGCAACTTCGGCAAGAATGTCGGGGAAGGCATCTCTGAGCAGAGTCTGTGTGTGGTGAGAGAGTGACCTTATGCAGGCCTAGTGAAAAGTGAGTCTGGCAGAGGGAACAGCAAAGGCCAAACCTTGGGGACGGGAATAAGTCTGGTGGGGGAGAAAGCAAGTGTGGAGGGTAGTGAATGAGGGCCAGAGCAATGGTTCAGAAACGGGCAGGGGTGAAGTAATGGAGAGCTTGGTAGCCTTGGTGGACCACCGCAAAGAATCTGGATTGGGGTCTAAGCATGAAGCTCTAGTTGGGTGGGGATGGGGTGCTGAGAGGAGTAGGTGCCATAATCTGATGTGCATTTTGAAAAGGTTGATCTGGCTGCTGGGCTGTGGGAAGGTGAGCACGGAAACAACATTCCAGGCAGAGACGATGGTGTCTAAGGAATGGCAAGACTGGGATTTCCTTTGGAGGAAGAGCCAACAGGACTTGTTGATGGATTGGATGCGGGGAGGAGGGGAGGGAAACAGTGGGACTGAATTTCAGACTTGTGCCTGAGCAATTTGGTGAATGGAGGTCCCATTTACCTAGATGGAAACAAATGGAGGAGTAGTTTGGGGGTGGAAATCAGGAGTTGGGTTTGGACCTGGCACTTATCAACCATGTCGTAAGACTTTGTTACAAATCTCAGACTCCTTGAGGGGAGGGTCTATGCATTTTTTCACTTCTCTCTCCTTCATTCTACTTAACCACAGGTCCTTACAAAAACAGATGCTTAGTCCATTGTTGATGAATGCTTTGATTTTCAGAGTCCTTATTCCTGAAAAGTGCAAATGGCACCCATATGTCCTTCCTTTCATTAGCTCACTTAATAACCACCAAGCTATTTCACCTTCATTTTGATGACTCTTCAAGTAGCAGTGACCATCACTCTTTGGGTCCAAGTCTGTCTGACCTCCCCCCTTGCCCATCCCTTCCATCCCAGTCCTTTCACAGTCAAACAAAATCCAAATGGGTACCAGGGGAGCCCTCAAGTTAAAGACTCACTTCAGTAGGCTCTCTATTAGCATGTCTTGGTTCAGGGACGTGTTATGGACTGCCCACTGGGCTGTGTCAAAGTGGCCAATCAATCACCACCCAGGCACCGAGCACCTTCTATAATAAGCCGTCCCATCTGCTTAGAACTTTGTAGCTTACAAAGCATTTTTATATATCCTGTCATGGGACTTGTGCAACCAACCTGTGAATCGACAGGGCAGGTCTCCAGATATTAAATTTCCTATTTCACTTCAATTTCCATAACTTGTAACCAAGGGTCTTAACTAAGACTCTTCCCTCTGCCTGAAGTTTCCTTGCCCTTCTTTTTGGCCTGGGAAACTTCCACTTAACCTTCCAGAATAAACTGCCCAACCCTCGGGCAGAGTTAATCACTCATCCCTTCCTCCTCTGTGTTACTTGGGTCATGCGCCTACGTTTTTAGTTATCGTGCTGTAATGCATTACATCAAATGTATAGTACATGTACAAGTACCTGTCTCCCTAATAGATAATATTCTCCTTGAGGAGAAGGAATGTATCTCATTCATCTTGGGTTCCAATGCTCGATATATTCTCCCACACATAACTAGCAATCAATAAATGAAGGACCATATGGATATTTTTAAAGCTGGAGGTCATAAAGTGGGGGACTGTGCGTATTTGGTAAGGAATATGGACCTCAGCCTGTAGGCATAAAAGAACCAAGGGAAGCTTGATTTATAACACAAAAGGCAGATGGCAGGCTCGGTTCATAGAATTTATTTCCCTGAAAGCTGATGAGGTCTGATTTATGTCTTCCCTTGAAGGTCGGGTTATGGACTGTTTAACTCACTCCTCTCTAACAATGGCTTTCATGAGGATGGGATGGTGGGGATGGCGTCGGTTATACACAGCTTGTTTGTTTGTCCCATCCAGGGAACTCCAAGGAAATTTCTTTTCAATGCATCAAACTTTCATTGAGCATTTATAATACTATGTGCCTGGCATTGTATTCAATGTGACAATAAGGCAAGGCGGTTGGAAGTCCCCTTTGCCAAAACTGGGGCCTGTGAGGCATGCACAAACAAGTGTGGCATACCTGGGTTCCCCATCTTGCAGCTTCATCCTATGCCATTGTGATCGGCTCCCAGAAGAGCTAGAGCCTGGCTGTGATCAATGAGCTCCTGTCACCCTCACGACACGTTCTCCTGAACCATTTCACCAGTACTCAGGTGAGCCCACAGTACCGGGCTGATGGGATGGGCCCCAGGGAGTGGGGCAGTGGAGTGCAGTAGCACTGATGGATGTAAATGTCAAAGCTACTCCCTAGAGGACTTAATTGACTTCCGCAGGCTCTTCTTTCTGCCACATCGTTATCCATTTCTCCATCTACCGATGTGCCTATCCATGCGTGCATCCATTCATTTAGTCATTCATATACTCATTCAGATCTTTATCTAAGTACGTATCTGTATGTCTTCATTGTTACGTATTCAACTATCCATCCACTCATGCACCCATCAATCCATTTATTCTTCCATCCATATCTTTATGTTTAAAGCATACATCTGCCTGTCCTAACTGATGCATATTCATCCCTCCATCCATCCATCCAACCTGCACTGACTCATTTAAATCTTTATTTTTAAAGCACATATCATTTCTTTGCTCAAAAATTCTGAGGGGCTCTCACGTGCCACAACCTAGAAGCAAAGTTGCTTCTCTTAGCATTCACAGTTAGCCCTTATTTTCTGATCATATCTACATGAGCTCTCCCTTGGCCAGTGGGTCTGCCCCTCTTCCCCTGGAAAGCTGGATCTTGCCTCCTCTCCTTCTCTCCCGCCATCTTCTTTTTTCCTAAGTGTCCTCCTCATCACTCCTATCCACTTCTCGTTTGTTGCAGTCCAACTCTTCATTCACTCAAATCTTCACCCCCTTCGGAGACCGTCCACTTTATTCCTGCACTATTTGTCTCCTAGGTGACCCATCCCTTCCCTGAACTCCTAATGCTCTTAGCATCTGACCCACCCTTTGGGTACTAGGCTCTTGTGTCCTTGTATTGATCTTTCTGTACATGTGACCTTTCTCCTGAGAGACCTACCTTTGCTCAGTGCTACTGAAGGCTAATTCCTTTGCCTCGGTCTCACCTAGGCCTGATCCCATCAGGACTCAGAGAGAGGAGTTAGGAATGAGTCTTACTCCTTCAAGCCTTGTGCCCACTGTTCCAGGCCTGAGTCCTGGACACCTCTGAGGCTCTGACCTGAAGCCTCCATTCTCAGACCATGGGTGCATACAAGAAGAGTTTAGGGTGGGGCTCACTTAGAAGCCTGCTTGGTCTTGACACTTGTGTCACTTTTCTGGGTGCCAGCACTGGGATGGAACCTGTCTCTCTTTACTGAAGATCTGATGAGCACTTTCTGTGAACTGGCTGGTCCCAGAGAACCATCTGCCACTGCGTGTGTGTCTTTGAGCGTTACCTTCTGTGTTACTTATTGCAGCATAACCACTTAGCAACTTATTGTTTCTCATCATTCTGTGGGGAGGCTGGTTGGTTCTTCTGCTGGCCTTGTTCAGCTTAACGTAGGTGACCTCAGTCCATGTTGGGGCACCTGGGATGGCTCCACTCATGTGTCTGGGGTCTCAGCTGGGTGACCGGAATGGCCTCTCATCCTCCACGTGGCCTTTCTCTCTCCACTGTGGCCGCTTGTCCTTGGGGAGGCCAGACGGGGTTTCTTCAGAACATGACGATCTCAAGTTTTCAGGAGTGTAAAAACAGAAATTGCCTGACTTCTCCAGGCCTTGGCTCTGGAATTCACCCAGTATCTCTTCTACCACATTCTATTGGTCAAAGCAAGTCACGAGGCCAGCCCAGAGTCAAGGGGCAGGGAAAGGGATTTCACTTCTTTATGGGAGATGTTCTAAAATATTGGGCCAGGTTTTTCAGTCTATGCACCTCACCTACCCTGTCCAACCCACCAACTTGGTCTCCCCTGGGTAGTACACTGTTCCAGCCTGAGTGCCCCACTTTCGGAGGTGGTTTACAGCACCTCAGGCCCCTCCCTCCAGCTGGATCATCTGGGGCATCTTCCCGTTATGATATCCCCAACCAGAGTGTATGGTCCAGGAAGGCAGGGACTGTGTTGAGGCCCCAGTCACTATCTACATACTCTCCTATTGCATATTTTTTCTAGCAGTTATCACCATGTAAACTCTGACTTTTGTTGTTGTTTGTTGTTTTGTTTACTTGTGCATTGTTTGTGTCTTCCATCCCAATGAGACCTTCATGTAGGATTTAGCTTTTTCATTGATAAATTACCAGACCCTGGGCATACTTATCACATAGTAGGTGCTCAGTAAATATTCGTTGAATGGTTGAAAGCCTCCTGAAGACTGTGACCAGGCCTTAAATCCATTCATAGCCCCTCTCCCAGCTCCTGTCAGTAGAAGCTGCCCATACACATCTGTTCTTTGAGGATAATTCATTAATTTTTTATACATAGTGTGAAATGTTTTGAAGGTTGCAGAGAACCTCTTTATGCCCATTTTATAAATGCTTTTAAGAGTCTTCTACATGTCCTGAGAGGGTTCTGGCCCTTGAAAATGAATAATTTCCTTGGCAAGACAAAATTTGAACATATGGAAGACAAGAAGATGCTGTCTGCTTTGTTCAAATTCCTTCAAATGAACTTAGCCACCCTGATGTGCACTGGGGTGGAAATGAAAAATGAAAAGTAAAAACCCCAGATCTTGAAGCTGACTATGGGAATGACCTTGGATCATGAATCTTCGTTCTTCCAGAGAGATCAATTTGCCTTCAAAGTCTGAAACTGAGGACTTCCAAAAACACGCGGATATCAGTGTTCAGAGGGGCCAGATGAGTCATCATGAAGGTGAGGTATGGGCTTCATGGCACGTGTTTGCATGGAAAAGCCATGGTCACATAAGGGATCTAGAGTAAGAGGGATGGCAGAGTCTCTTCCTCAACACCCCTCTCCCAGATATCTGCTCCAACCTGGGTTAAATGGGGACACTAGATTATTTATGAGACCCTGCTACTTTCTGTGGCATTTCATTTGATTTTATATTATAAATATACAAAAAATATAGGGAATAAGAGAACAAACACCCACCACTCAGCCTAGGAAATGAAACATTATAACAGAATCCCTCCATGACGCTCCTTCCCCAGTGAAAAGTGCCATCCTGAAATGGATATTGGTGTTCCCATGCTAGATTTTGTGTTTCTAGTACATGTGTCATGGTAAACATCAGCTATGTCAACAGTTTGGCTTGCCAGTTTTAAAGCTTTACTTAAACATAGATACCGTCTTCAGGAGCCGTTGTAACTTTTCCTTTGCTCAAGCTTTGCTGGTACATTGTTTATTTCATCATCTACCCCCCTTTGACGGACTCCTGTTTCTAAGCTTTCACTACTAGAATGCTGCCATTAACTTTCCTGCTCACACTTTTCTCCCTGCACCTGCAGCAGCAGTTCTCCAGGGTGGAATTTCTCCCTTTGGTTGTGTGTATCTTCAATTTACTTAGGTATTGCCAGATTGTTCTCCAAAGTGGTTGTACCTGCATTAGCATGAGTTCCCATTGCTCTATAACCCAACCAGCACTTGGTACTCTCAGACTTTGTGATTCCTGTTCATTTGATGGTGGAAAGCAGTGCCTTATTCTCGCTTTAAATTGTATCCTTTCCCCTGATGACCAGTGAGGCAGGGTGTAGTTTCATGCTTATGGACCATTTGTGTTTTTACTTCTTTCTCTTACCTCTCCAGATCATTTGTCCATGTTCCTATTGAATTGTTGATCTTTCTTCATGTTGATTGATAGCAGAGCTTCTTAAGAGCAGCACTATTGACATTTTGGACTGGATGACTTTTTCTTGTCGGGGACTATCCTGGATTGTAGAATCTTCAGCAGCATCCCTGGCCTCTTCTCACTAGGTGCCAGCAGTACATCCTTCCCTCCCATCCCAGTTGTGACAAGTGTGTCTCCAGGTATTCCCAAACTGCCCTCAGTTGAGAGTCACTGATTTATAGGAACACTTTATTTTTCACAGATATTAATCCGTGGTCAGTTATATAGATTGCATATATCATCACAAAGGTATTCTGGGATGGTCAACAGAACTGGTTCTTCTCTATTTCAGAAGCTTTGCTTTAGAGGAGGAAAGAAAGAACGGTCTATGTATTGTGTTCAGGGTGCTAGTTTGGGTGGTCTCTCTTCCCCTCTTTGTTTCAAATGTACAAGGTATGTGTTAATATTCCTATTTCACAGATGAGGAAACTGAGTCTAGTAGTTTGTCCAAGGGCACTTGGCCAATAGGAAATTGAAACATGGTATGGATTCAGGCTGCTTCGGTAGAGTAGAAAGAATGTGGATTTTAGTCCTAGTTCTCTCCCTGGTTGGTTATATGACCAGGCATTTCCTCCAAGCATGTCAGTTGCCTCATATGATGAAAAAGAGGCTGCACACAGACCTCGATATGCCAGCCCATTCTACCAACAGAGCATCATGGTTGAGAGCAGAATCTGAAGGCAGGGCTGCCACGGTTGGGACCTGGCTTTACCACTACCTAGTGGGTGATTTATCACTGTTCCCCTCTATGCCTGAAGATGGAGATTCAGATGGCACCAAACTCCCAGGGCTTTTGTGATGATTCGATGAGATAATTCATATAAAGTATGTAACACAGTGCAAGTTCCATAAATGCCGTAGAATGTCATTATAATTCTACAAATAGGTGGGTTGGGAAAGAGTCTGGATTGGGAAGCCCTGTGAAATGCAGATTATGATATTAAAAAAAAACCCCAACATTTCACTACCTTTAGATACAAATAAAAATACTCAGGAAGAGTGTTGTCCGTAGGCAACCCTCCTAATTGAAAGGTGAGGAAAGAATCTTGATGGTAAGCTTACAGTTTGTACAATGACGGCACTTTGAAAAGGGGTTCAAGCCTACCTTTGGCTTGCCCTCTCTCCTAAGAGAATCTCACATTCCCTCTCTCATCTGCTGGCAGCACTTGGCAGTTGGGCAGTACTAACTGCAAAAACTCTATAAAAATAAATTTAAACCAGGGGCTCCCAGGGATCACAGGGTCTGAATGGGGCTCTAAATTCACAACTGCCTTGCTTTTTTCCATAAAAGTTGTATTTGAAATGAGGGAGTCAAGCTGCTCCAGGCTCAGTAGACTCATGGGGAGAGAGGCAGGCCACCAGTAAGCAGGGTCCCCCTTCAAAGAGGGAGGCAAGGCGAGGGGCTCTTTAAACATGCATGCCGAGAGAGTAGGGGCTGCCACACTAATGGCTCTGCAGACTCAGAGAGGGACTGCCTGCCAAGTGCGCCAGTAATTAGTTGTTAACACATGGAAATAAAAGCCGATTTAGAAACAGAGCCCATCATTTATTTATAGCAATCCAACGCGAGTATTTTTTTAAATAAGAAAAAAAAAACAAAACCTGGACATAGTTCCTAGTCAAAACCAAACCATCCAAGGAGCTCCAAACTCACCTCCTCACTCACTCGCCTTCTCTCCCACCTCCTCCTAGAAGTCCACCTAGACTGACCTGGCTGAGGTCCGCACCCTTCAACTTTCAGGCTCTCATTCTGCCCCAAGCTGTTGTGCACACGACGCTCCCACCGGATCATGTTCTCTGATCCCTTGCACATGTACCTGTGTGTGTCTTTGATGGATGGAAAGCGCCCAGGCTTTAGAGAGAACCCAGCTCAAATCCGGGTTCTAGCACTATACAGCCGTGTGGCCTCAGGCGAGCCACTGTCCACACATCGGCTTATTTTAAATACAGGTATTAAATATGCTGAGCTATATGGAGTCCACGGTATGTACCCAGCATAGAGCAGGCACCCTTATTCCTTCATGGGCAAGGTTTACATCTTTCATTTCTTTTTCTTCTCAATTTCTGGCAGAAAAAGCAGGATGGCATAGACTGTGCAGGCTCTGGAGATAGACTGCCTCACTTCAAATCCTGCTGTACTTCCAACCAGCTGTGTGACTTTGGGTGACTTATATAAGCTCCTGGTGCCTCAGTTTCTTCAACTAGAAAATGGGAACGATAATGGCCCCTACCTCACAGGATGCTCATGAGGGTTAAGGGAGCCCTAGGTAAGAAGTCAGTGCATTCCAGTGCCCTTGGTACTAGCAGTGGTGACATGGTGATGGATGGGGGAGGGGTGTTTATTACTCACTGCCCATAAGCACCATCCCAGGAGCTGTTGAGAAAGGAGGGGGCCCTTGCTTTTTGAGTTTGACAGACTCAAGCTGGGATGACATCAATTCTACCAGTGTGGTCCTGGGGAAGATAGAAACCTCTCTGGGCATCAGTTTCCTTCTCTATGAAATGGGGGGGAATAATAGCACCTACTCCCCAACAACCTGAGTGATCCCAGAAGCAGATTTTCCCCCCAGAGACACCAGGTAAGAGGCCAGGCCAGCTGATGCCTTGACTTCAGTCTTGTTAGACTCTAAGCAAAGAGCCCAGCCAAGGCCGCTTGGGCTTCTGACCTAAAGAACTGGAGGCTCATAAATGGGTGTAGTTTTAAGCCCTGAGTTTGCGGTAATTTGTTACAACAGAAAACTAACACAGTTTACAAAATAGAAGACTGCCACCTGGAAGAGGGGTATCAATGGATTGTGAGCTCCTGGAAGGCAGAAACTGGGTGTTACTTATTTGGAGCCCACAGAACCTGGTATATAGTAGATACTCAATAAATATTTATAGACAAATGAATTAATGGATACATTTATTTGAAGATGAGCAAAAGATCAGACTCAGTCTATGAATAAGTAACTTTCCAAAAAGCTCCAGGTTCTGGGATGTGCACAACCAAGAGGTAGGATAGCTGAGAAGTGAGTGTGTAAGAGCAAGAGTGATGTCTGGAACTTGGGGTTTAATCTCAGCTTCGTCTGCCAGCTGTGTGACCTTGGGCAAGTTACTTAACCTCTCTGTGCCTTGGTTTTCCTATCTGCAAAATGAAGATAATAATAATAACAGCCTCATAGGTTGTCACAGGATTAAATAAGGGAGTATATATCAAGCTTGTCCATTGTAAGCATTCAATAAACATGTGGTATGATTTCACAGATAGAGTCAGAATCCTCTGAATTTAATCTTTGTTTTCTCAACAACGTGCTTGGTCTCCACCCCCGCCCGCCCCCCATATCCACTCCAAGCCTTGTTTTTCTGTTCCTGTAAAATAAAGAGGTGAACCTTAAGAACATTCTCCAATTTTAAAACTTCCATCCCTTTAAAGAGCATTGGACACTTACTTTAATCTAGGCAAATTCCCTTCCTTCTCACTACTGCTAGCTTTTCAAAGGGAAAGTCACCAGCAAACAAACTCACAATAAGAGGGGCAGAGGGAGGGTTGTCTGGCTGTCACCCCACTTCCCAGATGGAGAGAGGATGGGGAAACGAGTGACTTCTGCAAGGCTAACTGAAAAATCCAGTGCTGTAGGCCAGCACCGGCTTGACCCACATCAGGCAAAGCTGCTTTTTCGATGGTCTCTAATTAGCTGAGCTGGGAAGAGAGGCTGCTAGCTTTGTTGTAGCTGTTTTTCTTTATTGGGTTCACAGTGCCTCAAATTCCATAACTCGCAAACCAGAACTGGGGACAATCTAGTCTTAATTACACAGGGACAGATGATATGCATTGCAAATTGTCCACAGCAACGCTTGCTCCCAAATTATTGATGAGATTGTCACTTACCCTGCCTAAGTCCACTTTGGCAAGAGTAATCCAATTTCTTACTGTGCAATAGACAGTCCAATATTAGGCCTATTTATGGGCGGCTGTTTCTCTGCTTCTCTGGTGTCTCACCACCTAGAAGACAAGTTTCTTCAGAGGGGGCACCTGGCTATCAGTCTGTCAAACTGAGTTTGCTTTTATTCCCTAACCACAACCTTCCTTCCACTATGGAAGAAGGGAGCCGACTCATCACGGCTATGTCCATATTCAACTCTAAGCCTCAGGACTCAAGCTTCAGGACAGTGCCTGTCCAGTTTCAGCTGGGGCCTTGCATCAGTGTCAAGGACGAATCTCGATAGGCAAAACTACCAAGGGATGGAGGGCTGATTCTCTCAGAGCTGTTCGGGTTTCCACATCCTCCTGTTGATTCCTGAACACACCCAGAATATTGTGAAGCCCAGAGCACTGAACACACCAGTGTTCAAGGGTGAGTACTCAAGCAGCTTGGGAAGCCCCATGTGAATCACGGAAATGATGCTCGCCTGACATTTGCCAGTTTTATTCAACCACAGCATGGACAACTGAGAACAAACTGCATTTGATTTCTCTGTGTCTGGGAAAGGACCTTGACAAGACCTCATCCTGGGGCTGAGCTTGCAGGTAGGTCCCAGACAGGCATGTTCTGGGCTGCTGGAGCAGAGGGTAGGCTCGGGCAAGCCTCTGCTTGAGTTTAGCTCAGCCAGAGCTGTGAACCTTTGGATGCTTTCCTTTTCCTTGCTCTGGCCCTGAACCCTTGGCAAGGTGTAGGAATCTGTTTCCATAAAACCAATGTATTTTTCCATTTATTTGATTAATTGAAATTGCTGATACTCTGGCCTCCAGGACTTAAACACTAGATCATAAAACCCCCTTTCCATCTGTCCAGTGCTTTAGTGTTCGCTAAGCACTTTCACCTTCATCGTCTGATGTGCCTCTTTAGAACGGCCCTGCAAGGTAGGCAGGGAAGGGATTCCATTTGTCAGTTTAGAGAGAGGGAGATGTGTGTTGCCGATGATTACAGGTAGTCCAGAGCAGAGCCGGGACTGAAGCTGGTTCTTATATTCTAAGTCCAGTTCTCTTGTCGGGTGACCAACCATCCGGTTTACCCAGGACTGGAGGGGTTCCCAGGATCTGGGACTTCTAGTTTGAAAACTGGGAAAGTCCAGGCAAACTGGGAGGCATTGGTCACCCTACTTCAGGACCCCACGCTGTCTCTCGTGACGGAGCCCTGTCACTCCCACCAGGTTCAGCTGAGGGAGGTGTCCTGTCACTTGGCACAGGTGAGGCAAATGTTGCACCTGGACCAGTCTACTGGGCTGTGGCCAGAGAACAGTCACCTGTGACTGACCGATGATCCATCTGAGCCAGATCTTAGGTTGGGGGTGGATGGATGTGTAGGGGCAGGTGGAAGAGCCTGGACATATGAGTGACCCCTCCTGGCTGGGCCGCTCGTGAAGACAGTTCACAAGAGAAGGATTCTGAGAGCCTAAGGGTGCTGAGCCAGAGAAGGGACACCAACAGGAACTGCCTGGCCAGAAGGACCCGAGACAGAGACACCAGTGGCCTAAGGGCAAAGATGGCACAGAGGCGCAAGGGGTTGATGGGCTAACAGAGGTGGGAGGGAGGGAAAGGGCAGAAAGAGGGGTGCATACGAGGTCGCTAACAGAGGTGGGAGGGAGGGAAAGGGCAGAAAGAGGGGTGCATACGAGGTCGCTAACAGAGGTGGGAGGGAGGGAAAGGGCAGAAAGAGGGGTGCATACGAGGTCGCTAACAGAGGTGGGAGGGAGGGAAAGGGCAGAAAGAGGGGTGCATACGAGGTCGCTAACAGAGGTGGGAGGGAGGGAAAGGGCAGAAAGAGGGGTGCATACGAGGTCGCTAACAGAGGTGGGAGGGAGGGAAAGGGCAGAAAGAGGGGTGCATACGAGGTCGCTAACAGAGGTGGGAGGGAGGGAAAGGGCAGAAAGAGGGGTGCATACGAGGTCGCTAACAGAGGTGGGAGGGAGGGAAAGGGCAGAAAGAGGGGTGCATACGAGGTCGCCTCAGCCAGACAGGAGTCTTCTGGCCATCAGCCGCCATCACAGCCTCTCTCTCCTTTATGGGCTGTAGCTCCCTCCTTCCCAGCCTAGAGTCTACCCCTTGCTAATAAAGTAGCCAATCCCCTTCGGCTGGGGACAGGGGAGAAGGGAAGTGACTTGCCCGAAGTGGCCTGAGCCTGAGCTGGATGTGGAGCACTGCGGTCTGGGTTAATGGACATTTAACCTTGAGCCAGAGCAGGAGCCAGTCTGGCCACTACCGGCTCACTTTCATCCACATGCTCCTTTGTTAGCTTCACTCTGGCCCAGATCCACTGCCAGGACCTCTGGCCCCGGAACTTAGCTGCCTTCCCCTGTAGCTTCAGGACCAGAATCTCAGGTCTTGGTTCCCTCTGCCTTACTTGTTAGCATTTTGACTTTAGTAATGTGAAGGGATTCAGATCTGATGGAGAAATCATGAAGCGAAACCGAGCCCAGAACAAAGCAATCGAGTGGGAAACTGAATACCGGCTGCACTTTTTCCTCCCCGCCCTGAGAAAGAGAAATACTGTGCCTGAGATCATCTCAGAGGCAGGCAGGGAGAGAGGGGCCCTCACCCTGGGCACCTGCACTAGGTGCGTGGAGATTACCACCAGGCTGGCAAGAAAGGCCCAAGGGTTGGCGTGACTATGGGAAACTGTATAATGCTGGGGGGACCGTAAATAACACAATTGGAATCAGCAAACAGATGGGGTTTCCCACCTTTTTGGTGATGGCAACCACGTAGGATATTATAACCTGCATTTTGGTTTTCTCTTCTGTCCGCTGGTCTTGAGCAATAATAATGAATAATAATGGCATCTCCCCAGAGGGTTGCTTTGAGCAGCAAGATAGTCAACCATGTGAAGTGCTTAGACCAACGCCGGGCACACAGTAGGTACTCATAATGTGTATAGAAGACAGAACTGAAAAGCAAGGGGTAATCTCCAGGAGGTCAATATACTGAGGCAGATTCTCTCTCCCCGGCATTCTTGCATCATAGTCCAGGCTCTCCCCACCACACCTCCCTGCCTGCTACACCTGCTCTTCCCTTCTCTGAAGACTGCATCGTTTCTCAATATCTGCAGGACACGAAAGCCCATCTCCTGGGCCTGCTGATGCCCCAACAATCAGGGAGGTTTGAAGATGGCTCTAAGGACCAGGAAGCACCCGGAGCTGTTATTTTTTTTGACTCACATTCCCATTTCCACCTCCGCCAAGCCCCAACGCCCCACCTCTAGGCTCTTGTCCCATCAGGACATCCTGCTTTGCCTCAGATCCAAGACATCTTATCCTGCTGGATCTTAGATTACTTTTTCCCGACAAGGTTTCCATGATCTGTTCCACGTGTCTCTGGAGTTCAGGCTGCCATTGGCCATCTGCTACGTGTTCACGGTGCTGGCGTTCTGCCATATGCTGACATAGGTCATCTTCTACGTGCTCCCAGGCAGACACTTGACTCAGTCTTAACCATGATGTTCGCCAGCTGCCTGCTTCCAGAGCCTTCTCTGGGTCAGCTCTTATTTCAGGCCAGTCCCACTTTACACCAGGGACATGTGTGGATTTGGAAATGGGTGCATCAGGTGGAAGCCTGAAGTGAGCCTGGGTCTATTGTGAGTTAGAATGCAATTTACATTTCTGTTACTAATAACATCCTCCTGCATTCAGCACTTCGCAATTTACAAAGCACACTTATGCTCACTGTCCCATCTGCCCTTATAACAACCTGGTAGAGTAGATTTGATCTCTGTTTAAGCAGTTAGTAAGCTCAGGCCTGGAGAAATTAAGTAACTTGCCTAAGGCCAGAGAATTGTTTTTAAAGGTAAAATTAAAAACCACATCTATCTGACCTGAAGTTCAGTACTCTTCTTGCTACACCAGACTGGGACCTCAGAGGGTTATGAGGCCCAGAGCAAGTGGAAAAAGGTCAGCAAGATAGGGGAGAGGAGTGGGGTCCTCAGGAGACACAGGGCCAGAGGTGGGAGCCCAGGTTGTTCTGGGTACAGCACAGTATACCCCTTAATGAGTCTGGCATCTCTGCTTTCCCACCTAGGTAGCCTGGGGCCGGATGAGGAGCGCTGGGAGCCTCAGCCATAAGGGCGCCCATCCTGTCTCTCCCTTTCCCATCCCAGCTCCCAGGAGATGATGTTGCATCTTTTTTTTTTTTTTTTTTTTGCTGTACGCGGGCCTCTCACTGTTGTGGCCTCTCCCATTGAGGATCACAGGCTCCGGACGCGCAGGCTCAGCGGCCATGGCTCACGGGCCCAGCCGCTCCGCAGCATGTGGGATCTTCCCGGACCGGGGCACGAACCAGTGTCCCCTGCATCGGCAGGCGGACTCTCAACCACTGTGCCACCAGGGAAGCCTGATGTTGCATCTTAGAAATGAGCTTGAGCTTAAAAACCAATCAGACCTGAATTTAAATCTTTCTTTTACTGCTGAGAGACCTTGAGCAAGTTACACAGCATCCCTGAGCGTCTGCTTCTTCATCTGCTTTGCAGGGTGGCTGTGAAGATTCAGTGAAATAATGGAGGCATTGCTGTCGGTCATATTTGGGGAGTAATGGCCCATGAAGAGGATGAGCCACATGGCCGGAGAAACCCAAGAGGTCTCCCTGAAGGATGCCAGGTCAGGCTGGGCTGCGTCCTGCCTTTCTCTGGGCTCCATTTCTTTTCTGGATCCCCTTCTGTTACAAGCTAAACAGCCCCGCCCCCCTCACTGATGTGGATGTTGCTTCCTCTGGCTACAGACTCTAATGCTCCCTGCTTAGCAGTTGCTCAAACAAGCTGGGCCAATGAAGTTGCATTCCTTTAATTGTTTTGGTGGATTTTCTCTGAACTCCCTCCAACTTGTCAACAAATTTGGTTCTAAATTTAGACTTAAGTGCCAAATCTTGGAACTCTGAGCTTCTCTGCTCTAGCCAACCATTAGGCTTGTGTGCCTTCAGGGGTAGACTTTAGGTGTGTTTCTGCCTCCCTCCCTCCCTCCATTCCTTCCTTCCTGCTCTCATTTTTCCCCTAATCATGAACATAAATGCAAGCAGCGACTCTGTGACATGCTTTATTTTCTTTGCACAGTGCAGGTCCACACTTAGAAAACAGTTTTTCTTATTTAAACTTCCAGGAAAGCGATGGCAGAGAATTAAAGCGGGGATTAATTGAATGCACTCATTCTTTTTAAACTCTGGAAACTGCACAGAGGAAGCCTAACAACTTTGAAGCAGCAGGGGAGGGGAGGCGAGAGGATGGGGGCTTGAATGGAGTGATGTCTTTTCTATTTCTTCCCCACCTTCCTGGTTTGCATTCATTAAAACATCAGCCTCAAGCATTGTTGCTTCTAATATTGGGTTGGCTAAAACGTTCATTCGGGTTTTTCCGTAAGGTGTTATGGAAAATTCCGAACGAGTGTTCTGGCCAACCCAATATAAAGACTTGTAGCGTCTGCATCAGGCAATTAGGGCCCACCTGACGCCAGGAGGCAGATTTAAAAGAGCCCTATTCATGGGCTTCCCTAGTGGCACAGTGGTTGAGAGTCCGCCTGCCGACGCAGGGCACACGGGTTCGTGCCCCGGTCCGCAAAGATCCCACATGCCGTGGAGCAGCTGGGGCCGTGAGCCATGGCCGCTGAGCCTGCACGTCCGGAGCCTGTGCTCCGCAAGGGGAGAGGCCACAGCAGTGAGAGGCCCGCGTACCGCAAAAAGAAAAAAGAGCCCTATTCCACCTTCTGCTCTCCTTTCCTTCCTCTCTCCTCTCCCTTTGCTCTCCTTACCGTCTTCTATTTTCTCTTCCTCTTCCCCTCCCTTGCTTCCTCTTTTTTCTTTCACCTGCCTCTCTCCTCTCCTTCCTCCTCTCCATCTATATCAGATTCCTTGTCCCCAGGCAACTTTCATCCCAGTAGACTGCCTTATACTCTTGAAAGCCCTCTCATACCCCAGGTCTCAATGGAGTCAGACAACAGCCCTGCGTGGGGCCAGGGCAGGTGCCACGGCTCCATTTGACAGATGAGAAAATAAAGCCCAGAGAGGTTGAGCAACTTATACAACAGCACACAGCTCATGAACGACCAAGCTCTCAAAAAGACCCAGGACTTCTGGCCTCAGTCTTGGTCACAGTCTGTGCCCTAAGACACTTGTCGAATGAAAGAATGATCTCACTATGGGTTAAAGGATCAGATCAACACAGTCAAAGGCTTAATGGCAAGGCTGCTAGCGAAGCCAGACTCTTTCGTCATCTCAGAGCCTTGCTCCCATCAACCCAGAGGATGCCTGAGGACCATCCCCGGCAATCCAGGTCACATGCCTGTTTGTTGCCACTGAAGTCCCAAGGATACCTCACAGTTGTAGAGGCTGCCGAGAGGGTCCTGCAGGCACGGAAACAGGATGGTTGGCTGGAAAAAATGCCTCGACAGACAGCCAGTGTTTTACTTACTGCAGACTCCAAGTCTCTTTCTCCTAGAGTCTCAAAAGGGTGTCAGCTCATACATTTAGATCTGTCAACAAGTGTTGGATCCAACAGTATTCTGAGCACATTCAGAGATAATGATCCTGGCCCCTGTACAGGTGACATGTCCCTGCTAGGTAAAATGGGCTTCTCACTCCTACACACATGACTTAAGTCTTGTTTCTGTAAGAATCAGGTGGGATAATGAATGTGATCACATTTTATAAACTACAATGTTTGTATAAACACGAAGTATTCTTTTGCTGCTGGGATAAAATCCACTGCAGGTCATGGGAATGGATGGTTTTAGGACCTGGGCTCCTGGCTCATCTCTTTCTGAATGCTGTTTGTCACCTCTGGTTTTCTTTCCTTTTTCCCCTTTCCTTTTCTTCCTCAAAATTCAATTCAGGCAAAATGCCTCCAAAATGCTCTTTATCCACAGCTTTTCCTTCATCTAAATATATCTAGCCTATGTCCCATTAACTCAAGGTCCTGTGACGTGACTTAAAAAAAAATTTGATTAACAGATCCATTCTGAGAGGATAGAAAGAAGAAACCATGGCGTCCAACCGTGCCCCTCCACCTGGGGACCATTCTCATTTCAGTAGAGGCCTCCACAGACCTCAAAGAAAGAGGAAAGACTCTTCATGGAATTTCAGGTTCTGGGGTAGGCCATTGGAGATTTTATCCAGATTGCCTGTTGATCCGGCTTGTTTTTCTGGTACTGGGGACATGTCCCATCGAGCCATCCTCACACTCTCACTTCAAGATCGAACCTCTGGGGCTTCCCTGGTGGCGCAGTGGTTGAGAGTCCGTCTGCCGATGCAGGGGACACGGGTTCGTGCCCCGGTCCGGGAAGATCCCACATGCTGCGGAGCAGCTGGGCCCGTGAGCCATGGCCACTGAGCCTGCGTGTCCAGAGCCTGTGCTCTGCAACGGGAGAGGCCACAACGGTGAGAGGCCCGCGTACCGCAAGAAAAAAAAATTGAACCTCTGGCTTGTTTCCCTCTGTTAGCTCATTGCTCTACCCTTGTGGCCTCTGGGACCCTGACCGATGGTGCTGAACATTTCCATAGGCTTGACATCCATCAGGGCTGGTTTGCAACATGGACTGTTTGCAGGTTATCCCCCTTCTCTGGGTCAAGGAGGCAGCTTGAGCCTCTTTCTGACTCTTCAGGAGTTACACCCAGTAGGTTCCCAGTGAGTGTGGATGCAGGGGAGGGGCGGCATTTCCGAGGCACATTTCCAGGGCAAAAACAGTATGTGATCATTTGAGGGCCGGCATCAAAAGGGAATGTAAACCCTGCCTCTCCTGGGGAAAAGAAGCAAACAGACAGACCATTTTCCACTTGGTACCAGTTGTCTGCTCCCTTTTTCCTTCCCAGCTGGCTCACGGACTTTCCATCTCATTTATTCTTGCATGCTTCGAGCTCATTACAGATGGTGAAATTTCAGCATTTGATGGACACCAGCACAAGACTGGGAGAGGCCTTGGTGCCTCCAGGACAAGGAAGGGTGAAATGTCAGAATCTGGAGAACCTAATTCAGCAATTTTGGAAATTATCTAATTTAAGCCCCTTGAGTGCTTTGTCAGAAACGGTAAGACTGTCAAGAGGGTACTCAAGAATACAGTTTGCTGCAAAGAAACAACAACATTCGGACTGTGTGAGTGTACGTGTACATGCCCATGTGAATATGTGTCCATCTGTACCTGTGTGTGTGTGTGTGTGTGTGTGTGTGTGTGTGTATGTGTAGGAGGGGTCTCTCCTGTATGTGTGCATGTTAGAGTCATAAGAAGTCAGAGCTACAGGCACAATAAAGATCATCTAGATGGATCCACTTGTTTCATAGAGGAAGTAACTGAAGCCCAGGACAGCATCTTTATCTGTCAAGTCGGACCTTTGATATCTGCCCTGTTTGCCTCAACGGGCTGTGGAGAGGGTCAATAAGATCATGAATATAAATTTGCTTTGAAAAAAAATATTTGAAAACATGCATGAATCCCCAGTGTGCATAGGATTAGGTCCAGAAGTGGGAGATGAGGGACAGAGTTGCTCTGGGGCACAGGGAACAAAGGGCAATGGGGGGGGAAGGGAAGGCCATTCTCCAGACCCACTGGGCGTCCCACCCCGATACACACACAGCTGAAGGTTGGACAGGCCACAGGCCAGCAGAGAAAGAAAGGAGGGGGCACGGTGAGGTCCACTGATGCGAAGGAGGCTGCCGTGGACAAGAGGGGTGGCCCTGCTTCAGAACTTATGCAAAGCTTCCTAATTCTGAAGATCCTCCAGAATAACAGGGAGTCACCTGGGGGTGCCGCGGTACTTCAGGCCATCAGGTCTGGGGCTCAGAACTGCCCAGGCTTGAGTGTCAATGTCCCTGGATGACAGCTGGCTGACAAGGAGCAGTACATGAGTGAGGAAACAGGCTGAGGAAAGGGCATTCAGCTGAAGCCACAGGTCGGAATGAATTGCAGTGAGGGGAAAACCCAGACCACTGTGGCTCCGAATGCAGGAGAAGGTTCTGGACCCCCAATGGCTTCCTTTCTCCTCTGAGGGGGGATTAGATGAGCTCTGTTACTCTTCCAGAAAAGACAGTTCAGACTCACTACTCCTTTATCCAGTGGCTTAAGCCAGAATCCTTCATGCAACCCTTTAATCAGCTCTTCTTTGGAAATACATCCAGAATCCAGCTGATTCTCATCACCTTCAATTATACTGCCCCTCCCTGCTTCCATCTTGCTGCCCTGTCCTCTCATCTCTGCACTGTGGCCAGGGAGCCCCTGTTTACATATCAGTCAGATCATGTCTCTCTTCTGAGGGAACCCCCAGCTCCCACCAGGCAAAGATCCCACTCACTTAAAGCATAAGGCCCTCCAGGATCGGCATCTCCCACCAAAAAGCGGCTCTGATTTTACCATTTACCACTCCACAACCACCCTTGCTCAGTGCACTTCAGCCACACAGGCCTCTCCTGCCTCAGGACCTTTGCACAGGTTGGTCCCTCTGCCGGGATGCTCTCCCCATACATAGCCACATAGCTCACGCTGTCACTCTTTGCGGGTCCCTGTTCACGTGTCACTTTTTCAAAACTACCTTCCCTGTTCTCCTCATATAAAATAGCTAATTCTCCTTCTATCCTTAGCTCACTAAGTCCGCTTCATTCCTTTTATTTCTTGAGTTCTTATCTCCACCTGGTATGCGTGGGTACTGCTAATTTCTGGCTGCTGCGATGCACAAAGCCAGGGGGCACCCAGGAGGCCCCACGGGAGCCCCAACTCCCTGCGGGCAGGGTAGCAACCTGATGCATTTGACTCACTGCTACAGACCCAGCTACAGGGCTAGACCAGGGTTCAGGATGTGCCTGCTGAGTGAAGTTTTCCTCTTCCCCTCACTGCACCTTCTACCCTGCGCCTTCCTCCTCCCTGTTTTCTTCTCTAGAGCACGCCCTGGAAGCCTCACGAGGGCTCTGGGAGGAAGGCCTGATCACTTCCCAGGACTTCCTCGGGTTGCAGAGTTGAAGCCTGAAGGCACAGAGAGTGAACTCCGCTTTCAGAATTCCCCTGCCAGTCCCTCCCCCTGCTGGCTCCGCATTTCTCCACCCCCTCCAGAAGCCCCATCTTCCTCCATGTGCCATGCTTCTCTCTGCCTCCCAGCAGGAATCAAGTCACTCTTGCTATCGGCTGCTGTGACTGGTTGTCATGGCAACAGGGACACCAGACATCCACAGAGCCCCTGGTCAGTGTGCACCTGGAGTTTAGCAAGGTGGCGGCAGTGGTGGGGGTGGGGGGTGGGTGTCTGGCTGCCTGCAAGGACCCCAGGAAGCAGGCAGCCAGAAGGGGAGAGCTGCCAGTCACCTCCCCCCGCCACTCCCCTGGCTTACGAGCCTAACTGGGACTCCGGGACAGTGGCAGGTGTGATTACACATTGCTTGGAAGGAGCGTGACCCTAACACAAAGGCACGATTAACTGCAGGGGCCAGTTGCAGCCCATGGGAAAGATCCTCTGTATAGGACGGCCCAACAGGGACAGGCTCCCTTCCTTCCCCTGTCAGGGACCCAGCACTCAGAAGAGCCGACAAAGGAAGAAATGGACAAAAGAGTAAAGAAATGCATAGAAAAGTAAAGCGTCGGGGCCAGTCACATGGCTGAACCCAGATGTGGCCCCGATTAATTGCTGGGGTCAGTTTCAATAAGAAGCCACAACAGTCTAGATCCTTCCCTTGGGATAAAGGGTTGACCTAGCTACATGAGTTATACATTAGTTTAAGCAACCCTTTAATCAGCTCTTCTTTGGAAATACATCCAGAATCTAGCCAATGTTAGCCGCTATAAAAGGTAAACTCCCAAATCTCAGTGATTTGGCCCAATAGAAGTTTACTTCCCGCTCTCCATAAAGCCCAGTCAGCACTGTTGATGGTAGGAGAAATGGAGGACTGTTCAGGGACCCAGGCTGATAAAGGGTCTACAAACCAGGTGTCTTCCAAGGTTGCCCTGGACCTTGACATCCAACAGACAAACCGTGAGAGCAGAGGATAGAAATGGAAGACTCACTCTGACCACATTCCATTGGTCCAGCTTCATCACACAGCCCCACCTAACTGCAAGCGTGTCTGGGAAATATAGTCTAGCTGTGTGGCCAGGAAGAAGAAACCCATCTGATGAACCGGTGTCAATCAATTCATCAAATTTGATGAATTCCAGAGTCTGGAAGGGACCCTGGCCCTGAAGACAGAATGCAGTGTCTGAAGGGAGCAAACTAGAGGTAGACCATGTTCAGAGCAACGGGAGGGTGCCCCCATGGGTGCACACAGCACCCAGTGACATGACCACCAGGATTGGAATTTTTGGCCTGATTCCAAAACCTTTGGTGATTTGTATCATGAAGCGCCCTCCCATAGGAGCTTCTTGGATCCTGTTGAAAGAGGAAGGAGGGATGAGTGAGAGCAGGTAAGGGGGTGGGTGGTGTGGACGTGGAAGGTAATAATGACAAAAGGGGTTTGTAGCTTAGACACTGGGATGCTAGCCCTAGACCCTTGCTAGTTTTGCCCCCTGTTTGATGCTGTTAGGTTTTCCTCTGGAGTGCCTTACCATCCTCTCTGAGGAGAGCTCAGATTCATGAGCACATCAGCAGAGTGACAAGCAGGTGGGGAAGCCAGGGGTGGAATAAAATGATGTCACCCTAGGGCCCAAAAGACAGGACATCCTACCCGAGTGGTGGAGGAAACTGGGGTCCTCAGAGAAAGAGGAGAGGGAGGGATTTTCAGTCCCCGGGGGAGGGGGTGGGTGGGTGGGAAGCGCCAGGAGGGCGGGTACAGAGCTGGCTGCTAGAGTGAGAGGTTGGGGGGGCCAGAGGCTCCGAGGGGACCACATCAGTCTCACCTGGGATCTTTATAGAGAGACCCAGGCCCCGCCCCAGGCCTTTGGAGTCAGACTTTTCAGAGGTGGGGCTCCAGTGTAAGAAGGATTCCCCCCACCTCCCCCAAATTGGCTCATTCTACGGATGGGTAAATAAGGCTCAGAGAGAATAATGATTTTTCCAAAGCCACAAAACTAGTTGGAAGCAGAGCCTTGCCTAGAACCCTCATCTAATGTCTCCTGGCAGTGTCTATTCTACTCCTGTAATTGTCCTACACACACACACACGCACACACACACAGACACACACACGCACGTGCACGCATGCATGCACACATGCACTCATGTATACACACGGCTCTAAGTCCTGAAGAACGCAGGTGGACTAATAACCTCCAGCAGAAACCCTGACATACTGACAGTTGGAGGCTGATTTAGCCTCATGTTCCCATAAATGATCCTGCAGTTTGCACAGATCGAATCCATTATTTATCGTCTCACGTTGGGCAACTGGTACCTTCTGTGTCTGCTGGGCAAGAGCCCTAGATGCGGTTTGCACACGTGGCAATGGGGCTCTGCCCCAGGGGTAGCCCAGGAAAGAAGACCCATCTTGTATCAGAAAGGCAGCCTTCTTGTTGAGTGGCCCATGCACAGGGTCCATTTAGAAACCCTCAATAATCAGCAAAAAAAAAAAAGGTTGGGGGTGAAGATCCCTGGTCTGAATTACACGAAGTCTGAATTACAGACGTTTAAAGACAGCAGTTTTTAATGGCTTTCAAGGCATTCAGGAATGAAATGGACGGAGAGGGAGCAAAGGAGCCTAATTGGAGGCACTTCGGGGACCAGGTTAATAAATAGGAGAGCAAGTCCTGTGTAATTAACATGATATTCCATGTATAGAAGCCAACTTTTTTTTTTAAATTTTTTTGCGGTACGCAGGCCTCTCACTGTTGTGGCCTCTCCCGTTGTGGAGCACAGGCTCCGGACGCGCAGGCTCAGTGGCCATGGCTCACGGGCCCAGCTGCTCCGCAGCATGTGGGATCTTCCGGGACCGGGGCACGAACCCGTGTCCCCTGCATCGGCAGGCGGACTTTCAACCACTGCGCCACCAGGGAAGTCCAGAAACCAACTTTTTAAAAACTAAATATAATAGTTTGGAGGTGAGGGACAACGTATATTATTCCTTTGCATGAGGAACAATTAATTTACATATAATAACAAAGCAGTTACATGGACCAGCTTATCTATCAATCACACCAGCCAAGGAGATTCTAGACCCCGGGGCAGACACAGGACACAGTGTTCCCTGGCTCATGCCCCCCACCAGGCCCTAGACTGCTTCCCTGACAGCCTAGAGATATTCACGGTCACCTGCTCTTGTCTCAGGCACCCCACCCCCTCCCCCAGATGCTCCTCTCCCTCTCTCCCTGGCACTGTCATCGCAGGCAGGACTCTTACAGCACAGACTCCCCTCTGCCCTAGGTGTGCAGTACAGGCACAGAACGTATTATGATAACACAGCCGGGAGACTGCCATTGATTTCCTGCTCCCAGTCTCTGCTTTAATCCATATTTTTATTCAACTTTTTTGTGCAGGAAGGAACATTTAGGGAAAACCATGAAGGGCTGTCAGGCGTTGTTATTAGTCTTCTCAGCTCCCTCCAATGAGCTATTCCAGGGCAGAAATATTTGCCATCGGGCAGTGGACCCAGGGGCCAGACTGGAGGCAGGAGCTCATTTAGCCAACAGAAGGGAGAATAAAAGATAGCGTTCGAGACGCCAGGAGGACAATGGGAGCAGCAGTTTCCAATTTATTTCACTTCTATTGAGCACTTTTTAGACCCCAGCTCCCACATCTGGCAAGTTGGCACTATCCTCCCCTTAGAATTACTGAGGTTTAGAACGGGGGGCTCAGAGAACATCCAGACCACTCCACACAGCTTTATTTGGGTCCTTCCAGGTGTGAGGCTCGGGGCAAGGTGCTGTGTGCGATGCAGAGACAAATAAACCGGGCAGTGGCTGTGCAAAGCCCCCCTCTCCCACCTGAGTTCAAGGCTACATTCTTAAAGATGCTCTGACTCCTGAACTCGGAACTGCTTCTGTTATAATGCTTATTACAGTATTCACGTGGTCTGTGCTGCTTCTCCCACTAGACTGTGACTTCCTGGAAGACAAGGGGAGCATCTTAGTCCCCTTTTTATCTCCAAGATGGAGCACAGTGCCTTGCACATTACTAGGCACTCAGAAAATATCTATGAATGAATGAATGAATGAGTGAATGGGTGTTGAATGAACAAGCCAATGGCTGAGTTCATGCACTGCAACTGACAAATCCTGGGGTACTTGTTGAGAGGGAGGATAAGATACACCCAAGGTAGGCAAGTTGCCACCAAGGGGTCAAATTGCTCCAAAGTAGGGTCTGAAGGACCACCTTGCCTACTTCACAATCCCATCCTCAGATCGTGGTGCCTCTTAGGCTCACCCTGACTTTCTAGATCTCTGTTCCTTCTCCACCAGCCCGAGTGGTGCAGGGCAGTGAAGGTGCAGGGTGTGAGAGCTGCAAACCCCTTCCTTGGCCCAGTGTGCGTGGCTGAGCATCCTGCAGAAAATCCAGACCCTTCTGGCCAACAGGAGCACTAATTTAGATCACAGGACATGGGGCGTGGAATACCCTGAGATGATTCTAGGCAGCAGACCAACAAGGGCCAAGTAACGAAGTGGAACAAAAACCCGGAGGGTGGAGGGGAGCTTATAATGCTCTCCGGGTGCTCTCTGCTGAGGCGCAGCCTCCTGGGGGCATGTGCAGGATGAATACATCAGGAAGAAGCATCCACCCTGAGGGGCAGGGGAGGGAGGGAACACCCTGGAGAGCACACTAGGCCAGGCCCCCATGACTCTGGCCTCCCCTTCCCTTGCTTCCTGCACTGATTTCAAAGCCTGGGGCTCTTCTCACTATACCCTCTGCCACTGAATCCAGTGCTCCCTGGAGGACTTGGAGACCATCTTAGGACAGATGCTCTTTTCCTTGTGAGGTGAGTTGTGGATATATTTTTCTCATGCATTTTCTGTCTGGGGATGATAACCGTGAGAATGAGGCTTACAGCTCCCAGATGAGGGAAGCAATGCAGACATGTATTGTCACGGGTCCCTGCCTTGCAACTGTCCATCGGCACCAGTCATGAGTAGCCTTCATTCATAGAGAGAGGTGTCCTGGACTCCAGCAAGGGGCTTTGGACCACTGGCTGCAGAATTCTCATCAAAACTGTGGCCAGGATGAACTTGCCTTGTGACCACCCTGAACACCACGTTCTTAGGACATCAGCAAGCAGTAGGGGTCCCCAGGGCCCTAAGAGAAATTTCTGGAGGGACTGAGCTGGTTCAGCCTGGAGACGGGCAGCCTCTGGAAGTCCTTGATTATACCTTCCACCTGAAAGGTCCTACATGTCAGCTGTCCAGGCAAGAGGGACGGGGCTTGCTCTGTGTCCCCAAGGGGCAGAGGCAAAACCAATAATTACAGGAAATAGAATCAGGTGGAAGAAGAAAAGCTGCTAGAACTCTTGATGCAATCAGTGAATTAAGCACGATGGAAGCTTTTGTCTCTCTAAACAAAATTTACTCCCCTAGCATGGAATATCTAGTTTTCCCATGTATTTACTTCTTCTAATTCTCCACCACCCCCACGGGGAGATCAGGCTCATATTATGGCCCCATCTATAGAGGATAAGACTAGGTTCCGAAAGGTCAAGTGGTTTTCTAGAATCATCTCCCCAGCATGGGGGTTTGAAGGTGAGTCTTTTTCCCTTTGGTCTGATGCTCCTTCCAGTAGGTCCTATGTCCTGGGGTTCAAATAAAAATCTCAAAGGCTTTAGAAGGGACTCATGAATTTTTGGCATCTTCCAACTACAGGTCCCTATATATGGCTAGTGGGTCGGAAGTGCTTCCCTCCCAGGGTTGGTAGTGCCTGGGGGTCCCAGGCTGATGCAGTGCTGGGGAACTCGGAGACCTTGTTGAGTTTCTTGGGGCACACTTGAAAACCAACACAGATCTCTAAGATTTCCCCAAATTGGGGGCGGGGGCTCTGTTCCCCCTACTGACTAGGTAGGTATATAATAGGACCCAGAGACCCTCACTGGTATTAACATTCTTCCTTCCTCTGCATCTACCTTCCCTCACCCCCACCAGGTTCAGCCTAATCTCATTTCCTTCCAGGTCCTTCTATTGTATCCCTGGATCTTGGCTTTTTAACCCACATATCAAGGATATGATGTCATTATCTTCTAGCTCCACCCTGGCAATTCCACTCCAGCAGCAGGTCTCACGTTCAGCTGCCTGAAGGCGGAGGGTCCCAGGTAACGGGAGTGTGGAGCTGGGGGCGCATCTATAACACTTCACAGACATCATCCTGCCACAAAGGTGTGTCTTCTTTACACCTCTCCATCTCCCTGACACTGCTGTAGCTTAACCACCAGCATCCCTTCACCTACGACCTGAACAGCCCCAACGGGATTTTAAAACTTTCCCTTCAGGTTCCCGCCAACCCGTGTTCCTCAGAGCTGCCAAATCTCTCTCTCCACAGTGCAAAACTGGATTATGTCAATCCGCTGCTTAAGAGGCATCAACAGACTCCATGGCACTTGGGATGAACCGTAGAATCCCCGGCTGCTCCCACCAGGCCTGCCTCTCTCATCTCACTGCGTACAGCTCTCCCCTTGCTCTCTGAGCCATGGTCACGGCACGGTCACCGCGGCCTCCGTCCAGCTTCCTGAGCACACCAAGGACATTCCTTCCACATGACTGTTCTTCTGCTTGGAATTCTTTCCATGCCTGATCCCCACTTGTTTCTTCCCCGGCTATTTATCCCTTTCAAGCATCAGGTGCAATGCACACCCTCGCCAGAACCTTTCCTTGTATCCCCCAGTCTAAACTGGATTTCCCCTGGAATTCCCTCCCATTGCATGACCCTTTTACTTCACTGACTTTTTCGTTGCTTGGAATTATAGATTCATCTTCATGTTTAATTATGACCTGTTGTCCTTTCTATAAGACACGCTCCACAAAACAGGGACTGCTGTCTGTTCAGCCCTGCATCCCTGCGGAAGCTCACCCTTTATCCTTGGGCACATGAAGAAGAAAGGAGAGGGAGGGGGGAAAAGAAAGGGAAGTAGAGAGAAAAGGTAGGTGTGAGAGAAGAAAAGGGAAAGGGGAAGGAGGCGGGAGGAAGGCGGAGGAGGCTGAGGGGCAGAAGAGCTGGAGAGGGTCACGAAAGACCAGAGTCCTCCTAGCTGGCCGCCGGCTTCCTCCTCCCTGCCCAGTGAGCAACCTAGGCATCCGCTCCATTGGACTGTGGCGCCCTCACCTGACAGGTGGAGCTCATGCACCCTGGAAGGAGTCGTACGGGCATGTATGCATGTGTTTGTGTGTGTGTGCACAAGCATACTTTGGACGCACATCTTGGAGTCAGGAAAGAAGCCAATGCTTGCATTCTCTCTCCAGTTCACCTTTTACCCTGGGCCCCTTCCCCTTAACAGCCTGAGGTATGTTTGGATATAATAACAGGCATAAAACCCCAAAGAACAGGAAGCAGCTGGAGGGCATACCATACAGATGGTGCCTGGACAGAGGTCCCGCAGGCCTCCGGGAATCTGGCTTGACATCAGGATGATGTCTGGGCACTGGTGCCATAGCTGAGCAGGAACGCTATAGAAATTCGAGATGCCCAGACTTCAGCTAATCAGGGAGGTGAGAGAAAGCTGCTCAGTCCTCTGTGTCCCTCTCCCAACACTGGTGGCCTCTGTTGTCCCAACTAGCCCTTCTAGCCTCTGCCTGGTCCCCTGCCTTTTCCCCCTCTCCTGCCCAAATCAAAATGCCAGCATCTCTAGGACTCACAGCCCTGCTCTGTGCTGGTGGGTGGATGTCGAGTCATAAAAAGTACTGGCTTGGGGCTTCCCTGGTGGCGCAGTGGTTGAGGGTCCGCCTGCCGATGCAGGGGACACAGGTTCATGCCCCAGTTTCGGGAAGATCCCACATGCCGCGGAGCGGCTAGGCCCGTGAGCCATGGCCACTGAGCCTGCGCGTCCAGAGCCTGCGCTCTGCAACGGGAGAGGCCACAACAGTGAGAGGCCCGCCTACCGCAAAAAAAAAAAAAAAAAAAAAAGTACTGGCTTGAGTTCCATAAATCTGGTCTCTGGTCTTGGCTCTGTGACCTCAGGTACATTCCCTTCCCTCTCTGGGCTCCAGACGGCTCATCCACAAGATGGCTTTTAGTAGCCCTAGGACCCTGAGCTGTGTGCTTCATGATTCCCTTGAAGGTACCAGTCCATGGGGCTCCATATTCGTTTTTGTTGCATAATAAAAACCTTAGAATCTCTGTGGTTTATGACAACTAACAGTTGTTGTTCTGCTCACTGGTTTATAGGTTGACTGACGTTCAGCTAATCTGGGTTGGCTGGGCTGGGCCAGGTCAGATTCAAATTTGTCCCATGTATCCTTATTCTGGGGCCCATGCTGGGGGGGGGTGTTGGCTGTCTAGAGCATGATCTTCTCATGGCAGATGACAGGAGGGCAAGAAGCCAAGCTCCGTCATGCAAGCATATGTAAAGCCCCTGTTCCTATTGTGTCTACCAACGTTCCATGTGCTAGAATGTGCACAGAAGTGGCATGGGTCATTTTCAGGCTGAACTGGGTAATGCAGCATGTCTTGCCCATCACCCCCTTAGATGGCGCCAGGTCAATCTTGAAGTCACAAGAGGACAGACCCGCGGGTGGGTGCAGCCTCGATCCCTGAGTCACCACGCAGAAGAGAGGAACACAGCCCACATCAAACTGTGTCATAAGCAAGAAATAGACTTGTATATTGTCGAGCCACTAAGACTTGGGATGTATGTGTTATGACAGTCTAGCACAGCCTAACCTGATGGATACACGACTAATGCACTGGCTCCCAAGTCCATCATTTTTCCTTCTGTTCCTAATTCAGGCTCATACATTGACACACAGGCAGACAACAGAGGTAGGACCCAGCAGGAGCGGGTGCAGAAAGATCCTGTGCTTGTCCCCAAGGAGCTCTGACTCTAGACAGGGAAAGATGGGTTATGAGAGAGGCTTGGGGGAGCATTCTCTATTATTTTTAAAAATAAAATGACCGTGACTAGCTTGTACATACGTGCATGTGTGTGTTTTATTTTCATATACAGAGGCAGAAAACCAACCAACAGAATGGACTAAAATGTCCAAGATAACCCCGGCTTTCATTTTTAAAGTAACAGTAATGTGTACTTGAGCCTTCAAACAAAATAGATACAAAATGAAAATAAGGGGCCTCCCTGGTGGCGCAGTGGTTGAGAGTCCGCCTGCCGATGCAGGGGATACGGGTTCGTGCCCCGGTCCGGGAGGATCCCATATGCCGCGGAGCGCCTGGGCCCGTGAGCCATGGCCGCTGGGCCTGCGCGTCCGGAGCCTGTGCTCCGCAACGGGGGAGGCCACAACAGTGTAGAGGCCCGCATACTGCAAAAAAAAAAAGAAAATAAGACTCTCTCTCAACCAGTCCCTCTGCTCCAAGGGGGCTACTTTAAACAGTATGTGAACAGTTCCTTGTATTTTCTTTTGGGGAAAAAATGTGTATACTCTCAAGTGCATATCTACATGTGCAGTCTTCTCTATGTAAGACTCTGCTCTGTATTTTGCTTTTCGTCACTCACTAAGACAGCATCAAGATCTTCCCAGAACACCACCTGCACATCTCACTCAGACTACTGAATGGCTTCAGAGGATTCTATCATATGGTGGTATCATCATTTATTTACTATGGCCCCGATTGAGGGACACTGTTTCCAACGTTACTTGTTTGTTTATTTTTGCTACTACAACCAGCGCTGTCATGACTGTAGTGAATATCCTTGTACTGAATGTATTGGGCAGCTTCCCAGCAATGGGATTGGTAGGGTGAAAGAAACGTATGCTTTGGATTTTTGTATAAATATTGCCCAATTGTCCTCTGCAAATTGTGCCACTTTGCATTCCCACCAGCAGTACAGAAGAATGCTCCATGGACATCCTCACCAGCACTGAGTTTTCATTTTTGTCAAGTTTGCAGTTTGAAAATGGCGTATTATTCCTTTCAGGTTGAATTCCTTATGGGGGGGGGGGTTTCTCCCCACTGTCAGCTAGAAAACTGTTTCTTGAGCAAACTATTTTACAACAGGCTGTGAAACAAATGAGACAGAGAACACGATGTGGTGTGCTGGGGACCTCGTCACCTTGGTACCCCATCAAGCTGCCCACTGATGTTCTCAGCACACCTGAACGTCTGCCCCAATTCCCTTAACTATCTCCCGGCTCTGTGAGCTGGGCTGTACCATGTACAAATAACCCCAAGGTCACTTTTCCCTCCTCCCTCAGAACAAGCCAATCTTGAACAGCCAGATCCAAGAGCTCCTTGTCAACAGAGCAGTTCAAATAAAGGCAAGTGACTGCTTGTTGCAGATGGTACAGAAATGAATTTCTGTACTGGGTGAGGGGATAGATTACATCACATCTTGGATTTATTTCTTTGTAAAAATTTATCTACCATACTTTTTTCTGACTTAAAAAAATAATAATGCCCTTGAAGTGGATTTGAAAAATGCAAAAAAAAGCATAAAACGGAAAGTATAAATTGCCTGCAATCCTACTATCCAGTTTCACATGTTGACGTATAGACTTCTAGTCCTTTTACACACACACCCACACACACATACACACATTTACCCAAACCATGAGATATTCTTCCAGAAGCAATATAGCATGGTGGCTAATAGTATGGATTTTTGAACCAGACAGACTGGGTTTGTATCTCAACTTCACCACTTACTATGGGCAAATCACTTTTATTCTCAGGGCCTCAATTTCATCATCTGTAAAATGGGCATAATAATAGCATCCACCTCAAAGGGTTGTGGGTATGTTACATGCACTAATTATAAGTTAAGCTGGCAAATAGTAAGGGCTATGTGTGTTATTATCTTTTTTTTTTTTTTTTTTTTTTTTTTTGTGGTACGCGGGCCTCTCACTGTTGTGGCCTCTCCCGTTGCGGAGCACAGGCTCCGGACGCGCAGGCTCAGTGGCCATGGCTCACGGGCCCAGCCGCTCCGCGGCATATGGGATCCTCCCGGACCGGGGCACGAACCCGCATCCCCTGCATTGGCAGGCGGACTCTCAACCACTGTGCCACCAGGGAGGCCCATTATCTTTTATTATTATTAATGATTGCTCTTCCCTGTATGGATATACCATAATTCATTTATCTAAATCCTCTTCTGCTGAACATGTGGGATTTTTTCCAGCTTCCTTGTCATAAGTAATATTGCAATAAGCAATCTTGTACGTGAAATTTTGTGACCATTTCTAGCTATGGGAATCGTACATCTAATAATATAGGTAACTTCAAAGCTTTTGATGAGCATTGCCAATTTTTCCATATAGATTGTGACAACGTGCATTTGTATCGGCAGTATATGAGAGTACTTATTCCCTTGTTCTTACATCAAAGCTGGATGTTATTATTTTTAAAAATCTACTAAGCCTCTCCTCCACTCCCACTCCCACCCTGAATGTATGATTCAGTAGACTTTTTAAAGAAGGAATCTGATTCACTTTGTTATACAGCAGAAACTAATGAAACATTTTAAAGCAACTATACTCTAATAAGGATGTTAAAAATAAAATAAAATAAAATAAAAAAGTAAAGAGGGAAAAAAATTTCAGAAGAAAACCAGCAAACTGTAAACATCAAGGTGCAGCTAAAACCATGATACTAACATGATAAACCTTTGAAAATGGAAGCTTCTCAGGTTAACTCAAGGGGATCCCACTGCTAAGACAGCTAAAGTCTTGGTTCCCACAGTCCAAAGAACATGAGCACCTCTAATTTCACTGAGTTCCCGAGAGCCGTGGTTAAGAAAGAGACAGGGTGGGTGAAAAAGTGAATGCTCTGATCAGTACACACGTATCCCCAACTTCTGAAAATCATCAGATCTACAGGAGCCTTCATAGATTTCCAGGGACTAGGAAGAATGACTTTAAAATAACAATGAAACTAGCAGCAAATAGTTAATCCTGGTAAATTAATAGTCCTGGAGCCTTGCTACTCCCTGGGGGCATCAGCTAGGCTACGTCTCCTCGCCCATCCTGCATTCAGGATTCCAGTGGGTGGAGGGGTCAGAGGGTCACAGACCAGGCTCTCAGAGATCCCTTCCAGCTCTGACATTTCACCAGCCTGTACTACCTGAGTTTACAAAAGAGATTAATAGTGTACACCGCAACACGTTTTAACGGTGGCCCTTGACCAGTACATGTAACTGGAGGCACTCTTCAAAGTGACAAAATGCATTAGCAGGTCCTGGCCCCGCAGAGTCTGTGTTACCACCAGCTGTCAGCGGTGACTGCCGCCGAACTTGCTTCAGCAAAAGGAGTCTATCCTGTGTAGGCTTTAGGGCCACCCCAATTTCTCATCTCAGCCCCATCTTCTCTGGGTCCATGAGATCTGGCCTTTGCCTCCATCTTCCAAATGAGAAAAGGCTTGGAGGAGAGGGAGCAAGTATCAGCTGCTGTACAGACAGGGAGCCTGATGCAGAGTCCAGGAGTGGAGGCTGATTCTAAGGGCCGAGGATTAGCAGGATCTCCCAGTTTAGAACTTATTCACATCCACAAAGCCACAGCGGAATGGGGCATAGCTTAGTGTTTATGAGCTTGGACTTTGGAGTCAGACTCCCTAGGTGTCCATATTGACTGCACTTACTAGTGTGACTTGAACAAGTCACTTGTGTCTCAGTTTCCACATCTGTAAAATGGGGATAACAGTAGTCAGTACCTACCTCATAGGGTTGTCATGGGGATTAAAGGAGCTAATGTTTGTCAAGTGCCTAGAAGATTGCCTGGCATGTCGTAAGCTTTATATAAGCATTAGCTGACTAAGTAAGTCAACCACTTTGAGGGAGTTGGCACGGGGCAGTAGGAAGACTGAGGGTCTTGCAGTCCACTCTAACTCTGCTGCTCTTTAACTACCTGCCCTCAGGCAAGGTGAACAATCTCTCTGAGCCACGGGTTCCTCACCTGCAAATCAGATTTTACAACACTGACTTCCCAGTAGGTCTTGTAGATGTTAAGGACTGGTCACAATAATGCTCAATCATTGTAACAGTTAAATTTATTTAGCAATGTATTCAGAGATCACTTGTTTGATTTTCTTAGTGTCGCTATTTTACAGATGAGGAAACCGAGGCCCAGAGAACCTAAGTGTTTGTCCCAGGTCACACAGATAGACGGTAATAGAGCTCATATGGGAACACTGGCTGTCCAGCTCCTTGCACTCTCTAGGCTGAGAACATGAACTAAATGAGTGGAGCAACCTGGGAGTGGGGAGAAGGAGGTGGGTGTGCAAGCAGGTGGGGGAGGGCCACCGAGCCCTGCTGGTCAGAGATTCAGCAGCATCTCCTGCCATGAGGAGTGGTGCATTCTCTGGACCACGTGGCCCCAGCTTAAACAAGACCCTGGATCAATACCTTAGCTTTTTAATCAGCATAAAGTGAAATTAGGACTTTGCATTCTGGATTTCCATTTGAAAAAGTCAAGGCTATAGTAGTGGTTAGATGCCTCTAGAAGATCTTCATTTTATCTTAGTTCTTCTCAGGGGCATCAGGGTTGAAGGATGTTGAAGGCGGAAGCTTCAAGTTGAAAGGCAGTGTTGAAACTGCCAGGGACAGAGATGGAGATGCAGGAGACCAGAGAAGCATCTGAAGTGGGAAGTGGGCTTCCCTGGTGGCGCAGTGGTTGAGAGTCCACCTGCTGATGCAGGGGACGCGGGTTCGTGCCCCGGTCCTGGAGGATCCCACATGCCGCGGAGCAGCTGGGCCCGTGAGCCATGGCCGCTGAGAGTGCGCGTCCGGAGCCTGTGCTCCGCAACGGGAGAGGCCGCAAGAGTGAGAGGCCCGCGTACCGCAAAAAAAACCCAAAACCAAACAAAGAAAAAACAATAAAGTGGGAAGGAAGGGGAAGGTGCTGCTTGCTCAGGGCTTTCTATGTGCCAGGACTAAGCCAGGGGCTTCCACGTGGTCACCTATTCTTAATTCCTCTTCAGTGGATCATATCATTCAATTCAAAGGCGGTGAAACTCAGGCTCAGAGAGGTTGAGGAGTTTGCCCATAGTCACGCAGAGACCAAAACTTTATTCTTCCAGAGGCAGAATCAAGAAGAGTTTCTTCTATTTTTTTGCCCAGGGGTAACTGGACGGAGGTGGCTAAATATATCATAGAGGCCACCGTGATACGTTCTAAAGTCAGTTTTGTCAGGAACTTCAAGGACAGGGAGAAACGGGAAGGAAAGGGGAATGGGGGAGGGGTCTGAGAGCAGAATTACAAGTCAAGGACATCAGTAAATGGTCCCGCTGCTGACAGGCACCGAGAGGCTTAACGCGGATGCTGAGACCCCTCGTGTACAGAATAGCATCCTAACTGTCTGCAGCCAATCTGAAGCTGCTATTCAGAGCTCAAGCGCACCTAGTCCTTTTACTTCTCAGGAACTCGGTCCCCTCATCTGCGAGAGATGGAACACACTGGCACTGCCGTATGCTGCAGGGTTATTGTGAAACTGCAAATAATAATAACAATAAGAGAAAGGAAACCACATGTGACCATAACGTGCTATTGCACTCTACAATAATAATAGTAAGGAAAACAATAGCAAAAATAATAAGGTTTAAGCGTTCATTGTTCAAAGACGTGTCTAGTCACAGCTGTAAGATTCTGCAGTGGAGAAAATGCGTGGAGAGTGAGTTTCACCACTCTACAAGGAGTATCTCGGTGGTCCATCAAACTCCCGGGGCTCATTCTTGTAACACCTAATATTTACTGAACACGTACCATGTGCCAGGTAGACACCGTGCTCAGTGCTCCCAAGAACCCTATAAAGTACGTATCATTGTACCATTACTCGTTTTACAATTATAGAAGGCAAGGTTACCCAGCCAGTGTATAGTGGAGCAGGAATGCAAACAACCAAGAGCCTGTGTGCTCCTACCTGCACCCCTACCTTGCCTCTTACCTGGAGCTGGCTCACATCTCTCCCCACCCCACTGTCCCCTCTCCCTAGCTGACCTACCTTAGTATGGAATGCATCTTTCGCTGCTCTGTCTTCCTTATTGATTTCCCATCTTTCTCACTAGGTCTCGATGAAGGAAACACCATTGATCCACAGAAGAGCGTGTGGGAGGAGATAAGATGCAGAAGTCCACATCTGGGGTTAACAACGCTGTTAAAAGATTTTTATTCTTTTCATTTCAGCCAGGACTCTGGCTCATAACTGGACTTGCTGGATATTATTATCTGTTAATAGTTTTTTGTTTTTGTTTTTTGCGGTACGCGGGCCTCTCACTGCTGTGGCCTCTCCCGTTGCGGAGCACAGGCCCTGGACCTACAGGCTCAGCGGCCACGGCTCACGGGCCCAGCTGCTCCGCGGCATGTGGGATCTTCCCAGACCGGGGCACGAACCCGCGTCGCCTGCATCGGCAGGTGGACTCTCAACCACCGCGCCACCAGGGAAGCCCTGTTAATAGTTTTATCCCTGCTTTTCTAAGTGATCCCCGAATCTCAGGGGCTGGAAGCCTACTTTTCCCAGACTCCCTTGCCAGCAGGGGTCAGCGAGATTCAGCCAAAGAGAGGCCCTATGGGTGCGATTTCTGAGACGGAAGAGTGGAAGATGCTACCCTCCAGCAGCAGCTGTGTGGCACAAGCGTGACCTATAGCAGACAGTAGGTGGGGTTCTCGCCAGGGGCTCTGGGGCATCCTCCTCCTGCATGCACTGAGATCTGTAGTAGCTTCCTTGAGCTTTGTGCATTTCCACATTTTCTGAAATTCAGCACTGCCTCCCTGATGTCTTTCTCCCAGCAAGCAAGGGTTGAGTAACCCTTGGTTCCCTATATTAAATACATCCTGTTAAAAACACCTAACATGGCTTCTGTTTCCTGACTTAACATCTGCAAACACATTAGATAGTCCCTACACAGTCATAAGTAGAAAGCACCCTGAACTTAGAATTTAAATTCCTCTGTTTAAATTCCACCTCTGTTGCTGACAATCCATGTGACTCTGGGAAAGCCATTTAGATTTCTCATCTACAAAACAGGACAGACAATATTTGTTCTGCTTACTTCACAAGATGAGTGAGAGAGTTAAAGGGCTAATGGATGCAAAAGTATGTTCTAAGCTGTACAGATTTCTACACAAGAAGGGAATTGCTATTTTTGTCTCCCTTACAGAACTTCTTTTTGAGAAACTGTATTTTCACATTGCCCATTAGACAGACCAGCAACCTCCTGGTCAGCCCCACAGCTGATTATACAGAAATCAGAGCTAGTTACTCATCCCTAGAAATTTAGGCCACTTCCCTATCCAGATTCTGGATTCCACCATAATGGATTGTAATGGTGGTTATTCAATTCTCCTAGTTTTCCACTAACTCTCTAAGCCTCCTGATAGAGCCAAGTATATGTTCCAACAGCTCATTCGAGGATGGTCTGTTGTAGAGAGTTTCTCTAGTGGGTTATTATTGAATGGGTACAGAGTTTTAGATTGGGAAAATGAAAAAGTTCTGGATACAAATATTGGTGATGGTTACATAACAGTGTGAATGTACTTAATGTCACTGAACTTGCAAATGGCTAAAATGACAAATTTTATATCATGTATATGTTGCCACGATAAAAACGAAGGCCTCTAGGAGATACTGATGCCTACTAACATTTGAAAAGTTTTGCTATGATTATGCTATGCCATGTTACAAATATATTATGTTATAATTTTATGGATCTTAATAAGGATTCCATAATCCTATTACTTTTCCCATCAATGCCTGAAACTTCAATAAATTTATTCATTTTTTTTTAAAAGAGAGATCAGTTAAGACCAACTGAACTGATAACCTGTAATAACCAAGGAAAAGATGTAGGCAGGGTAGGTTTGCTATGTACTTGAATGAAAGTACAGATTAGTTGAACTTGTCTGTAACTAGATCTGTTTTTTAAATTCAGTTTCAGTCATAACTTCAATAATAATTGTGAGCTGGCCTTAATAATTTCAGTAATAAGTTTTTATTCGTACTCAATAATAATTTCACTAATTCAGTTTCAACTTACGAAGAGCTATGTTTTTTAGTCTCCTAAAAATGATGTCCCAGTAAAGGTATATTCTCAATAGTAAATTACTTCTTCAATAAAACACAATATTTTAAGAGGAAAAACTGTGGAAATGTAACCTCTAATGTAGTGGCCACTTTGATTGCAATAAAAAAGAATTCCAGGACAAGGCTGGAGAGAAAATACCAAGATGAAATTCATCCATTGATTCATTCATAGGTGAGTGATTGCACTAAGAAATGAAAGCAAGCAGTAAATATAAAGCCACAGATGCCATCAATGTGGTTAAATGATAAAAACAAGAACTTAAAAATACAGTCAATTGAGGATATGGGGAGGGGGAAGGGTAAGCTGGGACGAAGGGAGAGAGTGGCATGGACATATATACACTACCAAACGTAAAATAGATAGCTAGTGGGAAGCAGCCGCATAGCACAGGGAGATCAGCTGGGTGCTTTGTGACCACCTAGAGGGGTGGGACAGGGAGAGTGGGAGTGAGGGAGATGCAAGAGAGAAGAGATATGGGAACATATGTATATGTATAACTGATTCACTTTGTGATACAGCAGAAACTAACACACCATTGTAAAGCAATTATACTCCAATAAAGATGTTAAAAAAAAATACAGTCAATCATTAGGATGCTTGAAACAGGAAGGGAAGTGACCATAACATCTCTTGTAGCTCAGAGTTTCTCTGATATGTCACAGTGAGTACTTAAAACGAGTGCAAAACTTGAAGCAAAGCTGCCTGTTATTCTTTAAAAAAAAGAACAAGTATCCCAAAGTTAATGACATTTTCTCTAATGACAAGTGGCTGTCAGGAGTCTACTGTCTAGCAGATATTTTCTGAAAAAAAAATCATGCACACTTAATGTGTCCCTTCAAGGTAGGGGTGACATTTTAACAATACATAAGAGAGTAATTGCATCTCAAAAGAAAGTCGTGCTACGGAAAGAGCATTTGGAAGAATGGATGTTGGGAAGTATTGCCATTGTTATGTGCTTTTATTGCCAATAATTATGTGTTTTCCCTATAAAAGTTTTCATATGAGTACACTCAAAAGACATGGAAAGAGAATGTTCTTCTGATCTGCTTTAAAATTCCCCAAAAGGAAAGTTCCAGTGTAATTTGGAAACTATTTGTTAAGACTATAAAAGTGCAATACCTTTAATTTCATTTGTTAGAAAAACGAGACAACTTGTAGGAATCCTGGAAGGTGTTTAAGTAGGCTTGGATCTGAGCAGAGGAAAAAGGGAAAATCCCCTCCTATGTTTTCCATACTGAATCTCTGTTTATGCAGTCAAAGAAATCATCAGTTCTTTAGGCTTCCATAGCATACAGTTGATGGCAAAGCTCCTTTAGGTCCTTACTTCATTTTATCGATTTTTTAAAACTTGGTCAACTTGTGATGGACTCCTCTTTACAATGTCAAAATCTCCTGACAAGAAGGTCCATTTGTCTGCATTAACCATAGGTGTTTGCTGTTGTTTTGTGCATTATTTACTATTATTTTTTTTTTTGCGGTACACGGGCCTCTCACTGTTGTGGCCTCTCCCGTTGCGGAGCACAGGCTCCAGACGGGCAGGCCCAGCGGCCATGGCTCACGGGCCCAGCCGCTCCGCGGCACGCGGGATCCTCCCAGACCGGGGCACAAACCCGTGTCCCCTGCATCGGCAGGCAGACTCTCAACCACTGCGCCACCAGGGAAGCCCTATTTTTTATTTTTTATTTTTTTTTGGCTGTGTTGGGTCTTCATTGCTGTGTGAGGGCTTTCTCTAGTTGTGGCGAGCAAGCGCTACTCTTCATTGCAGCATGCAGGCTTCTCATTGAGGTGGCTTCTCTTGTGGAGCACAGGCTCTAGGCTCATGGGCTTCAGTAGTTGCAGTGTGTGGGCTCAGTAGTTGTGGCTCACAGGTTTAGTTGCTCCGCAGCATGTGGGATCTTCCCAGACCAGGGCTCGAACTGTGTCCCCTGCACTGGCAGGCGGATTCTTAACCACTGTACCACCAGGGAAGTCCTGTGCAGTATTTTTGAAGCTGGTAAAATCTTTTTTTTTTTTTAATTTATTTATTTTTTGGCTGTTTTGGGTCTTCATTGCTCCATGCAGGCTTTCTCTAGTTGCGGCGAGCGGGAGCTACTCTTCGTTGCAGTGCGCGGGTTTCTCATTGTGGTGGCTTCTCTTGTTGTAGAGCACAGGCTCTAGGCAGGCGGGCTTCAATAGTTGTGGCACAGGGGCTCAACAGTTGTGGCTCGTGGGCTCCAGAGCACAGGCTCAGTAGCTGTGGCGCACAGGCTTAGTTGCTCCGCAGCATGTGGGATCTTCCCAGACTAGGGCTCAAACCCATGTCCCCTGCATTGGCAGGCAGATTCGTAACCACTGTGCTACCAGGGAAGTCCAAAGCTGGTAAAGTCTTGAATGAAATCTAGTGACAACCTGTGAGAAATGAAATCATCCTTATTTTAGAGCTTTCCCATAAAATTAGCAACTTTACTATTTTTCTGTAGAGAGGTTGATTTTTATATGTTTCAGAAAATAATTCAGAAAACACTTTTTAAGGCTGTAGTTGTAATCTGCAGGCTTCTTGCTTCTTATGAGGTAGATAAGATGATTTTTAATGAATAACATCTATTTGAACAGAGTCAGACTATAAAGCTCAGTTCAGTTGCTCCTTCAGTTAGTTCCCACTTTTTATCCATCCTGTGAATCAAATCCATGCCCATTCCAGGGGCTCCAAAACCCTGCAGGACTGGCACCCCCAGCCTCTCCAGCCTCTTTGAGCCCACCCCCTCACCTGTCACTCAGGAACCACAATGGCCATCTTTCTTTAGTTGGAGCACTTACACTTATCCTAATAGCCTTTATCCTGGCTGTTCCCTCTTCCAGGAATGCTCTTCCCCCAGATCTTCCCAAGGCTAGCCCCTTCTCATTCAGGGCTGAGTTAAAATGCCACCTGTCCCAGAGCCCTTCCTCAGCCCCTCTCCCTATTGCAGCATCACCCCAGCCATTCCCATTACACTGTCTTGTTTTACAGTCTTTTGGTCTTAGCTTGTTTATGTGTCTGTCTACTGCTTGTGGTAGTAATATAAGCTATAAGTAATATAACAATGTAACTGGTAAGAGAGCACAGGCTTTGCCTATTTGGTTTATCACTATACCCCCAGTACCCACAATACTGCCTGACACAAAGTAGCTGATCAGTAAATATCTGTTAGATGAATAAATGAGCAGAACAGTGCGGATGTCTAAGGCAGATTCTTCTTCCCAAAACAGATGAGAAGACACGAGGAGCAGCAGGTATAGGAGGTCCACTGTGGAAGAACTGAGGAACTAATGTTTGTTGAATGCCCAGTACATGCTGGTCCCTTCTAATAAGCAGGTCATCCTCTCCCCAACCCTTCAGGGCAAGTGGCTTCCCTTGTCTAGATGAGGAAGCGGAAGCTTAGTAAATTCACACAGCTAACATCTGGAGCCACACAGCTGATGCCTGACAAAGCCATGTCTTGGGGTCAGTGTGTCAGACTCAGGACCTGAGTTCTTCCCACTGCAGTCTTGGAAGAGCACGGAGATGCAACTCCTGGAGGGCTCTGTCGCCAATATGCTAGGTTTCAAACTTCTAATTGTCTTCTGCTAATTAGATCATTTACGAAGAGATTTCTTCCAAATCTTTTGGATGTATCTTCTAAATCTTCGACTAAAATTCTACTAATTAGCTGTATGACTGTAAACAAGGAATGTAACCTGTTAAGCCAGGATAAGAATAGTGTCTACCTTGGGGTTATTGTGAGCATTAAATGAAATGATGACACATATTCAGCACCTAGAGCAGAGCTTGGATTATCGTGTTTCTCAATAATGATGGCTGCTGGCATTATGATCATTATGGTCAGCATTGCTGTAACTCTTACTGTTTCTGAAGCATTCCTCTCCTTTCCTTCCTTCAATAAATACTCCTCTAGCTCCTATTAGGTGCCTGACACCGTACTAGGTGTCTGAGATAAAAGGATAAGTGAAGACAATTTTCACTGAAGGTGGTGTGTGCAAAGCACCATGGGAGTATGGAAGACGGTGTGTCTCCCCTTGCTTAAGGGATTATTGATAAGCTTTGTGGAACAGTTCACAGCTGAGTTAAGACTTGAAGGATGGAATGGGATTCTTCTCAATGGAGAAGTGGGGGCAAAGGAGAGCATCATGAAGCTTGTGTCAGAACTGGGCCTTAGAATTGAGTCAACATTTTCCATGGAGTGAACAAACTAATTACAGTTAGGGAAAAGAAGCAAAGAACCAAACACACACACACACACACACACACACACACACACACACACACACACACACACACGGGGTGGGGGGGGCAGGGGGAGAGTGAAAGAGAGAGAGAGAAAGAGAAGCAGTTTGAAAACTGAGTGCAAAATGTGGCTAAATTCAACCTTTCCAACGTATACCAGATCCAGTTTTAGTGGCAATATTTTTCAGGAAAAAGAACTGGGTTTTGCTGTCCAACAATCTGAACTCAGAATAACAATTAAACTGTGTGACTGTGTGACTTCGGACATGTTTCTTTACCTCTCTGATGTTTAACTCCCTTGTTTAAAACCAAAAAAAAAAAAAATAGGAGGGAGGTAACAATTCTTACTTCACAGAGTTGTTTTAAGAATTAAATAAAATGACATAGGTAAAAACACTGAATAAAGGATCTGGTAACTAGCAGATGTTCATTAAATGTTTGCTTCCTCCCTTCTGAAATCTGGTTCCACATGCACTGACCACACTGTCAACCCAAACTGAAAATCGCCAAATGACATCATTGCTTTCACATTAACAAACCCATGAGGAACACAAACACTTAAGTTAGTTATCAGCTTAAATGGAAGGCAGGATTTTCCTTCCCCAAAAGTGAAAGCCAGGAGAAGCTGGGGTCCCTGGAGTAGTTCACTGCTGGCATTTTTCATTTGGACATTTATTTAGTGCTGACCAAGTAGCAGGCACCTTGGTGAGCACCTGGTTTCTTTGTTCATCGAGTCCTCATGGCAAGCTTGAGGGTAGGAACTCTCCCCATTTTGCAGATGAGGGCAACTTAAGCTTCCAGAAGTTGAGTAACCTAGTCAGGATTACGCTTCTGGCAAGTGATGACCCCAGGGCTGGCTCCCAGAGTGTCCTGGCTCCAGCTCTGTGTGCTCATCCAGGATGCCTTATAATATCTTGGGAGGGACAGTGTCACATCCAACCCAGGGTGTGCAGCTATGAACATCAGAGCACCGTCAGACTGGAGCTGTCCGTGGTACTGAATATTTTCCTTAATTGAACACAAGCATTATCTTTGTGCATTTCTCTCAGTCTGCTTCTGTCAGTGCCTCTCTCTCATCCTCTTTGTATCTAGGCATATGAATAGCATTCCTTAACTACATTTCCCCCTCTCTTTCTCTGCTCCAAGTAGAGAAACGGAGGATCACAATCTTAGTATTTCTAAGCGTTACAGAGCATTGGGGCTGGGATCTGAGGCTCTCTCCCCCTACCTTCCCATCTGTTGTCCTCCTCTGCCTTCTCTCCCTGGCATCAGACACAGACCTTCCACTTTCCTGCCTGCCAGGATGCATTCTTCAGGCCCAGAACCACTTAGAAATAATTATTTTAAAAACAAATAAACTCTTCTCTCTGTGATCTTTACTCACTTCACATCCACATCCAGCAGTGGCTATTTTTACTCACCCTAGCTCCTGGCAGGTCTCTTTGGAAAGTCACCGTGACATTTCGTGCTGCCTGGCCTGGCATTCATCTAAAATATTTTTTCAAAAACATCCTGCTCTAGAGAAATGTCAGCGTTTATGGTACATCCACAGGGATGTATCAGCAGAGGGAATGATCCACTTAAGAAAGTCCCAGCTTGACAAAGAGTGGGTTTGGAGGCAGATACACCCGGAAGTAGCCAAGCACTGGAGCATGCTGGGAAAGAATGGTGGTGAATACCCATGTCTGCAGTGAGGTCACATGGAGAGTATGGTGTGAGTTTGGAGTCTGGAGAGAGGATGGGTACATAAACTGACCACAAGTAGGTGGGTGTTCAGGACAAAGCAGGGAGGGTTAGCTGCATCAGGGAGGTCCAGCTGGTCTTGGATATGCACAAGTCATGTTTTCTCCTTACCACAATGTGAGGCCTCCTTTTAGATCAGACATGGGTAGGAATTCTGGGGCAAGCATACACAATACCTTTCATGGTTGGTGCTGAAGAAGAAGCATGGGAAGAGGAGCCTCAGGTTCTAGTCCTGGTGTGGCTATAAGTTATTGTTTGATCTTTAGCAACTCACGTCACCTCTTTTGGCCTCTGATTTTGTATCTGTAGAATAAAGTGGGACACTAGATGGTCCCTTCTAGACCTTAAATTCTTTGGGTCAAAGACTAAACCATGAAGATGATTGCTTATCATCGTGCCAAGCATTTGGGATTTAAGTAGTCAAAAGGAGGTCATTTCATCCATCAATTAATTCGTCATTCATCCATTCACATACTCATCCATCCATCCATTCATCATCCAAGTCTATCCATTGGTCTGACCATGCAACCGTCTATCCATCCAGCCACCATCCATCCATTTATCTTCACTAAGAACTTTCTATATGCCAAGAACTAAGCTAGGCACTACGTCATTGATACAACCCAAGATTTATCTTCAAAGAATACATTGTGAGAAGGTGTGGTAGCCAGCCTCCAACATGACTTCCAATGAGCCCTGCAATCTGATATCCACATCCTTGTGTAGACCCCCGTCACACTGCACCAGGGTCAGTCTATGTGACCAGCAGAAACACAACAGAAGTTATGGTATGTCACTTGTGAGTCAAAAGACCCCCCCAGTCTCAGTCTCTCTCTCTCTCTCTCTCTCTCTCTCTCTCTCTCTCTCATCTTGCTCTTGTTCTGGGTCAAGCCAGCTCCATATGCAAAGAAACTCAGTCAGCCTATGCACAGGCCCACATGGCGAGGAACTGAGGTCTCCACCTGACAACCAGTAAAGAACTAAGGTCTTGCAATAGCCACATGAGTGTGTTTAGACACGTATCCTCCCCCATTCAAGCCTTCAGTTGACGGCAGCCCCAGCCAACAGCCTAGTTATAACCTCGTGAGAGACTCTGAGCAAGAACCACCCACCTAAGCTGCTCTCTGATTCCTGACCCACAGGAACTGTAAGCTAATAAATGTGTTTTGCTTTAAGCCTCTAAATTGGGGGATAATTTGTAACACAGCGATAGAAAACTAATATGAAAGGGAAATGAAAACGTGGACCTATAGAATTATTACACAAACTTTTTGAACATCTCAAAACATCAAGGATAAACAAGGCCTAGTGCCCACTTTCAGGGAATACACAATTGAAGTAAAAAGTGCTAGAAAGTAATGAAATTGATCAAGTAGCCAGTTGGAGAGGGAGAAGAGAATCTATACTTCTTACCTTGGGAAGGTTTCATGAATAAGTGCCTTTGAACTGGATTCTGAAAGACAGGTGAGATTAGGGAATAAAAGTGGAAAGGTATGCCAATTTCTAAGGTCATTGTGAGCCAAAGTCAACCACGTGGGTAAAACTGGACGCATTAAGAATGGCGGGTAGTTTAATGGGATTGGTACTTAAGAGAAGAAAAGGCCTTGAGTATCACACAGAGACATGTGGAGTTTCACTTTTGAGCCATGCTCTTCAAGCTTTAGTTATTTCTTTACCACCTTGATTACATTGTATCCAAGTCTCCCATATATCATCTTTTTATTTTTAATTTATATTGACTAGCTTCATAAAATTTTAATTTTGCCCCAAGTAATAATATCCACGAAACCATGGGTTTGATAGGCTATTTATGTTTGTTCCAATAAACATAAAAATGAATAATCACCGCTAAAAGAATATGCTATACAGTTCACCATCTAAAAGTGTCTAGTAGCCCAGCAGTGGTACACCACACTTTGGAAAACACCTCGAATAATGGTGCCAGGGGGAGGGAGATGCCCTGATGGGAGCTGTGCTTGGGTAGCATCAGCAAGTCCCTCAATGTCACCGCCTCTGGTGTCCGTCACCCTGGAGGCTTCCCTCTCCCTTAGCACGCATGACATCCAATCGATGACCAAGTCCATTGATCTTGTCTTCCCCATACCTGTTTGTTCCCCTTCTCCCATTCCCTCCACAACTTCCCTGGCTTGGGTTCTTGTCATTGTGTTGCATGTACCGTTATAGTAGCTTCCTGACTTCCAGGACTCAAGACTTCACCCTCCTCCACCCTATGACTGCAACTCTGACCATGTGACTCCCTTGTTCAAATTCTTCCCAATCACCTTCAGAATAAAAACCAAACTCCTTAGCCTTGTGCACTGGGTACTTCACACCTAGGACCCCTCTATACCTGTCCAGCCTCATTTCTGGCCCTGATTCACCCAATGACAACACATACATAGACACACTTCAGGCTCTAGCAATGGGGAAGGATTTGTACCTCCCTGAACAAGACTGTTCTCATGTGCACACCTCTGTGTCTCTGGACAGGCTGTGCTCTCTTCCTGGAATGTCCTCCCTTTGCCAGTCCACTGGTGCAAGCCTGCTCACCCTCCGGGTACTGGTTAAAGAGTCCATGATTCCTCCATAGAGATCTCGGCATACCTTTCCTGGAGCTAGGGTTTCATGAGATACAAATCTCCATCATATATCACACTGTGTTACAAACGTCGCTTGATCTTCCACCTCCAATACTAGACCGTGAAGACAAAGTTGAGTGGGATTTAGCTATTCTTTTGACTTCAATACCCAGCACACATAAGCCACTAAATAATGCTTCTCAAATGAATCCATGCCTTCCAGGGGCACAAGGCAGGTCTGTGGTGTGGAGAAAAGAGAAACTAAATTCCAGCTCCCTCCTGCTACTTCACCTTCCGCTGATGAAAGATTTCTTCCCAACAGGAAGATTGAATGGGCCTGGAGTGGTGGGGTAGGTGGCAGGTGGGAGTGGCAGGTGCTGTAAACCTGGGGAGATCGCCTCAGCCCTGGAAGGTGAAGCTCTGGTCATCAACACTTCCTGATTCCCCTCAAGTTCAATGTTTTGGACAGACACAAGCCAATTAGCTGGTTGCTGCAGGCGTCTGGTTGGCTCAACGTGGTTTGCCTTTTTGATTTGAAAACCTAATATTTTTCATGGATTTGAGCTGGTTCCACCAGGGAGCTGAGATACGCTGTTCGGTCTCAGCTGCTGAGCCAGCTCTCATGGTCCTCGTCTGCTTCACACCCAGCATCAACGGAGTTCTCAGGCTCTGCCTCCAGCTTGGATGTGGGCAGAGGCCTCCTGTGCTGTGGGCACGCCTGCACGGGAGGCTGGGATAACCCTGACTGGGGCCAAAAGAATCAGTCTCCCCCCCGATTGCCTAGGGTGGTCCTGGGTGGTACCTGGGGTCTGCCAGCTCCTTCTGTGCGCTTCACTTGTAGACTGGAGTGGGATCCCTATCCATCTGGCTTTTTGAGGAAAGGCAACTCTGTCCCATTCATGTTTGCATCCCTGCTGCAAGCTTATAATGATAATAACCATTTCTGACAATGTTTAAGCCTGTGTCCAGGGCTGGTACACTGTTAAGCACCGACAACATCCCTTATTATACATAATCCCCATAACAGTCCTCTGAGGTTGATATGATTATTACCTCCATTTAATAGAAAGGGAAGCTTGAGTTTTAAAAGATTAAGGAATTTATCAACACCAACGTTCCCTTCTAGCAAGAGACCAGGCTGGGTTTGAACTCCAGTTGGCCTGATACCACATCCCCTGCCCCTGACACTGCACTCCCCTGCCTGACACAGCATCTGGGCAGTGACCCCTGAGGTGTGGGTGAAGAAGGTATGAATGCAGGCTTTTCCCCCCACCCAAGGCCCTATTGGCCGCTGGATGGGGGCAACTGTGGACCAGCTGACCTCCCAGAGGTCACAGCTGCCTTCACCCCAGCCCTCCTAAAGATCCTGTGCACTGGATTGGGTCCCATGTTGCCCACATCTCTCTGAACTGCACTTGTGTCTGCTAATCCAGATAGGCCCAGGACTTGGCCCTCCTTGGCCACCTGGCTCCCATCCCAGACACCAGCTTCTGCAGCCAGAGAGTGATCCGCAGCCCTGCATCCTGCCTTTCTCCCTGCTCTCTGTTGGCTTTGCTTTTCTTCCACTTTTTAGTTTGGTTAAGATCTGGAGTCTCCCTGGATCCACTATTAGAGAAGAATGATTCAGCACTCAGGAATTTCTGAAGGGGAGACATTTTACTCCAATGGGGAGTTTCTAATCAATTCCCAGACTAATGTAAAGCTCTCTTAATGGAAGGAATCTGATGGAAATTAGAAGGCTACTCTGTTTCTATAAAAACATCTGTAAAAATTCGGTATGGTAGGAAGCTGATGCTGACCAAGTGACACGTTTAGGGTTGTGTTAATACAAGAATTGTCTTGCGTTAGGGAATGAGGAAGGCAATTGGCCCTGGACTTAGAGACTCCCTTGGTTACCTGCGGAAAATAGATAACATTTCCCTCGGAAGAGAAAGAAAGGTAAAGGATGCCAGAGAGAAGGTACCATGGCCAGGACCCTCTAGCGCTACCTTCTTGAATTTAATGAGCTGGCATTAGTCTAGCACCTGAAAAGCAATGGATGTGCCACTCAGTGGCCCCTGGCACACTACCAGGGTAGCAGAGCAGAGCCAGTCCCACCGGCAAGCCCTGGCTTTTGGTAGTGACCCAGGGAGAGGAGCCATGACCCCACAGCCAGGCTGGAGAGCTCATGACAATCCCTCTGCTGAAAACCCCTAAAGAGACTTTCGTGTGTCTGAACTGTAGGATCAAGGGACCTAGCAAAATGAGGAAGGGACTTGTTCAAGATTTGGGGGCCCCTCCTAACATTTATTCATTGAAACTCAAACTCAGGCTACATGTGGTTAGGGTGTGGATGCTCCATGTAGCCTTTTATGGGACCAGCTCTCCCTAAGTCCACCAGCTCCAACCATCCTCTCCCTCTCTACGCTTCACACAGGTGCCCGAGGGATCTTTCTACCATTTGCATCTGATCACTGTTCCCCTCTGCTCTCAGGGGATCCCCATGATCGGTGGGGCCTTTGGGATCTCATTCCTGACAACATCTCCAGCCTCTTTACTCATCGGCGCCTCCCTTGCCCACCCCACTGAAGTCAGCCACCGGGTGACAGTTTCCAGAAAAGTCAGATTGTGCAACCCACCCCTCTGGGTCCTTGCTCATACTACCTGCTTTGCATGGAGCATCCCTCTGCTCCCGTCTACGCAGTGACCCCCATTCAGCTTTCAGTAACCAGCCTACGTGTATCTGACTCCAGGAAGCTTTTCCTGACCCTTTCCCCGCCCTCCCAGGAGAAAGGCCCCCAGTGGTACACACCCCACGGAGATGTCTGACCTGCACCCATTAGCACACTGTTGTCTCCTTCAGAACCATGCCACTTGTGCAGATCCATGATGTGCAGAGTGGTCCAAGGACTTGGGCTCAGGGGGTCCAAGTCATAGCTCTGACATTCTCTGCCGTATCACCTCAGCGACTCACTTAAACTTCTGGGCCTGTTTCCTCATGTGTAAAAAGCTAATGATACCAGCACCTCCCTCACTGGGTTACTGAAAGAATCAAATGTGAAAATTTAAGCAAAGTGTTTCGCTACACTGCCTGGCCCATGATGGACAGACACCCAGTAAACATTAGTCACCGCTATTTTTAAATTGTTATCATCATTATCATAACGTGCATCATCAGCTCTTGGGCTCAAAACTGGTCTGGCACCTAGTAGGTGCTATGGTTAATAAATATAAAAACAAGGGCAGAGGTGGAGGATTCAATTTCACTGAAAGGGTGAGACCATTCATTAAAGTCTTATGTGCTAATACATATTTGTTGAACGAATGAGTGAGCAAGTGTGGGTGAAGTATGACTTCCAGACTGGAATGAAGTTGGAGAGTGAGCCCAGGGTGGGTAGAGAGCAGATGGGAAGTTGCCCCGTTTCTGTGGATAGGACCGAAGATGGCACTGCCACCTGGTGGCAGGAGGGAGGGCGCCAGGAGGCCTTGAAGCTGGACAGCACGCGGGTGAAATGGTGCCAGCCCCTTGGGTCAAGAAAGTTATCACTGGAGGATCAGAAATCCGTTCTTTGAAAAACGGATTATCTTTTGCGGCTGGTGTTTTCTACAATTATTTCCTTTGTGCTCTCTTTTGGTCTTTAGCATGGTGTGCTGTTTTTAGGGTTCTGGTGGGGTAGAGAGGGGTTGTTGTTGATGCAGCCTGTCTCAGCTGTTATAAGGAGAAACAGAGAAGACGACTGAACTGGAACGTAAATAGAGAGAATGCAGTAGAGTGGTGGCAGCATGGGCTTTGGAGCGAGACCCACCCAGGTTTGATGCCAGCTGGTTCTGTGACTTCTGTATCTCGGTTTCCTCATCAGTAAAATGGGGATAAGAATAGTATCCACTGCAAAGGGCGGTTGGGAAGGCAAAGTGAGATCATGTCTGTAGGGTGCTGAGTGCCATGCCTGACAAGTGGACAGAGAGGATAAGGAGAAGTTAAAGGCATTGTGGGTGATGTAGCATCCATGGGGGTGGGCATGAAAGAAGCAGAGGGAGACAGGGTGTGAAGACCCCGAGAAGCAAGTCAACGCTGGAGAGCTGAGGATCTGGAGCACCTGAGGGTCTCCCTCCAAGGTGTAATCTGTTCACTTGGAGGGCTCTTCATTCTATTCAATTAAGAAAGGCTATTGTCTTGTGGGGACTTGAGCACCATTTTCAAATATTTGAGAATGAGTGGGATGAGGGGCAATGGTGTAGGACCAGTTGATCTGGATGTCCTTTCCAAGTCTAAGTTTCTCTGATTCAAGAATGGGGAAAAACCTGGGAAGGGATTATATTATTGGTTCAAAGCAGGGCTGACCATGCAGGTCTTAGAGAAGAGGAAAAGCAGCAAGACAGCGGTTACAAGTGTGAACTTGGGAGACAGAACTGGATTCAGTTCCTGGCTTTGTTACTTGTTAGCGGTGCGACCTTGGGAAAACTAGTTAACTTCTCTGAGTCTCAATTTTCTCATCTGAAAGATGGTAATAATACCCTAGGGGGATTTTCTGAGGATTAAATAATAAAGGACAGAAAGTCCTTAAGTCCTTACCTTGTACATGAAACATGGTGATGGATTAATTACATTTAAGTATAGTAATGCTTATAATAATAAGTAATTATTATAACAAGATAACTTTACTTACAATAATAATACAATACATGAGAATAACATAATAATAATGCCTATGATTGTCATTGCTGTGTCACTGGTGAAGTAATGAACAATCCTCTGTCGTGGTTCAGATTAAACTTGAGGCTGGGGGATGGGGAAACAGTTCACACCCCAGCACTCAGGGCTGTACAGTGCTGGGACAGTGTCCTGAGTCTCCTATTCTAGAGACCAGTCAGAAGGATCTTGTGCCTGCAGCCCCTTTCCAACCCTTGAACGTGAGCCCTGAGAACTTGGAAGTTGCTTTCCCTGGTGAACGGGGTAGAGTGTTGGTCCACCCTTTGAAACACCACCTGCCCCTTTTCTGATTCCCCTCTTTGGCCTCATCTCTGACCTCACAGCAGCAACAAGAACCCAGATGATAATAATAACAGCTGCTATTTATTTTGAATTTGCTTTCCCTCACCGGCCACATGGTGTGGTGTATTCTTCACACATCATCTAACTGAATCTTCACAAAAACTTGTTAAAGGGTCCCTGCTTTACAGATGGAGCTCTGGGAGGTCAGGTAACTTGAGCAAGGCCACAGGGAATGAGCAGGAGGGCTAATATTCAAGCCTCAATAAGGGAGACTCAGGGGCCTTTTCTCTTATAATAAGTGTAAGAGAACCTGAGTGACAAGCATCATCACTGCCCCGTGTTGCTTCTCCAGATAGGCACCAGCCGAGGGCTCCCCCATTGGGAACATCAGGCTGAGTGAAGGCACCGAGATTTTGTCTTGATGATGCATCTCTTCTCCAAGGACTGGCCAGGGTGAAGTGTCGGGGAGTCATCTGAGAAAGCATTACCCCTTTCCTCACTGCGGTGCATGGAGCCAACAGCCTGTGAAACTCCAGGCTTGCTGTGGCTCCCTTGGCCACTGTGAGGGTATTTCCCCAGGATCAGAGACAGCTCTTGTGTGAGCAGTTCCCCACCTGCTTCTCTAAGCAGCCCTGACACCTGGACACAGCATGAGGGTGGCCCAGGAGCGGATGCCAGGCAGTGGAAAGGTCAGGGGCAGTGAGGAAGCACTGGTTAGGAAATAAATAGCACATCATCTCCCTGCTTTCAAACAAACTCTGGGTCACAGAGAGCGCATTTCTGTTGGGTAGAAGGGCTGCTGGGATTGGCTTCATCAAAGCCTCTCTATCTGTGTTTTCACGCCTTGGCTTTATGGTACACCCTACCCCCCCCCCCCGCCCCACGTCTGCCAATTTGTAAGCCTGGCAAGACCAGTGGGAAGCAGGGTAGGCACAGGGATTGTGCCATAGGGCCATGGCCAGACTTCACCTTCTGTAGAAACCTTACCACCTCCACCATGTACCAGCTTTTCAACCAGTCCTGGTCTAGGGCAGAAGAGGGTTGGAAGTGGTTCCATCTTATCCTCAGGGTCTGACACTGAGGGTCACTAACTTAGTCACTTGGTCACTAATCTAGTGACCCTGGGATCCTGCCTCCTTCATGACTCCCAAGTCCACCTTCTATGAGGGGCATTTCCTGCCTTCCTCCTGTGCCTTACTCTGTGTCTCAGGATCCTGCCCTTACCCCCAGCCTTCTGGGCTCCTGCCAGATGTGCACCTGATTTGGAGGGGCCACAGCTGGTACTCCTGGACCCTTGCAACATGCCCACAAGAGTCTGACTTCCCGCCCACTTAGATCTCGGAACAGAGCCTGCCCCTGGATTTCCCATTGTTGGGCCCCACGTGCCTGTCACAAGCCCTGGTTAATTGAAGGGACTCTGCCCACATGCCGACAGTTTTCTGGGACTGTCTCCTATTGTCGTTCCTCTTGACTTCAGGGTAATTGGTTCTGTCTGCTAGATCGACCCGTCCTCTTTGGGTCTGGCTAGTTCCTGATCTCATCCCCTCCTGGCCTGCCCTGTCCAGCGGCAATGAACATGGCCATATCTGGCCCTATCCCAATGCTTACCAGAACCTTCAGCTGAGTTATCTGTAACAATGGCATTTTAAATAATCATCACCTATTCATTCAAAACACTTTTACTACATTCCTGCAGCATGCCAGCCTAGGACGCTTGATGCTGGATATTCACAGAGAGGAAAGTTTTTATCATCCCTGTGCTACTGGAGCTTTGGTTTGGTGGAGAAAGGAAGCAGTCAATAAACTGGCAAACAAGGGATCGAGAAGTACACCTTGGCAAATTGTGATTCTCTTGGACAGAGAATTATGGGGAATTTCACACCTTCCAAATCACATATTTCTGCAATATTAGAAGTTTTACAAGCATTCAGTAAGCAGTGGAAAAACGCAAATATTATAAACAAACAAAAGAATATTTGTCATCCAAGTCTAGGACTCCATCTCCAAGTCCTTGTCTCTAAATCAATCAACTGAGTATACGGTGATGCCATTTATGGAGATGAGGAAGATTATGGTGGAGTTTGGTTGAACCATATACATTTGCTGTATTTATAGGGCAGTAATGATAATAACAATGTAACTAAGATTTAGTAAGCAATTGCTGACACTCCGCTAACTGCTTTGAACCAGCATTTTCTGATATAGAAAAAGGTTATCTTTTTATCATGATGTATCAGAATCTGTGCATTAGAGTTGATGTGTTTTGTATTAGTGTTACAGGGTAAAATCATATTACAGGACTTAAGGATTCAGGGTCTCTTTATAGAATTATCACAGCTCTACATTGAATGAAAGCCACCATGCTTGTGTTTTGATTGGAAATTCCTTTGGTGTCACTTGTTTGGAAGTTAATGTTTGCCACTGAAATTCACATCCATAGATGTATTATACTTACATGGAGCTTTGTTTTAAGTGACACTATGCATACAGAATTCATTTCTAGTTCTTGATAGAACTGTACTTAATTCTCAGTATTATTCTTGACTTTTTAAGGGGTGTGCTATGAGAATATGTTCTATCTTACTGTTAAAATCTAATTACATATACTTTAGAATTTTCTAAGACCGTCCTTTGGATCCTGTAAATGTGAATTTTGATGTAATAACTGCTAATAAAACTATACTGAAACAGTAAAAAAAAAAATTGCTTCATTGAATACTCCAGGCATTATTATCTTCATTTCCAGAAACTGCAGGTTATGTTAGAACAAATCACTTGACCACTATCTCCCAGCTGGGAGGCAGAGGATCTGGGTCTCTAACCAGGTCATTCTGCTCTCAGGCTGGTGAGTCTAGTTCCCTAAGAACAGCTCTCTGCATTAGGGGGTGTTAGCACATCAGCGCAGCTCTGGGGAAAATTGAAAGTGGGAAGCAGCATTTAATCTTCTGCTCTGCAGGTGAACTGTTGGAGTATGTAATTTTAAACCCCCACAGAGAAGCTGAGAATCCTTAAGAAAGACAGTTTAATAAACAGAGAGATGTGGAGGTAGATGAATTTCTTTTTAGCACCTAAAAATAAAGAAGGCATTAGAGGCAGAGAACAAGCAATTACTCTGCATATTAAAGGGGGAGAGCTAAGAACAGAGAATAGGGGACCTGGAAGTTCGTGGTTGTCCATCCCTCACTTTCTGGCAGGTCCCTGTTAGGACAGAGCCTCTTTTCCATGATCTCACTGATAGAATCACACAGGGGCACCCACAGGGATGCTCGCTGCAACCACAAACTTAGAAAAACGCAATAATGTCCTTCATGGAGAGGCTGGATGAACAACAGACTGTAACCCACCCACACAAAGGAATAGTGTAGGGCTATTTCAATGACCATTTGAATTGACCTGGAGGATGTCCACGAAATGTTATTTAGAGAAAGCAAGTTGCAGAACAATATGGTATTATTTTGTTTTTATAAAAAGTGATAATATTTTATATCTATGTGTGTGAAAGTATGCAGATATATTATATATATGCATATTAATATCTATCCAAAATGCTAGTCTGTACAAAGAAAACATGTGAAGGGAAAGATATCAAAATGCTAACAGAAGCGTGGGAGACTTTCATGCTTTAAGTTGTGCATTTCTGAAATGCTATAATGTTTATAAGGATTCATTGATTTGAAAAAGAAATGATTATTAATAAGAAACAGAATAACTCAGAGACATAGAGAACAGACTGTGGTTGCCAGGGGGTGGGGGGAGTGGGGGGGGATGGACTGAGACTTGGGGATCAGCAGATGCAAACTATTATTTACAGAATGGATACACAACAAGGTCCTACTGTAGAGCACAGGGAACTATACTCAATATCCTGTAATAAACCATAATGCAAAAGAAGTTTTTATAAAAAGAAACAGAATGACTTCTGCTGACTCTGGCTCCCCCTAATGCCCCCCGACCAGCACAGGAGCCTTGGGGCGAAGAGGGCTGCCTCTAGTCTTTCTCATTACCCTACCATGTGTCAGGCCATCTGGCCCCAAACCTCAGTGTTAGGACACCTCCTGTCCTACAAAGCTAATAGGACACACCCTGGCTGGTACTGGAGCTAACGACAAGCTTAGGAAGACAAGCTTGGGAAGATGCCTGTCCCTCCTTTTTCCATCTCCATACGGCTGCCCTGATTTCCTTCCCAGGACCCAGGTTTGCGGGGAACATGTCTCTGGGCTGCTTTCTGCACCCGAGAAGACCTTAACAGAAGCTTTCTCACTCACTCACTTTTCTCCCTTCTAGGGAACAAATAACCCTGAGGGTCTGTTCCTAGATACACAACCACACACACGACGCACAGACACACACGGATACAGATGCACACATGCGCATACTGACGCACTAAGTCACTGAGACAAACAACCTACAACTGCTCAAACCCCATGCTCACACAGCTAGAGACACATGGCAATGACACACGGGCAATGTGCATGCACACACATACATACACACTGCACACCCGTCTAATTCTCTCCAGTTTTGAAAGAGAGAAAAGAGACAGACCCTCCGGCAGGCTGACCACAGACCCTTTGAACATGCAAAGCAGCGTTCCCTCCTCCCCCTCCCCCTCTCCTGTTGTCCCCACCCAAGCTCTTTCTGGAAGCTCCCCTTTTTTCCTAGCACTAGGGGCTAACTGATGCACAGATAGAAGCAGGAGCTGGACCACCAATTCAAATCTGCCTGGGTTTTTTTTTTTTTTTGATTGACATGTATACACTGCTGTATTTAAAACAGATAACCATAACCAACAAGGACCTAGTGTACAGCACGGGGAACTCTGCTCAATGTCCTGTAATAACCTAAATGGGAAAAGAATTTGGAAAAGAATAGATCATGCGTATGTATAACTGAATCACTTTGCCGTACACCGGAAACGAACACAACATCGTTAATCAACTAGACTCCAATATAAAATAAAAGTTTAAAAACAAGGAAAGCTGCCTGGGGCAGCAATGAGCAGGTTTTTCCTTGGTTGTTTGTTTCAACCCTCAAGTCTGTCTGTCTGTTCTCCACTGTCCCTCCAGAGCAACAAAGTGCCCTTTCTCAGCAAGCAGGTCAGCCCCAAGGTCTCTATCTCCCAGTTCTGCTCCCATTCCTTCTTCTTTCATGCAGCTGGTCCCCTCTAGCTGCTGTGGCCACCTCCATGGCTCCGCCCCCACCCCCCGCCCCGCACCTCCCTTCTGCATAAAAAAGATGAGCTCAGAGAGAGGGGGAGAGGGGCTGCGGAGGAGATCTTCAGATCAGGAAGGGACTCCTACCAAAGACATGTATTTTTGCTGGGGTAGGTGGGAAGATCGTTTTTTTTTCCACATTTTTGTTCCCAAGTTCTAATGAAGGGTGTTTGGGCTGACAAGGGATCTTTTCACTTCCCACACTAGTGGCTATTAAGAGCCATGCCTTTGTCAGCTTCACTAAGAGACTGATGAGTGTTATCTGTCAAGGCGCTTAGTTCTCAGGCACACACCCACATTTACTGACACTGCTGGACAAAGTATTGGGAGCTGGGAACCTGGGCTCTAAGAGTCAGACTAGAATAGGGTGATGGGGGTAACAGACCCTGCCAGTGCCCCACCCCCAGAAGGCTGCTTACTGAGAACCACTGCCTGAGGTCCCATCACCCCTTCCCCACCACCTGTGAAGCACACTGCATCCCTGCAGAGAACAAGCCAAAAGTTCCCAAGGATTAGTAGCCTTGGAACTGTGCTCAGCCAAGGATGGATGGGCAGTTGGTGGCTATTTCCCAGCTTCCCTGTCCTTCAGTTGCAAAACCTCCAAGGCATGTTTTGAAGAGTCCCCCCAGGGGGACTGAGCTCCCATGGTCCCAGTAGTAACAGGCTTGAGAACGTGCCAATTGCTGTTTTTTCCCTTCTCTGCCTCCTCTCCCCAAGGCAAGAGAATGAAAAGAACCCTGTCCCAGAGTCTGATGAGTGATATGAAGGTGAGGAGAAGATGCCCTGGGAAGCCAGGAGATGCAACCCAGACTGTGGGGTGTTGAGGAAAACTGTTTGGAGGAAAGGTTGCGGGGCTGAGTGGTGACAGGCAGGGGTGAGGATGCTGGACGTGAACTTGGACTCGCTCCTCACACGGGCGACCTCCAGAGGGGTCAGTCTGCTTAAGAGACACAAGATGAGGTAATGCATGTGGAAGCACGTGGTAAACTGGCAAGCCTTGTATCACGTGAAACGTCCTTATGAAGAAACGTGAGCAGGCAAAGCTCTGACTTCATCCCTTCTCCAGGGTCTGCACTCGGTAAAACTGCAAAGTCAGGCAGCTTATCCTGAAAGCCACAGCTTCTCCTTCTGGGCCCTTTTCCAGAATTCCATGGTCCCGTCACGTTATGAATCTTTTGCTTCTTACCTCCTTTTAAATCTGCTCTAAAAAAGTCTCTGATAGGGCTTCCCTGGTGGCACAGTGGTTGAGAATTCGCCTGCCGATGCAGGGGACATGGGTTCGTGTCCTGGTCCGGGAAGATCCCACATGCCGCGGAGCGGCTGGGCCCATGAGCCATGGCCACTGAGCCTGCGCGTCTGGAGCCTGTGCTCCGCAACGGGAGAGGCCACAACAGTGAGAGGCCCGCGTACCGCAAAAAAAAAAAAAAAGTCTCTGATGTTTATCCTATACTCACTGGGTTGATTTTAAGTCCAAAGGTTCTCTCTCTGGTATCCTGAGTCACCAACTTATTACTGACCATCAAACTCCCAAAAAGGAACTGCCTAGAGCAGCTGCCTCCTAGGGAGGGGACAGGGGCTGGTTAATGGTGCAACACAGGAAGTGCCAGGCCATCTGTGTTTCTTCCCAATGGAGACCCATTTTTCAGCTCAAATCCCAATCAGGAAGTGACTGTTCTCCCCAAAGGGCGCGGCAGAAAATCTCCCCGTTGCTCCATGCTGAGGATGGATAGAAAGCTCAGGTTTAGAGAAAAGCCACATAGAACAAAGCTCTCTCTTGTTTAACAAATAGAGCCAACAGCCAGCCTTTGGCAGAGCTCATTGGAGGGGATAAAAGCCTCCGCAAAAAAAATCAATGGATAATGACTATACTTAAAGTGCCCTTTGAGCACCTGTATTAGCAGAGATGGAGAATAGTGTAAATAGTAACAAGGGCCCCATAGAAGGAAGTGAATGTAACAGGGATGAAGAATACCCATGTATGAGTTTTCCTGAATTTCCCCATCCCCACCAGGAGAATTTTGTTTGCTTGTTTGCTGGGTCAGATCTTGGCCTCTTTTTCTTGCTGAGATTTCAGGTAAGGGATGCAGTGGAGAGAATGCTAAGGAAATCAGAGAGATTTTTGATCTACACAATATAGGTGTAAAGAGGGGGGCAGCCTGCCACAAGGGCTAAGGATGGAGGGAGAGAGTTTCCAGGTGCATGAGATCTAGGAGGAGGTTATTCAGAAGAGCCACAAGGGTTGGAGAGATTTTTAAGAGATTTATGCCGAATTAAGGATGCACACTCGCCTTTTGCATTTCATCAAAAGACAAGTAAAGAATTGAAATGTGTTTAATGATTGTTTGGTTGCCACAGAAACCACAGAGCACCCCGTGATCTACCTGGATTACACAACCCGTCCCACACAGAGGAGAGACCATACGTGGCACGTATGCAAAGATCAACAGAGCTCAGAAGCGGAACTCAGACCAAGTTGGCACCAAGACTCTTTCACTTTTAAGAGGTTTTACCAAGTTCTTGGTGAAGAGAAACTGCAAGGGTCTCTCAGGGCCCCGCTGAGGAATGTTGGGAGTTTACTGTATGCACACGCGTCAGTGTTAATTTCATAGGGAATTGCACGTGGTTCCCAGTTTGGAGCATGGAGTCCGTCACATGGCACAGATGCCCTGGTTACCTACCGAGCCCCTGTAGGTATTGCTGGATGAAGAGACAGATGCCTGTGAGAATCAGGTTTCAGCTGCTGAGAGCGGGCAGCTCCGTGAAGGCCAACCCCTTACAGGATACACAGGTATTCGGGAGGCTCATTTCACCCTGGGCTCGCTACACGTTACACTGGCACTTGAATCTCTCCTTCAGAAAAGTGAAAATGCCATCCCTGGCTAAAGGAAGGATAGGCAACATGGATCCCTTGGAAGAGGAGGTTCTCTTTAGGCTCTGGAGTAACTCAGTTTGATGCTGAAATTATGCCTGATAGGGCTGGGCTGCCTATTTCCTGAAGCAATGGGGAAGAATGATCCTGTCCCCTGTACGCTCTCTGTAAGACAGCTCTTCCCTTGGGCCAAAAGAGTGATTTCCTAGATTCTGCACAGAATCTCCTTGCCTCTAGCCCTGTTTTCAGCCCAGCATGTAGAGATTTCTGTTCCTCTGCCTAACATCTGCCTATGGAGGGGGCTCAGAGAGGAATTCTGAACAAATTGAAAAAGTGGAAAAAAGAAAAAGAAAAAGAAAACCCTCTCTGCTGCTTTATAGAACATCAGCACGCAGCATGATACCATGCACACAATTCTCGGCATGTAATGCAAGCTCTGTTCTTATTCCGTGCGCACGCGCGCACACACACACACACACACACATGTACACACACCCCTACCTGAACAATAATGCCCTCTGCCTTCATTGATCCCTGAACGTTGGTGCTGGACGGGCCTTAGGCATTTGACAGATGAGGAAACTGAATCCAGGGAAATTCAAGGACTGGCTCAAGGCTACACAGCAGGCAATGGCTGATCCAGGACGTGAACTAGTATTTCAGCCTCTTTGTCCGCTGCTCAGATCATCTATATACACACTTAGTAGGGCAGCGGGCACCTCACTTTATCAGCCTGGAAGCTCTTCTGCTTTGCAGCTGAATGGAATCACTCTAGGATATAGGAAGACTAAGAGCTCCCCTTGAACTTGCTGAAACCTTGCCCTTTCCTGTTTGGGCCCATGGGGCAGGGCAGTGAGGAATTCCTGGTGACAGGACAGTTGAAAAGCCAGGCAGGAATGCCATTAGCATCTGTTAAGTAGTACATGCAAAAGGGACTGGCAACAGATAGAATAAGCCTCAGTCTCTTATTTGTAAGATAAGTGTATAACAGGAGCTATCACATAGGACTATGGAAAGGATTACAAGAGCTATAAGAAGATCATACATATCTTAGTACAGGGCCAATATATTTTTAGCTAGGCTCATTATTAGAGGGCACTGAGACCTTAGGTAGGGCAGCTGGATCGACGGTGATTGGGGCTCACAGCATGAACTGAATTTATGGCTCATAATTCCAGCAGGAAGTAGGCAGTGCTGTAACTCAGGTTCCTGGGGCAACAGGAAGGACCCCAGCAGTGATAGCTGCCCAGCTGGTCTCCATGCAGTGAAACGTGGGACTTGATGCCGATCTCTACCAGGAAGGATCAATGAACACTTCGACACCCCCCAGATTTAGTCAGGAGTGGCGTGGGAGCTAGCCCTGGTCTGATCTTGCAGCCGGGGCCCCTAAGGATGTTGTGCAGCTCCGGAGAAGGAAGAAGTGGAGAAACAAAGTATGAAACCACAGACAGTGAGACTGAAGTCAGTTCTGATCTGACAGGCTATTTGTGATCTCCAGCAGCTTGGCACAATGCCTGACCTTCTTGGGGGCTCTGTAAGTATTGGTTGGTTGAATGAACTAATCAAGAATATAGACCAAGGTCAACTTTGAACCCAAAGTTCTAAAGCCCTTCTCCCCTCACTTTCCATCCATCAAACTTCCTACCAGAAGTCAGAATTTCCCTTGCAATATCTTGGGCTGGCCTTTCAGTTATATTCTACAGCTTCCAGCTCTGAGCCTTTGGAGTATTGCCTGGGAAATATCAATTTCCCTTTAATTTTCTCCCACACACCTCAATTAATTACCTGATGCTGTCTAGTCAGGACCTTCTCTCCATGTAATATAAACCTGAGGAAGGAACACCTCTGGGCCACCTTTTTGAAAGGCCAGGCACCTTCATTAATGTTTGGCCCTGGTACGAGGTGGGTCACTCCAAGCCTTGCTGGAGTGTGGCTGTCCAAGGGACAAGTTGCAGGGCACCTTGCAGCTCAGATTGCCCGTGGCTGAGCACGCTCATTGGTTGGCCACAGTGGGTACTCTTGGCAGCTCCAGCCACTGTGTGGACTCCCCAGTCACCTCCCCCATCAAAAAGGATGAAGGTTTTCAAACTCTATTGGCCATGACCCACAGCAGGAAATACATTTTACAGAGTGACCCAGGGAGTATATGCGTACACTGTACCCCATCATACTCTGACAAAGATTTTTTTTCACATTTTAACCTCTTGGAAATTTGGATGAGTCTTATAAACTCTGACATCTTGACATTAATTGGCAGCAATTTCTCTTTCTGAGTGGTACATAAAATTTTGTGTCTTCCAATAGATTATGACTTTAATTCAGTGAAATATGGTATATGCATAACTGAGAAAATACTTCTAATGTTTACTACATGATGCCCTATGATATTTTCTATGTTCTCTTCTATTTCTTCTCATTTCCTTCTAATGCTGATCATTTAGGCAGCTTCACCAGCCTCTAAACGGTCTCAATCTGCTGTTTTCAACATAGTGCCGTAGAGACCGTTATGGGCTAAATGTTTGTGTCCCCTCAAAATTCGTATGCTTAAATCCTAACCCCCAATGTGATGGTATTAGGAGATGGGGCCTTTAGGAGGTGATTAGGTCATGAGGGTGGGGGTCTCAGGATAGGATTAGTGCCTGTCTATAAGAGGCTCCAGAGAGCTCTCTCACTCCTTTCATCATGTGAGGACACAGGAGAAAGATGACCACCTGTGAACCAGGAAGTGGACCCTCACCAGACACCAAATTTGCTGCTGCCTTGATCTTAGACTTCCCAGCCTCCAAAACTGGGAGAAATAAGTGTCTTTTGTTTAAGCCGTCCAGCCCTCAGCCTGGGCTGATGATGACAGAGACAGAGGAAGATGCTAGTGAACTTTGTGACTGAAGAGAGTTTTCATTAAAAGAGTGAACCTGAGATTTACAAGGATTGAGCTACTGGGGCAGGTGAAAAGGTCATGACTAGGAAAGTGGGGAAGAAAAATGACCAAGGACTCTGAATCAGATGAAGCTGAGTTTCTGTGCCAGCTCCCTCACTTACTGACTGTGAAAATGGGAATAAGTTATTTAAACTATTAGTGTCTTAGTCTTCTCAACTGTGAAGCACTGCTAAGAGCTCTTCTCACTCACATGTGTAAACACAAGAAATAAAAGGGCTTCCCTGGTGGCGCAGTGGTTGAGAGTCCGCCTGCCGATGCAGGGGACGCGGGTTCATGCCCCGGTCCGGGAAGATCCCACATGCCGTGGAGCGGCTGGGCCCGTGAGCCATGGCCGCTGAGCCTGCGCGTCCGGAGCCTGTGCTCCGCAAGGGGAGAGGCCACAGCAGTGAGAGGCCCGCGTACCGCAAAATAAATAAATAAATAAAAAGTGCAGAGCTTTGACCCAGGGGCTGCATGTAGTAGGTGCTTAATAAATGGTGGCTATCAAGTCACTGGTAATGATGATGATAAGAATAATATAAAAGGAAGTAGCTCAATAAAGAGCAGCTGTTATTATTAAAAGCAGTAAAAAGAGTGGTACCCAGTGTGACAACAGCTGATGTAATGAACTTGATTATCAATGAAATTGTAACCTCTTTCATTTATTCAATCATATATGTCCTTGTCACTGCAATTAAAATCCTGATTCTTATCAGATTCAATACTTGGCGAGCCTACTGAAGGCATCTATGTTAAGAGCCACATATGGGTCCCCACTGATGGGAGTGCCATTGCTGGGGTTATCCTCTTGGGCAGATTCTCCAGTTCTTGGCTATACCTCTCATACAGTATAAATGTCCTGGACTGTGGGCTCAGTCAAACCTTTCCAGCATGACCACACTAATCTTATATTTTATGTGCCAACATGTGCCTCCAATAAATTGCTTTGCTAGCTCACTGTGGGGCGCACTGTTCCCTACATCATACTCTCCCTCACTGATGATTACAGCCTGTTGGCCATTTGCAGCCAGTACTTTTACTTGCTCAGCTCTACAGGTGCACTCCTTTTCATTTCCAATTGTTCTCTTTTATCAGTGGTCTCCTTCAGTCTTTGTCAGCCTGGATATTCATTTTGGGTTCATCGTCTATTTGATCTCCCTTCTGATGTTTTGTTAGCATTTCTTCTATCGTTTCTCAGGATTATTTCCCATGATCCAGCCTTTATACACTTCCTAAAACTTTTAAACCTTTGGATAACTGGATGAATTGCTCACAGAAGCATAACTTTTTTGATTACAGAAATTAATCCTTGGAAATGCATTCAATTATCAGGAATACTTTAATGCACATATTAAGTTCAAAATAAGTGAGGTATGTTTAATATTACAGGCAGAAGAAACTCTAAGCTTCATTTCAAAACTATTAAGTAAATTCTCAGAGGTGCAAGCAATTCTAATAAACAGATACTTTCTGTCACTTGTCATTGTCAATATTTGTAAATTAACAAGCAGGGTTTTATAGAGAATGCTGGGTGCTTGTGTGTTCATTGGGTTTAGTGACTATGTGGAGCATACCTGGACATTTTTAGCTAGATATGTAAGAAGGAAGGTAGGTAGATAGGTAGGAAGGAAGGTAGGAAGATAGGAAAGTAGGAAGGTAACTAGGTAGGAAGAAAGGTAGGTATGTACGTAAGTAAGGATGTAGGTAGGCATGAAGCTAGGTATGTAGGAAGGTACGTATATAGATAAGGAGGAAGATAGAAAATTAGAAAGGTAGGTAGGTTGAAAGACAGGTATATAAGTAGTTAAGAAAGTATGTGGGTAGCCCATCAAAGAATGTCCTTGCCTTGCTTTCTGTCTTCTCTATAAAAACCTCTCCCTGAGTTCCTGTTGGTAGACTGGTCCTGGCTGCTTTTGGTCTGGCACTGCCCCATTTGAATCAACATATGCTCAAATAGTCTCAGTTTACCTTTTCACAGCATTCACTCTCATCATCTCCTAACCACTCTGTAATAGAAGCAAAGTAAATATTCCCACCGGATAGGTGAAAATGCAATCTTAGAGAGATGAAGTGATTGCATCTGATGTAATGCCACAAATAAATGGCAAATCTGGAACTCAACTCCAAGGTTCCTAAGTCAGCGCTCTGTCTACTGTACCAGGTAGGCAGGGATGACAAGAGGAAATGCTGGAAGCAGCCAAGGCAGTACTGCTCTCCCCATTCCTTCTGTGCAGGACAACTTCAGTTCCATCTAGAACACAGAACACTCTAGAAGGAGTCACATCCTTAGCCAAAGCCTCTTTGGCCATCTCAGAAAGCAACATGAAGACAAAACAGCCTTAGATCACCATTTGCTCAGTGGTCAGCCTCAGGCCTATGCAAGCTTGTGAAGCAGAAAATCTTATTTTCCAGTTTTCTGGACCAGCTCTTCTGGAGCCCTGAGCCCTTTCTTTCTTGTAAGTGGAAACCCAGGGCTGAGAACTGGGATGCCGTTATGCCAGGATAGGATCCTTACTTCTTACAGGTAACTGACAGCTGACATCTGAACTACATAGGCCAACTCCAGGGGTCCTATTTATGAGAATACAGTGGGCGCTGTGCCTCTGAGGCTGCAATGTGGGGGCCTGGCCAGACCTATGCAGAATGGAGAACTTGCCATTTCTACATATAAGTGTGTTCTTGGTTCAATTACACAACTGTGGTCTGTGTCAACTACTCAATCTAGATGTGTACTTTTAGGGGAAGACATGTTTGAAGGAATTTCATCTTTAGACACTATGAAACTGTATTGTTGAAGTTCTTCTGAGAAACTATTCACAATATAAACTCTCATAAAAATAGAAATAAAGTTTCCTCAACTTGATAAGGAGCGTATATTAAAAAATCTACATCCAACAAACTTATTGGTAAAAGACTGAATGCTTTCCCCCTAACATCTGGAACAAAGTAAGGATGTCCACTCTCACCACTCTTATTCAACATAGTGCTGTAAGTTGCCAGTGCTACAAGGCAAGGAAAAGAAACAAAAGGCATACAAATTAGGAAGGAAGAAATACAATTACCCCTATTTGCAAATGGCATGATTATTTACATATAAAGTCCCAAGGAATCTATAAAAAACCTCGCTCGTAGAACAAATAAACGAGTTTAGCAATGTTGCAGGACACAAGATCAATATACAAAAATCAATTGTATTTTTATATACTAGCAATAAATCCATGGACACTGAAATTAAACATAAAGTACATTTATAATTGCTCAAAAATGAAATATTGCATTCAAAATTTATATAGGACTTGTATGTTAAAAACTACATGTGCTAAAGAAAGAAATCAAAGAAGATCTAAATAAATGCAGAGACATAGCAAGTTCATGGATTGGAAGATATATATATACATACATCAATTCTGCCCAAATTGACATACAGGTTTAATGCAATTCCTATCAAAATTACAAGATGTTTTTTGAAGGTATAGATAAGATTATCCTAAAATGCATATGAAAAGGCAAAGGGACACTTTTGAAAAGAAGGATAAAGCGGCAGGGATCAGTCTGCTCGATTTCAAGACATTATATAGCAACATTAATTAAGACTGTGGTATTGGTGGAAGGATAGACACATAAATCAATGGAACTGAGCAAAGAACTGAGGAATAGACCCGCACAAATGTGCCCAATGGATTTTTGACAAAGTTGCAGAAGCAGTTCAATGGAGTAAAGACAGACTTTTCAACAAATGGTGCTGGAGGGAGTGGATACCCATAGGCAAAAAGATGAATCTGAACCTAAACCTCACAACTTATATAAAAATTAACTCAAACAGATCACAGACTTAGATATAAAAGGTAAAACTATACAACTTTTAGGAAAAAACAGGAGAAATACTTTAGGATTCAGGACTAGGCAAAGAATTCTTAGCCTTGACACTAAAAGCATGATCCACAGAAGGAAAAATTCACAAATTGGACTTGATCAAAATTAAAAGCTTTTGCTCTTTGAAAGACTGTTAAGAGATTGAAAATACAAGCTACAGAGTGGGAGGAAATATTTTCAAATTACATATTGGACAAAGGGCTAGCATTTGGAATACCTAAAGAACTCTCAAACTCATTAGTAAAAAATAATTCAATTCAAAAATGGACAAAAGACATAAAGATACATTTCACTGAAGAAGATATTCAGATTGCCATAAGCACGTGAAAAGATGTTTAACATCATTAGCTATTAGGAAAACACAAATTAAAACCACAGTGAGTTATCACTATATACCTATCAGAATGCATTAAAAAAAACAAGTGAGAACACCAGATGCTGGTGAGGATGAGAGAAACTGAATCACTCATACATGCTGGTGGGGATGTAAAATAGTGTAGCCATGCTGGAAAGTTGGCAGTTTCTTAAAAAACTAATCATGCAATTACCATATGACCCAGAAATTGTACTCTTGGGCATTTATCCCAGAGAAATGAAGACTTACATTGACAAAAAAACCTGTACACAGATGTTTATAGCAGCTTTATTCGTAACAGCAAAAACTGGAAGCAACTCATATATCCTTGAATGAACAAATAAACTGTGGACCCTCCATGTCATGGAGCACTACTTGGCAATAAAAAGAACAAAGTATTAATACACAAACAACCTGGATGAATTGCCAGAGAATTATGTTAAGTGAAAAAAAATCCCAAAAGACTACATGCTGTTTGATTCCATTCATATAACATTCTTAAAATAACAAAGTTCCAGAAATGGAGAAAAGATGAGTGATTTCCAAGGGTTTAGTGGAGGTTGAGGGCTGAAGGGAAGTGGGTGTGGCTGTAAAAGGGCAACAGGAGGGAATCCTTGTGAGGATGTAAATGTTCTGCATTTTGACTGTATCCACATCAACATCCTAGTTGTGAAATTAGATTACAGTTTTGTTAATATGTTACCATTGGGTAAAATAGGGTAAAGGGTACACAGGGGTTTTCTGTGTTATTTCTTACAGCTGCATGTGAATCTAAAAGTATCTTGAAATAAAAAGTTTAATTTAAAAAGTCAAGGGGAATGAAAGCTATAGATATGATAAAATTTCACAGAACACACACACAAACATGAGTACGTGCAAAACTGGTGAGATCTGCATAGAGCCTATAATATAGTTAATTGTATTGGTCTGGTTACCATAGGAAACAAATTGATGTTTACTAAAGGGAAAAGAGGTGGGGAGGGATAAATTAGGAGTTAGAGATGAACAGATACATACTGCCATATATAAAATAAATAAACAACAAGGACCTACTATATAGCACGGGGGACCATATTCCATATCTTGTAATAACCTATAATGGAAGAAAATCTGAAAAAGAATACACATATGTATAACTGAACACTTTTGCTATACACCTGAAACTAATGCAACATTGTAAATCAACTATACTTCAATTTTAAAAAATTAAAAGAAAAAATGTATTGGTCTAGTTAAATGCAATTGTGCCAACGTCAATGTCCTGGTTTTGATAATATACTATGTTATGTAAAATGCTGGGGGAATCTGAATGAGTAATAGGTATGTAGTTCCCCTCTATTAAATTTGCAACTTCTTGTGAGTCTATAATTATTTCAAAATTAAAAAAATTAAGTACTAGGACAAAAAAAGATACATTTTACAAATAAGTACTGAGAGCAAAATAAAATTCCACTCCTTGCAGTTCTGTTAGAACTGTTACCACTTTTGGGGATGTGAGTCCATAAGCAGTCTTGCCAGTGGTGTGAATTGCAAAGTCAACCAATCAGGACTCAGCAAGGGGAACTGAAATGATGCTTCCTCTCTGCAGCCTCAGAGAGCTCATGTCAGATCACACGTCAGGAGAGCTAGGCTTTGCATCTGCCTCGTCTGGAGTCCGTGCCCACTCTTCTAGACCATATGGTAAGGCTGAGTAAGGCAGACCCCTGTCCCCAAGGAGCCCCCAGTCTCTAGTGAGAGTGGAAGGGGAAACAAGACACATGGCCTAGTTGTAGCCATGTCCCCTTGTGGACCAGTTAACTTGACTCAGTTCCTAGTTGCAGATAAGTTTCCTCATACCAATCAGATGCCAAAGAAATGAAAAGGATATGACAAAGGATATTGAAGTGGAGAATACAGTCTCCTCACTCTTAAATGAACTGCTCTGGGAAGGTTGGTGCTCTGAAGGCTGACACATCATCTGGGTGTGGTGTGGCAGGCATCCCAGAATTTTGTGTGTGTGTGTGTGTGTGTGTGTGTGTGTGTGTGTGTGTGCGTGTGTGTGTAGGGGAGTGCTGCTGTAACAGAAGGGGCTCATCTGCTTGCCAATCTGGGAAATGGGGAGTCTGCCAGACTTAACTGTTTCCTTAGGTCCTAACAGGCTCCCAGAAATCATTGAAAAATAAGATATCAGGGCTGATATTTTGGTCCTGGAACAAAAGGAAAAAGGATCAGGACTCAAGAGATGTGCGGTGGAACAGGGGTTGCTCCCAGTCTTTCCATAACTGGCCCAGGTGGGCAGGAGCCTAATCCAAGACAGGAGAGACTCAGGTGCTGGTTTCTGCCTGGGGACTCTGGCTGAATGATAGCAGGACACTTGAATGTCCTCTGAGCCACCTCAGACTCAGGAGGCGTTGACAAGAGCCCCCTTGCGTGGAGCAGGAGTGATGTGCCAGACGTTTCTAAGCAGTGCATGTGCATGATCTTGTGTAATCCTTATAACAACTCTATGTGATAGGTCCCATCACTACCTCTGATTTACAGATGAGGAAGCTGAGGCACAATGTCTGGCCTAAAGTCACACATTCAAGATGGAGCTGAGGTTGGAACGTGCAGCTCCAGATCTCATGCTTTCAACCACGATGTTAGAGTCCCTCTTTCTGTGATTCTCCTTCCTCCTGACGCATCCTGAGAAAAGCCAAGGCCAGTCACCCCCCAAGCCCATTGCTGGTGTGACACTGATGGGAGGAGGACCTTCTCCCCATCTCAGGGACACTGCCATGTGGGCAGTGAGAGGGACACCAATTCATGCTGTACGCCTGTGTGCGTCTGCTTCACAGATTCTCCAGTGTATGTCTACCGCAGTGCCAGAGACTGATTGGAAATGCTGGTCTTGACCACCAGAGCCCTGAAGGACCAACAGCTAGGAAGCTGGGATACACCTGGCAGGCTCAGCCCATTAAAGCTGAAAGAGGACAGAGGTTGGAATCAAGAGATTAGGAGTCAAATTCCAATTCTGCCACTTCCTGGCAATATGACCTTGTCAGGCTTTTGCCCTCTTCGTGCCTCAGTGGCATCTTCTGCAAAAGAGAATGCTATCTCTGTCTGACCCTCAAGGGTGCTGTGAAGACAGCGCAACAGACAACACAAGGCTTGGATCTTAACCTTTATTCAAATGATGGAATCACGGTTGCTATTCCTGTGCGTAGAGGAAGCCAGAGGTTCAGATGGTGAGAAGAGTTTGCTGGCCTTCCACCCGGCTCTGTCATCATCAGCAAAGGGGCTGCCTTCATATGTCTCCTCCAACCCGTGAGGCTTCCCTAACTATGGTATTCAAAGTAGCATCACCCCACCCTGCATGGCACCTCATCACCCTTCTTCCCATCAGAGCACTTCCCATCATTTGACTTAATGGGTTTTTTGAGATGGTTACATAAAATAATGTATAATACACCTAAAAACATCAGGAGTTCAGCCCAGGTTATTTCCTGGGGTAGAGGGAACACTTCCTCCACATAATTATAAAAATGCTCAGCTGGTGCCATCTTCTGGAAAGAGTATTTTGACCCCAGCTTCACAGAACAGAAGCTGGGTCACCTACACCTTAGTTGCCTGGCTCCAAGCCTGCCAACAGTCTCCCTATCTCAAGTAGTTGGAATTGCTCTTTTATTCGCTTCTAGAATTCAAGTTTCCCAGAAGTTTAAAGAGCCCACAGATTGCTTTGGCCACCTTCCCAGTCTTTTAATTAGGAGTGATATGCCTAATTTCAGAACATGCGGTGTAGAAGACAAAACACGGAATCTGGAACTGTCCAGAACTGAGGTTGGGACACACCTCTACCACCTACTATCTGTAAACGTTGTTATTATTAACAAAAGAAATGATTGCGGAGCTCCTGATACACACAGGCATTGCACAGGACAATCTGTGTACACAATTTTGTTATTCCTCAGGAGAATGCAGAAAGACAAATATTAAGAGACTTTTCTCAAATAAGGATATTGAATTAGATTAGAGACTGAAAGATTTGGAATTGGATCTCAGGTCCACCAAACTCCATAGATGTTGTTCAGTCTACTCTATTCTAGCAGATTTTTTTGAGCCTCATTTTTTACATCTACAAAATGGACCTGTTCGTATCTGTCTGATAGAATTATGATGAGAATGGGATAAGGCACCACACAGGAAAGACAGGGTACTTAGTAGGGGCTTGATCCATGCAGTCTCTTTCCCTTCCCCAAATGTCTAAAGGCTCATCAGAGCACGCTAGGGCTTCCGGTTGAGGACACAGAGGTCTAGAGGTGATGAAGAATTTACAAAAGCAGAAGTGAAGCCCAAATTTGTTTTCTCTTCAATGGAAACTCCAATCAGCCATTTCTCCCCTAAGCACATTTGGTAAAAGGAAAGGCCAGGAAGCCTTTGCAGCTCTGTCCTTGGGTTCCGGCTCTAAGGCTTAACCAATAATCTGCTCCTGACCTGGAAGAAATAAAATTGCAAGGACTGACGCACTCTCCCCATCCACAGCGATCACCAGGATCCAGCAGTGTGATATCGGAACTGGGGAAAACATTTAAAGAAGCCATAGTTTATAATGTCTTCGCAGGTACTATCAGCTGGCTGTGGTTTGGGGTCCAGAGCTTTCAGACCAAAACTGCTCCCAATTTAACTGAAGGTAAGTCCACACCAAATAAAGCAGCCTTAAGAAAAAATAGGAAAAGTAAAACACACCACTGAAAGATCTTTAAAATGCTAAGCGATCCATAGGATGAGTTTTTCCTGGTCAAAAAGAACACCTCCCTTGGGCTTCCCTGGTGGCGCAGTGGTTGAGAGTCCGCCTGCCGATGCAAGGGACACGGGTTCGTGTCCCCGTCTGGGAAGACCCCACAGGCCGCGGAGCAGCTAGGCCCGTGAGCCATGGCCGCTGAGCCTGCGCATCCGGAGCCTGTGCTCCGCAACGGGAGAGGCCAGTGAGAGGCCCGCGTACTGCAAAAAAAAAAAAAAAAAAAAAAGAAGACCTCCCAAATCTTGGAAAAGGAGCCTTGGGAGTTATCTTGCCTGGATCCTCCACAATCCCTATCATTTCACTGGCTCAGCCACACCCTGTACACTGGACCAGTTTCTAGCCCTTTCGAATAGTTTTCTAGCTCCATATTGATTTCACCTCCAGGGCAATGTTAACCAAAGAACCAGATAGACCTGGCACCTAGGGAAAAGCCTGTCCGCTGCAGAACCTCAATTGGCCCTACCTGTAAAACTGGAATAATTCAGTCTGTCGTAGAGCATTACTATGAGAGTTAGGTGTATATAAAGCACTTGGCCTGGCATATGGTTATTGCCTTCTCTTTCCCCTCCAATTTTGCCTCCAGTTTCCCAATTCTTAATGGCAGAAATCCATGAAGCCTGTCTGGATTACTCCTATGATTCAGATTCATCTGCTTTCCTAGATGTTGGAGACCAGTTCTGTCTGCCCACTAGGATTCCTTCCAGCTGCCACACATACAACGTGTGCTGACGTCCTACCCACCCTGCTCCATGCACCTACATCTCACGCTAATTCACCTTGGGCTTCACATTCCTGCTCATCTACCTTGGGTTAACAACTCCACCCGAATATTTTTTTAAAACTGAAGTACAGTTGATTTACAATGCTGTGTTTCTGGTGTACGGCAAAATGATTCAGTAATATATACATATTCTTTTTCATTATGGTTTATTAAAGGAGACTGAATATAGTTCCCTGTGCTCTACAGTAGGACCTGGTTGTTTATCTATCTTATATATAGTAGTGTGTATCTGCTAGTCCCAAACTCCTAATTTATCTCTCTCCCCACCTCCTTACCCCTTTGGTAACTGTAAGTTTGTTTTCTATGTCTGCGAGTCTGTTTCTGTCTTATATTTAAATAAGTTCATTTGTGTCTTATTTTAGATTCCACATATAAGTGATATCATATGGTATTTGTGTTTCTCTTTCTGGCTTACTTCACTTAGTATGATAATCTCTAGGTCCATCCATATTGCTGCAAATGGCATTTCATTTTTTTATGGCTGAGTAGTATTCCATTGTATATATATACTGCATCTTCTCCATCCATTCATCTGTTAATGGGCATTTAGGTTGTTTCCATGTCTTGGCTATTGTAAATAGTGCTGCTATGAATATTATGGTTCACATATCTTTTCAAATTAGAGTTTTGTCTGGGTATATGCCCAGGAGTGGGATTGCTGGATCATATGGCAACTCTATTTTTAGTGTTTTAAGGAACCTCCATACTGTTCTCCATAGTGGCTGTATCAATTTACATTCCCACCAACAGTGCAGGAGGGTTCCCTTTCCTCCACACCCTTTCCAGCATTTGTTATTTGCAGACTTTTTAATGATGGCCATTCTGACCGGTGTGATCCACCTGAACACTCTTGAATGCATATCTAGCTTTTGCTCAATTGCATGGCTCTGCCAGGGAGCCCTGTCCCTTACTTCTCCTGTCTGGTCCATTCTGTCCAAATCTAGGCATGACTCTACATGGTTGCATCTCTATTTTGGATATGATTACTCCTATGATGGTTGATTCTATTTCTCCTGTCCATTAAAATAGGGCAATAATTAATCATCCTGCAAAGAACTGATTATTGAATGATCTAGTCACTCCTCATGTAGAAAAAAAAACTCAGCATGAAGAGCATGAAGAGAGATGATTTTTCTTCTTAAAAAAAAATCTCAAGTTGGAATAGATATTAAACTCAGTGGTTCTGATTCCTGATTCAAACAGTGTTAGGAATTTTGTTTTCAAGGGAGGAGAGGGTTTTATAATTTCTACTTTTTGTTGTTTGTTTTTTGAAGAAGAATGCTGTTTGAAGCAATATGGCATAGTAAAAATAGAAAGGGTCCTTAGGATGTTTGTAACATTTGCCCCAGCAATTCCAGTCATGGTATTCTTTTCTAGAAACCAATCCTGAAAGGGAAGGGGAAGGAGAAAAAAGATTTTATGCTCAGAGATGTTCATCATAGCAAAAAACCAGAAATGACTTAAATCATCAACAATGGGATAATGGTTAAGTAAAGGACATATAATCTCCAAAATCAAGGAGGATCAGATTGACATCAGATTTCTCATAAATTATATGAAGGTTGTGTTAATAGAAATAAGATCACAGTATCAACTCTCCATTAAATCATTAGCTTCTTGGTTTCTTTCATTATCTCTAGGCATGTCCTTGCCCCCCAAGGCTTAGGACCCATCCATTCCCATTTCTGGAATAGAACTCAAGCCTGTCTCCACGGATCCTCCCAGGCAAGGGTCATCTGTGCTACTGAACTCCCCGCATATCTCTAAACCTACCTGGTTTTCTCTGGTCTGAATCTTTTCATGTGTTGCTCTCTCTGCCTGGGACTTTCTCCCTCTTCGGGTCTCACTTTAGAACTCTCTTCGTCCAGGAAGGCTTCCTTGAACCTCCAAACCTAGGTTTTGTGTTCTTACGTTGTGTTTCCATAGCACCCCTGTCATGGACCTTACTACACTGGGTTATAATTGCTTACTTACTTGTCTAACAAGCCTTCTTCCTGGTGCTAGAACCCATGGGCAGGTTCTCTTATCAGTAACCCTAAGTGTGGCTAAAATCGGAAGGATGTGCAGAGGTTGAGTGAAGGTGTTGGAAAAGAGGGTTGTTTGGATATGGGAAAACCAGTGAAGGGGTCTTGATGGTTCATCCAAATGTGGCTGGGAGCCTAAAGCCAATACTGAGAGCAAGATGACTGAGCCAGAATAAAGAGAACAGGGAGGATGGGCAGGGTGGCTAGGAGGGAAGAGGTCTTGGATGAACATTTGAGACAGGGGATGTGATACTGTGATATAATAAGAAATGTATATTTTGGTCTTCATCCTCAGATCCTGGCCAAAGCTCCAAAACCTTTGTAATTTACTAATCTATAAGGATGCTCGGGGCATGTTTCATTCCCATCTTTGGTCTTCAACCCCAGTTCCTGCCTGATACAGATCTCCTAAATCCCTTGGAAGTTCGTGGCTGATGTGTGTCTTTTGTTCTAATCAGGTGGCTCTGGGTGGGCTCCTGGATAGCTGCAGGATGGGGCTGGTCACCAGGAAGCTCCCTCCACGATCAGAAGCTTGGAAATTTTTGCCCTACCCACCATCCTTTGGGCAGAGTAGAGAAACTGGAGACTGAGTTAATAATCATGCCTATGTGATGAGGCCTCCATCAAAGTCCCCAAAGTACAGGGTTTGGAGAGCTTCCAGGTTGGTGAACATATCAAGATGTTGGGAGGGTGGTGCATCTGGACAGGGTGTGGAAGCTCCTTGCCCCACCCCCATACCTTGCCCTGTGCACCTCCTCCATCTGGCTGTTCTTGACTTGTAGTTTTTTAAATAAATGGGAAATAGTAAGTAATGCCCTTTCCTGAGTTCTATGAGCCATTCGCGCAAATTATCAAACTTGAGGAGAGGGGTGGGGGGACCCCTAATTTATAGCCGACTGGTCAGAAGTATGGCAGGTCCAGGCTTGTGATCAGCATCTAAAGCATGAGTTTGGGACTGAGCCTGTCACATGTGGGACCTGATGCTAACTCCAGGTAGATAGTGTCAGATTTGAATTGAATTGTTGGATACCCAGTTGATGTTGGAGAATTGGTTGGTGTGGGGAAAAGACCCACAGTTCAGTGTCAGAAGTGTTGTGTGTAAAGAGGAAACTGTGGTTTCCTTTTAGGGGATGTCCCCTCTGGTCCTCAGCATGCTGTGTAATAGGGCCATGAATGGGCATCCCAGTATGGCCCCATGTTTCTCCAGCACTACTTATAACATATTCAGACATGGAGGTCCCAGACCATCACCTTATGAAATACAATCATGGATGACCCCTGCTGGTCTGAAAGAGAACACAGACAGAACACCTTGCTTTGCTTGGAAGGTGCAATACACAGACTGGCTAGGCTGTGGGTCACTACATCTTCCTCCTGACTGGCAAACAATGCCCCCGCGTCCCCCGCCTTTCTCCCCAAGCCGGACCCTATTATGACAAGGGAGCTGTTACTTCTCAACAGTGGCCATGAGGCAGCTGGACCTGGCTGACCTTGACCCAGCTCCTCAAATCTTAGAAAGCAAGCACTCAGTATATAAGAGAAGAAATGAAATGCAGCAGCATGCAGGTCAGAGGATTGGGGGTCCCGAGCCAGCCTCTTCCTCTCAGTTCTTTCTTGTGATGGGAATGAATAATCACCCCAATTACAAAGCATCCTGAAGGAGGCAAATCCACTTAACAAAACGAGGTGCTCGGGGAACGGAAAGAGGGAGCAGTCTGCAAAGATTTTGGCAGAAGGTTCTGGGCTAGCTCCCCGGAAAGCTCATATAAAACAAGCATCAGTGTTTTCAGAGCACCTGAGCTGGTGGCCTCAGACACTTTGACAGTTTCTAGAAAAGGTCTTGCTGCGTCATCGTCATCTCCGGGATGTTTAGAGACATACACACTGAATTAAACTTAGCTGGAATCCAACAGCTTTCTAATAAGGGGCATGAACAGAAATGGGGAGGGGCACGGCAGCTAATCAGAGCCCTGGGGAGGTGTGGGGCTTGGCTATCTTCTTCTAACAGCTCCTTGGGGATATAATTAGCTCTTACCACTTGGGAGACCTGCCCAACGCCTGCTACGGTAATGCAGCCCAGAGAAGCAAGAGCGTGTCAACCACTGTGGAAGGGAGGCCCGGGGCTGAAGGCCTGCACAGCCCTTACCTGATCCCTCTAGCCTCACTCCTAAACACTGCCCAAAGCCTGGGCTTCCTTCTGGGCTCAGGCCAACATGCTATTCTTTGGAAGTGGTTAGCCCAGTCCACAGTGAGAGGCAAGACAATATGGTCTGTTTTTAAAACAAAGAGAGATGGAGAGCCCCAGCCTTGCCAAAAGTCCAGATGATGTTGAGAGGACCAGAAAGTGAAAGATAAGAACCCAAATTTCCTTTGTCCAATAGCACAAGTTCCTTCAGTCCTCCTTCATGAGGTTTCGGGGTGTGGTTCAAAGGAGCGTGTCAGATACTGTTTCTCCTTTTTGTTTTGGCTCCCCCAGGTAAGGCAGCTGTACTCTGGAAAGGGAGAGAAGGCTCGATGGCACAGGGTCCTAGTGTGAACACCCCAGAAAGTGTGGCTGGCCACTCTTTGCATCACAGTTTTTACCTGTTATGGCTCCGAGGGCGTTTCATTACAATAAGATTGCTTTTCTGGACACTCAAGACCCCAAAGCCCCGTCGCTCTACCCCAGCTCCTTCCTATATTCTTCAACAGGGCTCTTCCACTGCAACCATGGAAAGCTACGGGAGCCTCTCAAGCCGACAAGCCCACCCTTAACGCACAAAGCCTGACCCATCTTCAACAGCGCCTCTGGCCTCTTAACCTTGACTTCAGCCTCCATCCGAACCCTTCACCATGCCGCCCTTGATGGCCAGGTTGCCTCCAAATTTTCCAGCTGGACCCTCGGCTAGCTGCACTCTGACCCTGCTTGAATGAACTCCATCGTTGAATCCAAGCTAAACTCCCAACCATTCCTTTGCCCATGCTGTTCCCTGATGCAACTGTCCTTTCCTCTCCTGTATCCTCTCACTCAGCTGGTGCTAAAGCTCCTTGAGCACCAGCCTCCAAGAGCAAGCACCCTGTGCTAACTTGAGTGCATGTCTGGCAAGCTACCACGCTCATCTTAGGAAGGTGAACTTCAGAAAATAGTTTCTACACTGCTGAGCGTTCAGTGCTTCAAAAGTCAGACTCTCGGGCTTCCCTGGTGGCGCAGTGGTTGAGAGCCCACCTGCCGATGCAGGGGACGCGGGTTCATGCCCCAGTCCGGGAGGATCCCACATGCCGCGGAGCGGCTGGGCCCGTGAGCCATGGCCGCTGAGCCTGCGCCTCCAGAGCCTGTGCTCTGCAACGGGAGAGGCCACAACAGTGAGGGGTCCACGTACCGCAAAAAAAAAAAAAAAAAAAAAAAAAAGTCAGACTCTCTGTAAGAAGTTCCTTGAGTATGAAGGAAGGAGCACTAGGATAGGGGTTAAAACACCTGGATCCAAGCTTGATTGCCTCATCCAGGGCTGTCCCACGGTCCAACTCCAAGGATCTCCAATTTTATAGAATAAAAACGAACAGAAGACCCTGAAGGCATGTCACCAAATGGCTCCACCTCCCCCCGCAAGTCAAGAGGTACAACCTCAGGCAAGAGCATGAATGACTCTGGGCCTCAGTTTCCCTATCTGGTTCCTAGCCTGGTGCCCTTCCTCCACGACCTCATGCTTAGGGGATGCTCTTCAGAGAACAGTTGGGTCTGTTACCCAAGCATTGCTTTATACCCACCAATCATGGAGAAGTGGGACTTGATCTGGGGAAATACTTTCAGGACTGGGAAGTTAAAACCTGTTTGCAGCCCAGTTGTGCTGTTTGATTGATATTCACTGTGGCAACAAGTCCCAGAGTGGTTCTGAATGAAGGCCAGGCTTGTCTTTTCTGTCCCATCACACTTGAGGGAACTGAGGAGAGGGTTCTGGTGGAAAGTTGACCATTGGGCAGAAATAAACCGCCACAAGACTTACCTTGGCATCCGTTCATGCCCTGGGAGCCACAGGACCCCAAGGGTTAGACTTCGCTGCCGTCTTCCCTCCACACACCTCAAGACTCACAACACTCTCCATCTTTGAAGCTCTTCCCTCTACTGTTTTTTTTTCTTCCTTCTTCCTTCCTCTTTCTTCCTACCTTTCTCTTTTCTTCCTAGAATTTAAGGGTACTTCCAAGCATATGTAAGATACAATAAGAAGTCTTTAAGTGACTTGGTCAAGGACACATGCCAGCAAGTAGGTCACAAAAATAACAGTGTTGGGAAGTTAAAAAAATTGTTCCAAATGTTCCAAAAGGGTTAATATTTGCCCTGGGCTAGTAGTGACGTGTAAATGGGTGAAGACCGGCCAATTGTAGCCTCTTCAATAACTCTTCTTAGATGATGTCATGGAACATGGAACTCTTCTTAGATGTACACATGCATGTGGGTGCACACACACACACACACAGATGGGGAAACTCGTATCACTAAAGGTATATGATTTATGCTCATCATCTCGTTTAATCTTTATAATAATATTGGGAGGTAAATATGCTTTCCCCAGTTTGCAGATGGGGAAATTGAGGCTTTAGGGACTTAAGGAAGGTTTCTGGGTTTACATAGCAGGTAACTGAGAGATTCCCAGATTCAGACTTGAGTGTGTCTGATTCCAAAATCCTTGTTCTTTGGCCTACACAATGCTGCCTCCCAAGAGCACAAATATTTCTCAGGGTAAATATTAGTTTCTCAGTATGAGCTTTGTAAATGGCTTCCAGTGGATTCTAAGATATTTATAAAGAACTGTTTTGCTCACTGGATGTAACTGAGACTAAGGCATAGTGTTTTCTTTTTTCCTTCCTTCTGTCTTTGCAGGACATGCATGCATGCTGGAGTGTGTTTGTAGAGTCTTCTTTTTAGATCTTCAGTGTAAGGTGGCATCAATTAAGCAGTTTATAAGACAATTTATATTTCATTTTAAAAGTCTTCTCTGTGCCTGGAGATTCTGGGCAGAGCCAAGTTGAGCTGTACCACATGGCAGGGGAACTGATGCATAATTTAGCACCACAGTGGGGGCATGGGGACACAGACTGTAATTTTAAGATGAGGGGAAGTCTTGCCAGTGGACGGCGTGTTTGAGGTTTTATTGGCAGCTGTGACTGTTGTCAGTGCCTTCCTGGCCCTTCCCTGTACACTTCACTGCCTCTGTCACTATTAAGCTCTCTTGTCTCCAGGATGTTCTTGGCTGAATCTCAATGGGCTCAGGACAGCCCTCCTCAGAGTTGCTGGGCCCCACCTCCACCCTCCAAATCTCCCCAAACTTCTCCTCGCCCAGGGATGGAGTGAGCGAGCTACCAGCCTCCCCTGGTGGATCCCCCTTCCTCTGACCCCAGGGCCTTTGCAAAGGTTGTTTCCTCTACTGGATGTCTGTTCTCTGACTCTTGGAAACCACTTTCTGCCTTTGGAGCTCAGCTCAGTGGGCATTCTTAAGGGAGAGGACCGTGATCACTTAGATAAAGTCAAGGCCTCTTTTCTATGCTCTCCCTCAGCAGCCTGGATTTTGCTCCATTGCATGCACCACAGTTGCTACCTAAACATTCATCAGTGTGATTCTTTGGCTTATATTGATATGCATCCCCCCACATAGAGGGGTTGTTTTCAAAGTAGGTTACACGGGGTGATCCAGAGAGTGCTGAGAAGATAGAACGAGAATGTCCACTGATCTTTATTTTATCGGAAAATACGAACTGAGCCTTACTCAGATTTCATAACTACATTGACACCCACACCCTGACTCAGCTGAGGGTCCAGTTGAAGAGTGGAGGGTTGACAAAGCCAAGCGCTACTTCTTTTCCTTGCAGATACGTTGCAATGAGTCTGGCTTGTGTGTGCTCAGCTACAAGAATTTTTATCTAGCTGTAACTAAACCAATCCTTACAAAACAGACAAGCAGCTTCAAAAGATTCCCGCAAAGAAACCCTGGGTTGAAAACGATGCTAGCAATGTGAGTGCAATGGCCCTCCCGGTGCCAGCTCAGCACCAGCCTGATTTCTACCCTGAAAACAACTCTGCGCTAATCCGGTCTGAAAAGAAAAGTCAGCCCAAAAGGTTGTAATTGCCCAAATGACTATTTGAGGTATCTAAGTGCATCCAGTATTATTCAAGATGCTTTGTAATAAAAATGTTAAATTAATACTGTATATTTCTCCCACTCCTCATTGTTTCAGAGCTTCTATTTTTTGTATTTTTATTATTTTCACAAACTATTGGAACAGTGGTTGTCTTCGTTCTGGCTGTTATTACAAAGTATTACAGACTGGGGAGCTTAAGCAGCAAACATTTATTTCTCATAGTTGTGAGTACTGGGAAGTCCAAGATCCAGGTGTCAACTGATTCGGTGTCTGATGAGAGCCTGTTTCCCAGTTTGCAGACAGCTGCCTTTACGCTATCTCTTCCCATGGCTGAGAGAGACCATCTCTCTTTGAAACAGCACCAATCCCATCATGAGGGTCCCATCCTCATGACCAAATCACCTCCAAAAGGTTCTACCTCCTAATACCATCACAGTGGGGGGTTAGGGCTTCAACAGATAAATTTTGGGAGGACACAAACATTTAATCCATAGCAGTTGTCCATGTATATAATTTATATTATATATGATGGTATAAAGAAATACCTATACATATATGGGGAAGGTGTGCTCAAAATTATGTGCTGATAGTGGTGTCCAAATTCTGCGGACAATGGCACCATGCTGTAAAGCCACAGGGAGCAAAGAGCATAACTCTGTACTTATGACTTGGCACAGATAAGAGCTCAGCTGGGCATGAAAGCCATGCCCATGTTGAACAGATGAGTGACAGGTTGGCATTGTCCAAGAGCTTAGGGTCAGGATTTAGGTTCTTCAGAGCTGGTGTTTCTACTTAAGGCTATAGGAGATGCTGAGGCCAGATGGTGAACCAATTAACAGTCTTTTAAGGAAAACCAAGATTCAAATGCAAAGCCAACATCCCCCAGCACTGTTGACTCAGGCACTGTGGCTAGGACACCATCTTTTGTTGCTTGAATATGCTCTCAGGATCTCTCTCTACCCTCCATGCCAAAACAGCTTATCCAAGTATATTTTCCAGACTGTCACTCCCCAGGAGGAATTCTGGTGAACAAATTTTTCTCCCTCTAATTACACATTGAATGGAGGAGGCAGGATTAAATATTTAAGCTCTCAGAGGGAAGTGGGGGTGGAGGGCATCTCCCTGCAGCTTAGAATTCAGACAGACCTCGCTACAAAGGGGAAGTGATTTAACATTTCTGAAACTGAGTTTTCTCCCACAGATCATATAGATAATGTGTAGCCTGCCGGGTTGTTCTGACGATCAAGGAAGAAAACTTGTATGATGTTCTCAGGACAATTATTGGCTCAGGAAATGTAATCTCCTCCCTCCCCCTACTCATGTTATCATGCTCTGCCCACCTCTGAAGGTACCCACTCCTTTGGGACATTCCTAATGTTGGTGGCTGCTGGATCCGCCCATGACCCCCAGTGGGTCCACCAACCTACCCTTGCCCAGCCCAGTGGGTCTGTCTGGCAACACTGTCTCTGTCAAGCCCCTTAGCCCAAGGAGCACTGAACTTCCATCGTGACAAGTTCATCCAGCTCAGGTCACACCCCTGCATACGGCCTTCCTGACTACATCCTTTAGCAAAGATCTTACCTCCTCCTTTAGAATCAGACATCTGAATCTGCAATCAGGTCCTCCCAGCTGCCTCTAGCCCCATCTCCCCACCTCGCTCCATTCCAGCCATATTGGAACTTGCAGTCTTCACAACACATCATGCACTTTTGTGCACGATGGGCCCTGGGATTTGCTCTTCCCTCCACCTGAAACATCCTTTCCCCTCCATCTCTGACCAACCCAATGACCTTCGTTCACCTAATTGACTCCTACTTCTCTTTCTAGAGACTGGGTTTCACCACCTCAGTAGAACCTTCTCCTAAGTCTCCAGGCTGGGTTAGGGGCCTCTTCTCTATGCCTGCCAGTGACTGTTTGTTTCTGGACCCTCCTCAGGTGAAGTGAGCACCCAACCTTCTTTTACCTGTCTCCAGGACCCAAAATGGCGGCAGTTGTCTAATGGATGTTTTATAAATAACAGAACCATCTTTTCCTTTGCTCATTTTTCCCCCATAATCAAATCTTATTTTTTCAGTTAGACTATCAGCTCTTGGAGGACAGATGTTTGTCTTTACCGTGGGGACTAAAAAACACACTGCTTTGTACACAGTAGGCACTCAATCACTACTACTTGTTTATCAGTTGATCGATGGATTGAGGAAGGACTGAATTCCCAACAACCAATACAATGGCTGATGGCAGAAAAGTAAAAGTAAGAGACAACTTTAAGAACTGGGTGGGCTGAGGAGATCCTGAGTGTGTGGGTGATAGAAGGTATTATGGGGTTGGGGGTAAGAGTAGAGCTGGCATGTAACCAAAACTCACATAGTCTAGACCTGGGGTTCTACCACACAGGCAAACTCCTGTGAGAGCCAAGAGACCCAAAGACCTCAATAAGTGACTCAGTCCCATATCCTCTGCCTCTTCCTGCCTCCCCAGGACAGCTTGACCACCCCCCTTCCAGAACCCCTGGAGGAATCATCTGGAAGGCTGAAGGGGACTGGGCAGCATCTCTGAGGTCATGAGGGCTAGCCAGCGGATTCCTTGTCTGTCCCAGCCCATCTCTTCCCCTCTCCTCATCCTCCCTAGGCTGCTCTCACCCCCTGCCTGGGACTGGGGCATCTGTTCAGTAGGTCCAACAGAAGAAGCAGAAAATCCCTGTCTCCACACTGGCTTGGAATGGAGAGCTCTCCCTCCCATGGTTCAAGGCGGGGTGCCAAAGATCTCCTGCTCGAGGATACTTTCTCTGCTGGTATGCTGTGAGTGGAGCTGCCAGATAAAATACAGGATGTCTAGTTAAATTTGAATTTCATATAAAAACACAATAATTTTTTAGTAAAGTACATACCATGCAATATTTGAGACACACTGGTACCAAAAATTATGTGTTGTTTAGGTGAGATTCAGATTTAACTGAGGATCCTGGCTTATTTGCTAAATCTGGCAATTCTGGTTGTGACCTAAATAGGAGGTGAAATCAACATAAAGTGGGTGAGATGGTGTCTATGAGCCCCAAAGGAGATAAGACACCTCCTAAATCTCAACCAAAGAGCCACCAATCTGGCTGCAGAGCAACGTGCTTGTGTGTACCCCAGCATGCTGGAAATTCTACCATGCCCTGATCAAAGGGATGCTCTCTGGTTACTGTTAAGTAGGCAGAAATAGCCTCATAAGGGCCATGGAGAGAACACAAGGCTGTGTCAACCTCATACAAATGTTTTCTTCTTTCTTCCTTCCTTTCACTACTCTTCTTTCCTTCTTTCTTTATCCATCTATTCATTCAGTGGATAATGGTAGTAAAATTGGCCAGGCTGCAGATGAGTTAAGGGCATGAGTTTTGGAACCACACTGCTTGGGTTTTAACTCTGGCTCTATCACTTATTACCTGCGTGACTTAACCTTTCTGAAAATCTCTTAATTCTCTACTGCTAACAAATTACCACAAACCGAATAGCTTAGAACAACACAAACATATTCTCTTCCAGGTCTGTAGGTCAGAAGTCTGACATGGGTCTCACTGGGCTGAAATCAAGATGTCAGCAGGGCTGCATTCCTTTCTGGAGGCTCCAGGGGAGAATCCATTTCCTTGCCTTTTCCAGCTGCTAGAGCCTGCCCACATTCCCTGGATCATGGCCCCTTCCTCCATCTTCAATGTCAGCACTAGGGCAAAGTCCTCATGCTGCCATCTCTGTGGTTCTCTGTAGCTAGAAACAGTTCTTCCATGCTAAGGACTCATGTGATTAGGATAATCCAGGACGATCTCCCCATCTCAAGATTCTTAACCTTAATCGCACCTGCAAAATCTCTTTTGTCTTGTAAGGTAACATACTCACAGATTCCCAGGATTAGGTCATGGACATCTTTGGGGGGGTGTTGTTCTACCCACCAGAGTTCCCTTTTCCTTATGCATTAAATGGGATAATAACAGAACTTGCCTCATAGGGTGGTTGTGAGGATTAGGTGAGTTCATACACGTAAACTGTTTGGACCACAGTCTGGTATACAGGAAGTGCCCATTGTGATGGTTTCTACTAAGCCAGGACTGTGCTCGGGGCAGAAGTGGATGCACAGATCAATTCCTCACACCCCTCCTGACACTGCCGGTCTAGCAGAAGCCTTCTTGGCAATACTGAATGCCCTTTCTTTGAATCTATGCTCACCAGGCAGCCTTCTGAACTGTAACTGGTCCTTGGAACAGACAGCACCAGAAAGAGGCCGCCCGGGCAAATGACTCCAGCATCCTCCCCTCTGAAGATAAACTTCAATATCAGAATTTGGGGGTTTCGATCTCTCTCTCTCTCTCTCTTTTTTTTAAACATCTTTATTGGAGTATAATTGCTTTACAATGGTGTGTTCGTTTCTGATCTATCTCTTTTGCATTTGGTCCCTGGAGGTCCATCCCCCAGAGGGTCATTCCTGAGTAAGTGACCAAACTTCACATCCATGAACTTGGAAAGCTCGATGCCTGTCCCAAGGTTCAGCCGCCTCAGCAACGTCCCCAGGTGCCTGACATCACTTACTTGGAATAAAGCAACACCGCTCTGCATGATGTAGAGATGCTATTTGAAAGGGGTAATGTAGGACCACAGCAGTACCTACTTCTTCTCACTTTCACATAAACAAAGTGCAAGTCAGCAGACCCCAAAAATATGTGCTCATAAGTGTGCTGCATGTTTTCCCCTAAAGTGTCAGTGACTACTTTTTTTTTAAATTTTTATTTTATATTGGACTATAGTTGATTTACAATGTTGGGTTAGTTTCAGGTGTAAGGCAGAGTGATTCAGTTCTACATATACATGTATCTGTTCTTCTTCAAATTCTTTTCCCATTGAGGTTGTTACATACTATTTAGCAGAGTTATCACAGAATAGGGAACAGAGTTCCCTGTGCTCTACAGAAGGTCCTTGTTGGTTAACTATTTTAAATATAGCAGTGTGTGTATGTTAATCTCTGCTTTTAAGACATGGAAAGGTTTCAGAACCTATGGACAAAGTTGCAAATTCCACAGGGGTGCCCTGCCTCTTGTCTGTGTCCACAGCTCCTTCGTCAATTACCCTGCCCACTTTAGAATATGAACTCGGACACTCCTGCTCCAAAGGCATGTCACATTAGCTCACACCCCAAGCCTTCCTTGATCTCCTTCCTTGGTCTTACACGGCACGTTGTGCTAACTGCCCCGTCTCCCTACCAACACACCACGCACACAGCATGGCATTTATCACCCTGTGGGAAAATCAGAAAAATAACAAGTACCGTAATGAACACTCACACTTCTTGAGTGTGTACCATGTACCAGGGTCAGTTCTGAGCACTTCATCTACATTAGTTCTGCACTGTCCCCATGACCACGTTCCACAGGAGAGTGAGTTGTCTAACACAAGACACGGAAGGAAAGAAAGCAGTTCTCTATGGCTGAGAGCCAGAATGGGATGGGGACGATGGGGACCAAGGATGGAGAGGGGGGTTGTTTCGATGTACTGCTTTGGCAACATCTGGTAAGGCGCCATGTCATTAAAACACAAGGATCCAGTTTCTCAGATGAGGAGAGCATCCAACTGGGCGCAGCCAGAGCTCTTGGGAAGGCTGCCATTAATAAGTGCATCTCTGTGAGTCAACCCATACCGCTGGGGGGGGCGGGGGGCAAATTCCAGCTTAGATCTTAGTGCCGCCCGTGACCTGGTCTGGGTCCTGCACCGTGGGATATACCATTTCATGTTTTCCTTAGGAACCTGATCAATGAAACGACCTATCTTTTGATTCTCATCCCTTCAAGCTAAAGAAAGAGGAGTCAGGCTTGAGACCTTGAACCTTATTTATTGACTAATTCCAGTCTCTGTCTGTGATCATTACCTGTGTTGCTCCCCACCTTAAATCAACTGAAATTGTACTCTTGTTGCAAATTGGAACCACTTTGGTTCACTTTTTTCTTCCCTATTCATTTGGGGGTTTGAAAAGCCAAGAAAAAAGATTTCACAGAGTGAAAAAGAAGCATCTGGGATTCACTGCAGCACACAGGAAAAATAAACCTCCTGCTTCTTAACCCTTGATGGTCATCTTTCAAATACCTGGTCCCCAAAGGCCGGTTTTACACACTCCATTAATGTTGGCTGCCCCTGGGACAATTACGGACAGATAGCTTCTCCCATCTGAGCAACTTCTTGAATTAAAAAGCAACTGTGCCGGGGCTTCCCTGGTGGCGCAGTGGTTGAGAGTCCGCCTGCAGATGCAGGGGACATGGGTTCTTGCCCCGGTCCGGGAGGATCCCACATGCCGCGGAGCGGCTGGGCTCGTGAGCCATGGCCGCTGAGCCTGCGCGTCTGGAGCCTGTGCTCCGCAACGGGAGAGGCCACAACAGTGAGAGGCCCGCGTACCGCAAAAAAAAACAAAAACAAAAACAAAAACAAAACAAAACTGTGCCGAAGGGAAGGGGCTTGTGTCTGCCCTATCACAGGCCTTGTAAAACATGCTTCTTGTCCTCTATCCCACCCTACCCTCAGCACACACCATGACCACCTTTCCCATGAAGTACAAGAGCCAAATTAAAAACTGGATTTCACGTGTATTGTGGCTGTTATTTTACTTTCCACCCTCAGCTGTTTTCTTTTTTTAAGTCTTCACTTTAATAAATTGCATTACCTAAACATTTCCTGGGATGCAGTGTAAGGTTTGGGTCTGAACCCAGAGCCTTCAGTGGAGATGTTCAGACTGCTAGGCACAGTTAGAGTTCACTGCCTTGGGCTAGGGTGGAGATGACCTTGATTTTTGGTTGCTTAGTGACTCTTCCAATTTTTAAGTGTCCCAAGAGATAGCATTGACTCTCCACCCGACCCATAGCGTCCTGCCAATGTTATCTTCCCAGAGGCCTGCTGCATCATGTAATGCAAGTTTTCAAGTTTTCCTCATAGGACCTGAGAAATACCGGCAGCATTCAGGATTGCTGGGTGCAGTCTTCAGTCTAGCGCTAAGATGAGACATCTGCGGAAACTACCAGAATGATAGACAGCAGAGTCTCCGTGGGCAAGTTATTTAAGCGCTCTGGGTCTCAGTTTCTTCACCTATAAAATGGAAATGGCAGTGGTAGCTATAGCATAGGCTAGTGAAAGGGGCCGACAGAATAAAGCACACGTAATGCCGAGCAGGTAGTGAGCGCTCTGTAAACGCTAGCCAACACGGAGAGCAAGGATAATGACGCAAAGTTTGCCACGGAGACACAGAAGAGAGAAGTCACTCGATTTGGGAGAAATCAGGGACCACGTCACAGGGGAGGCAGCATTTGAACAAAATCCTGTAGGCTTTGGGGGGCTTAGATTCAGCTGCAGAGGGAGAGAAGGTTCGAGAAAGGGAGAGAACTTCGGGATGGTAGATGATGCGCTGAAGAGCCCTGGGGAAGAGTGAGCGGGTCATTCGTTTGAAGTGAAGCATGAAGGAGATGAGACGGGCAGAGGGGGAAGCGGGGCCTGCATCCAAGAAGAACCCAAGCCCCAGGGGAAAGGGCTTGGACTCTCTCCATGGGTCCCAGGGCGCTAGAGGAGGCATGGGGTAGATTTCCCTTTAGGTTCACACTGTTTTATTTAACAGGCTGCCTGACAGAGCAGTGGTGTCCATATAAAAGCCGTATAACATCAGCCAAAGGCATCTAAAATCATTTGCTGCAGTTCCCTTTTTTTTTCGCGGTACGCGGGCCTCTCACTGCTGTGGCCTCTCCCGTTGCGGAGCACAGGCTCCGGACGCGCAGGCTCAGGGGCCATGGCTCACGGGCCCAGCCACTCCGCGGCATGTGGGATCTTCCCGGACCGGGGCACGAACCCGTGTCCCCTGCATCGGCAGGCGGACTCTCAACCACGGCGCCACCAGGGGAGCCCAGTCCCCTTTTTTAAGGATGGGAAGGAGTGAGAACCAAGCAAAGACTCCAGGACCACATGCCACTGGGGAGGTGGAGAAGGTTCCCACACTGAGGATGATGTCCTTTGTCCCTCTCATTTCAGACTTCTGCAATCCTGACCCAGTCCCCTGCACCCACAGCAACAGAAAGCCCTGCTCGGGAAGGAGCAAAGCCCTGGTGGCCTTCATCCTCAGGGGATTCAATCCTATGCATATTTCAACATCCAATTAAGTGGTTCCCGGAACCTAGCTTATTTTTCAGAGTCACCTGTGAAGCTTTTGTAACGATGCAGACAAGCCAGCGCCATCCTTGGAGACAGGGATTCTGTGCTGAGGCCTGTGCATCTGTGTTTTCAATAAACTATTTATTTCAAAGGCTCAACATTCCAAGAAGATGCCCTTTCAGTCTCCCACAGAGCATTGTAGTCATTTTGCAATGTTTTCTCTCCCTGTCTTGGGAGACCACAGCTGAAGTTTCATCTTTGAAACTTGCCCGCACCCTCCTAGCAGCTAGGGCAGTCTTTTTCACACAACAGATACTAAATGAATAAATGTCTGATGAATTAAAGCGATTGAAGAAATGAGTGAAGTATTGTGCGAATCGGTGAATAACGGCGTTAGCAGTAGCGACTATTTTTAGCACTTGCTCTGTGCCAGAAACGGCTAAATGCGCTACGTCATCTAAACCTTGTACCCCGATGAGGCAAGTACTGTTCTCTTCATTGTATAGTATAGGAACTAAGGCTCAGAAAGATGAAGTGACTTGTCCAAGTCTGAACAACCTGTAAGGTGATAAATAAATTTTTAAGGAAACCAGGGAATGGGTGGACGATGCCGCCTGTCCTGCGCCCTCCGCGGAACTAGCGCTGCCCCTGGCGGGCCTGGAAACAAGAGCAACGTTGCTCTCTTCTGCCCTCTGCTGGTCCCATGCGGTGTAGCGGAAAGAGAGCAGGAGCGAGTCTGGCTTCCTTCAAAGGGTCTGAGCCCCACTTGGGTTTCAGTGCCCTCTTCACTAGATCAGCCATCATCCTTCCATCTGGGATCCTCCTCTTGTCCAGCACGTCTCTCCACAGGCCAGGTTTGGGCACAGGCTCAGGGTGGGCTGAAGTGAGCTGTGGGAATGTGGGAGGTGCCAGGCTGCCCTGGCACCTGGAATTCCCAAGGGGCATCCCTGCCCTTGGCTCAGTAGAGACCCTTCCTTAGCTCCACCTGAGTTTGTCCTAAGAAATCATGAGCTCAAAGAGAGTTTAGAGGTCCCTTGAATACCCTCCTATCTAGGGTTCTTGACTGGGGTCCATGGATGAGTTTCAGGGCATCTCAGTTTTGCTTGTTTGGGTTTATATCTTTTCTCTGGGATGGGGAAGGGTTTTGATTCAGATCTCCAACGTATGAACCATGGTGCCTAGTTTAATCCCTACACACACGCGCGCGCACACACGTGCACACGCACACCCACACACCCACACACACACACACACACACACAGTAGAGGTGGGGCTGTCAGAGCCCAGAAGGGGAAGGGAGGGATTGGCCCCAAATGGGACCAAGGGTCAGTGGGACTTTACTGCAGCTCCTGACACCCACCCAGTCCATAGCAAACCACAACCCACACTCTCCCAAGCCCATCTGCCTCTCCTTTGCAAAACGAGGCCAGTTTTCAATCAGGACTGCCCTATCCCAGAGGTTATGTCTCCTGGAGGCTGGATGAGAGACTTGGCCTTGCCCAGATAGCTCTGTACTAGCACAGAGGGGCAGCTGCATCCAGCTGGTTCCACAGAGCTGGTGACAGGTAAGAGTGCCCGGAGCCAAGGGGGCATGGGGCCAGTGGGCACCCCAGGGGCTACTCTTAGCTTCATAAAACCCCTCTTATGACTCACACCCACCTTGGGAGACAGCTGGGGCAAATCTCTCCATTTCACAGATGGAAAACTGAGGCTGTAAGAGATTAGGTAACTTGGGCTTCCCTAGTGGCGCAGTGGTTGAGAGTACGCCTGCCGATGCAGGGGACGCGGGTTCGTGCCCCGGTCCGGGAAGATCCCACATGCCGTGGAGCGGCTGGGCCCGTGAGCCATGGCCGCTGAGGCTGTGCGTCCGGAGCCTGTGCTCCGCAACGGGAGAGGCCACAGCAGTGAGGGGCCCGCGTACCGAGAAAAAAAAAAAAAAAATAGAGAGATGAGGTAACTTGCTCAGACTCTCAGCTAGACCGAGGCAGAGTGGGCCAGCCCCTCAGCTCCATGCGTTTTGTCTACACCCAGGCTCTGGGTTTAATGTGCTCATGTTTCAGCAAGAATGTATGTTCAAGGGTCAGACATCTATTGCCTCTGTTGAACAGTATCTCTGCAATCAGCCTTTCCAGAAATATCTCAAACAAGGTAGAACAAAAACAAATGCCATGTATTTCAATTTCACATGCGCTCAGACATAGAAGGACCAGGAAATATTCTTCATGTAGAGAGTTCGGGTCTCTCACTAGCACTAACCCCGAGTCTCTACCCCAGGATTTCTCTTAAGTGTCCTTGGCCCTTTTTGCTCCCAACAGGTGATCAAACCAAACATGCAAACCCACCTTCTAAAGTGAAGGAAGGCAAAGAACTACAATTTATTAATGACTTCGGCATCCCAAGGACTTTCACTTCATTATCTCATTCTTTTAATAGTTAATGAATCCATGCATTCATCCAGCACGGATGTCTTAAAGGCCTACTTTGCCCCAGGCTCTGTGGTCCTGGGGTGCAGCAGTGGCTGGTCACAGCCCCACCATCACGGAGGTAGTCTTCTAGCCAGACAGACAACAGCGACAAAAACAAACCGAAAAGGTCATGAAGAGAACCTAGGTGCGAGACAGGAATAAAGACACAGACCTACTAGAGAATGGACCTGAGGACATGGGGAGGGGGAAGGGTAAGCTGGGATGAAGTGAGAGAGTGGCATGGACATATATACACTACCAAACGTAAAATAGATAGCTAGTGGGAAGCAGCCACATAGCACAGGGAGATCAGCTCGGTGCTCTGTGACCACCTAGAAGGGTAGGATAGGGAGGGTGGGAGGGAGGGAGACGCAAGAGGGAGGAGATACGGGGATATACGTATACATATAGCTGATTGACTTTGTGATACAGCAGAAACTAACACACCATTGTAAAGCAATCATATTCCAATAAAGATGTTTAAAACAAAAAACAAATAGAAAGGAGACAGCGGGATTCCAGGTGGAAAAGAATGGTGGGCGGGGGTGGGGACCTACATAAGATGGAGAGACCCCATAAGGCATCCTGAGAAGACCCTTTACGAGGAGCTGTGAGGGCTGAGAAGGAACAAGCTGCGTGAAGCAGAGGGAACAGCCTTCCAGTTAGAGGGAACAGTAAACGCAAAAACTGAGGGGGGCAAGACTTGGTCTAGGTGGAGAGCAGGAAGAAGGCCACCACTGAAGAGCAGCATGACACACCAAGAGGGGGACGAGAGAGGAAAAGGGGAGAGGCAGGAAGGGGACTGCGGGCTCTAGGAAAGAGCCTGGAGGTTTTGTGGGTTTTTTTGCGGTATGCGGGCCTCTCACTGTTGTGGCCTCTCCCGTTGCGGAGCGCAGGCTCCGGACGCACAGGCTCAGCGGCCATGGCTCACGGGCCCAGCCGCTCCGCGGCATGTGGGATCCTCCCGGACCGGGGCACGAACCCGTGTCCCCTGCACCGGCAGGCGGACTCTCAACCACTGCGCCACCAGGGAAGCCTGAGCCTGGAGTTTGTGTAACAACGTGGTGAGGTCTGTACCACTTCTGCTCCCATTTTACAGTTAAAGAAACAGAAGATGGCATATAATAGTGGGGAGAACTAGGTTTGGGGTGGGTTGCTGTTTGGAGGGATACCTCCCCTGATGGTCAGAAGTAGGGGTGAGGGTGGAGGCAGCTAGTGGGGCCCCCCCGGACTTCACCTGATGGCGTACAGGTTGCAAACCACCCCGGGCCTCATCCCGGGCTCTCTCTGGCACGGTTGGAAGAGCCCCATGGGAAACCAGGTGACTGTCGGGATGGTCCCCATCGTCGGGCCACGCGGGGATGGCTGGCGGCTCCCTGAGCCATGCCTAAAGTTCTCACTGGCCGAGCTAAAGGGACACGGTACCTGAAGGATCTACTGTGAGGGGGTCCTGATGCCTGGGCTTTGGGAAGGAAGCGCATCTCCAAGCTGGTGAGACTCCTGTTGGGGTCGCCCAGGTTTTCAGAAATGCATTTGGGGCAGAGTGGGGCTGCCTCCCCAGGGAGGAGGGCTGGGACGGGGCAGGCTGCAGGTACCGGGACAGCTTGTACCCCTCACGCTGGCTCCCGGGCCCCGTGCCTGCATCTCCTCAAGGACGCATCTGGAGGATTTTCCTTCCCCTCCATGAAGCATGAAGGCAGCATCGCCAAGGCAGAGCTCGTGTGGTGCCGTGACTGAATCTCCTGCCAGGAGCCAGGTAGAAAAGTCATCATTTCCCCACAGGCCCCGCGAACACTCGGGTCTCATCACCCCCCATCCCCCAACGTGCGTTCACCAGGTCCCTCCCGGCTGCCGTCCTTGTTGGTTTATTTTATGAGTTTTTAAAAATTTGTTTTCATTGCATTTTTTAAATTGAAGTACAGTTGCTTGTTGGTTTTATTTAAATGTTACTCTGTTTGAATGCATTTTCCCCTACTAAATATATAGTAGCTTTTCTGTCTAATTGTGTATTTTTTAAAAAGGGCTTCCCCAATGGTCTCAGCTTCGGCTGGGGCTCTGAAGTCCGCCGTGTCGGACACTTGGGACCCTCCCCTCTGCTTATATGAGCTACTTCCCTGGCTTCCAGGGACAAAGGCACTAGGATTGACCCTCTTGATCACACCGGCTCATGCTTCTACAGCATTTACTTATGTCTGGCTTCATTCTCATCACCTATCGTGAGTTTAATTGTTTAATCACCACGACGACCCTTTAAGGTGAGGACAGTATGAACCCTATTTTTACAGATGAGGAAACTGAGGGCAGAGAGGTTAAGAAACCTGCCCAAGGTCACACAGCTAGTAAGTCCAAGAGTCAGGTTGAATCTAGGCAGTTGGGCTCCAGGGCCCATGCTTTGCCTGCTGTCAGCTCCAGCTCGAGTCGGCATCTACCCCCATAATGTTAGACTTCTGGGTGTTGGGCCATTTACTAGGCATCCCACTGCCCATGGACTCAGCCTGTTCAGACTGGGCTGTCTCAAGCTCAGGACGTTGCTCTTCTGTCTGTCAGTTGGGGGCACCACGAGGTGAAGGTCAGCTGTTCTTCCTGCTAAGCAGCCTTCCCTGCCTTTGTTGTAGCAGCACCAACTTCTCTCCTTTGGGGGACCACTGTCCCCTCTCTCCATGTGCTCCTTGCTGCCAACCGTAGAACGCCAACCTCCAGCCCCAGCGGCTGGTCCAGGGGTGGGAAGGTCATGGGGACCAGTAAACCAAGGGCCTCCTGTGCCTGCGTGTGCAGACACTCGCTGAGGGAGGTCCCTCTTCCCTCTCGGGTCTCCGTGCCAGGATGACGTGAGCCTGGAGCTGCCCACAGCTGGGTACCCTCCCACTGCCGACAGAGGGCAAGGGTGAGGGCTGCATGGATGCTCAGGAGAAGCAAGTCATGCACATCCCAACGTCCTGGAAGACCACAGTCTCAGGATGCCCAGGGATGGAGGTAGTTTCAGCTGGGTTTCTATCACTTGCAACCACCCAATCTGACCCCAAACTAGGGACCTTGCAGCCCTTCTTGTCACCTCTGTCTCCCTCATGACACATCCTATTGATTTCCAGGTCCAGTCACTTCTTGGTTTCTTGGCCCCATCCTCTTGCTTCCATCACTGCCCTGGTGCAGACAGATAGTCATCATCCCTCACCTGAACTATGGGCGCGGTCTCGCCCAGACCAGCTTCCTCCAATCCAGCCTTCCCCTTTCCACCAGACAGAGCCATCTCAACACAAACACGGGCCAGCCAGGCTCTCCCCAAAGCCTTGCAAGGATTTTCCATCAGTTTCCAATGATGCCCAGACTCCTCAGAACAGCAGGGGAGGCCCTGAATGGCTGGAGGACTGAACTGTCTCTGCTTTGGGCGATCACTCACATGGTCCCCGCTTCCTGGAACACCTGTCCGTCTCTTCCTTCACCTGGTCAGCACCTGTCATCCTTCCAGGCTCAGCTGAGTGTCTCTCCTCCAGATAACCATCCTTGATCACCATTCTACAGGCCCCAACGCTTCTCCTCTGTGCTGCTCTGGGGTCCTGTGCACGTGCCCATCGCTCTCCTCTGCCCCCATTAGACCACACGATCCTTGAGGGCAGGGAACACAGCTCATGCTGACAACCCTAGTGCCATCTTGGTGGCTGGAATGTGGTAGAGCCTCAGCAAATGACCTTGACCTGCATTAACCTTCTGACCCTCACTTTCTCATCCATCAAAGGCGGAGCTTAACAGGGAGATCAGCTCCATGCTTTGTGTCCCCCTAGAGGGGTGGGATAGGGAGGGTGGGAGGGAGACGCAAGAGGGAGGGGATATGGGGATAGATGTATATGTATAGCTGATTCACCTTGTTATACAGCAGAAACTAACACACCATTGTAAAGCAATTATACTCCAATAAAGATGTTAAAAAAAAAGGTGGAGCTTATACAAGGTGAACTCTGTAGAACTCTATGATTCTGTAAGTCGGAAGCCAGCTCAACACATGATGACTTTGGTGACATCTTTACCAACTGCATTTTTGCAGTCGAGCAAAAGTTCAAGGGATGAGCTTCTTTTTCCCATTTCCTGTTCTCCCCCCATGTAGGAGATCTGCGTGTGGCTGCTAGAAATCACATAACTCGATCAATTTAAAAAAACAGAATCATTTTCAGTCCTGATAGTTTGAAAAATTTAATCCCTTGCATTTTCTCTTGACTTCATGCCAGAGTCAAATTAGATTTATGAATTTAGCATGATTGCAAGTTAACAGATAACTTCATGTTCTGCTGAGCCAGTGTGAACCTTTAATGTTTAATCAAGAAGTGGAATTAGGAGTTAAGTACTCCTTGCTTGGGATATTGAAAAAAATAAAACAAGAAATACCCCTAAGTCTTCTAATCACAGCCAACTTCCAGTCTCTCTAGCCGGCCAAGGTTATTCCCAGCTGACGTGACTTCAGAGACTAGTGCTCTCCAGTCCTAAGGGGATGAAGTCTTCATTTTAACAACCAGTGGAGGAATGGAGGAAGCCATACAGGCAAGCCAAAGCACTTCAGCATCACCCCAGAGCCTGCATCCATGCAAGAGATATGATAGTTGGTGTATGAGTCTGCTAGGGTTGTGGTAGCAAAGAACCACAAACTGAGTGGCTCAAACAAAAGAAATTTACTTTCTCACAGTTCTAGAGGCTGGAAGTCCAAGATCAAGGTGTTGGTAGGGCAATCCTCCTTCAGAAGGTGCTAGGAAAGGATCTGTTCCAGGCCTCTCTTCTAGAAACCTAAATGCAGTCTATCTGAGACTTGCATGAACTACTGAGGGGAAGATGTGCAGGATTGGGGGTCACGTAGATCCAGGTTTAAATTTTGGTTCTCACACTTACTGTGTGTCCTCAGGTGAGTTGCTTAACCTCTCTGGGCCTCATATACAGCAAGGACAAGAGGAGTACCTTCTTCATAGGGTTATTGTGAAGACTGAGTGGGATAGAATTGAAAATGCTTGGTGCTGTACCAGGCATCTAGTAGGTGCCTAATCTGAGTTCTTCCTTCACTTTCCCCAGTCCATAAGCAGAGGGGTGGGTTGGTGCTAGGCAGCTGTAGCAGAGGCCTAGGGAGTTGGTGCCTGGAGGGAGAGATTCAGATGGGAGCCAGGTCACCCTCTAAGAGAGAGGCAGGGTTTAGCTGTAGGGAGAATTACGAGAGAAGGAACAGACATGGCAAGCCACCATGAGGTGCTACTGGGATGATCCTCATGCACTGGGATAGATTCTTGCAAGAACTGACTCTTGTGCCTGGGAAGGTTGGGTCCCTCCCTCTCCCAGCCACAATAGATGGCAGCCCTCAGTACTGTGGAGGACAGGGGCACTTAGAGAAACCTGTCCTTCCTCTTGTCACCCAAGCCCCCTCGGCTCTCTCTGCGCTGCGCTTTTCCCCTCCTACACAGCCTTGGGTGGCAGGTACCAAAAGCAGAATCCAGATAGTTTATGGGCCATTTCCTATGCAGCCGAACAAGAACAGAGGATAATTATCCATTGGATGTAGTTTACCGCATTGCATTTGGTTGCAGGTCCTGTACCCAGGGATGGTCACAGCCCGAGCCTCCCTAATAACCTAGAAAGCAGAGCAAAGGACGCGATTATTCTGTTTATTGAGAATTAAAATAAATCCGGTCAGAGGAGAAGTCATCCGCTATTTGGCTCTTTTCAAAAGCAATCACCTGTAATTTTTCTGCTTCAGGAAAGACAGTCCCTAGTGTTTGAGGTCCAAAACCATTACAGCAACCTGACAAGGTCCAGAGGAGACTAATCATAGCATTTTCCTCAGCGCCCTGTCCACTGCACTTCCTTATGATTTGGGTTCAATTTATAGCCTACGCAGCCCCTGGCAGGTGCAGAGAGAAAGAACTGTGTGTCTGTTGGCGGAGGCGTGAGTGTTAATTGCAAAATCCTGCAAACCACCTTTATCAAAGGTGAGGCAGCCCGCTGGCCTATTAGTTCAAATGGTTTCATCTTGTCCAGCTGAGCTGTGTTCTGGCTCTGGGACTTCTTGTTGGCTTTGTGCATCTGTATGTGTTTAAATTAAAGATTTAAATTAATTAAATCGATTGTGAGGTGTACTGCAAGACAATTTTTACTACTCACAGGAAAAATACTGAGGTTTGTGAATAATTTACTTTAAAAATTGCTTCCGGGCTTCCTTGGTGGCGCAGTGGTTGAGAGTCCGCCTGCCAATGCAGGGAACACGGGTTCGTGCCCCGGTCCGGGAAGGTCCCACATGCTGCGGAGCAGCTGGGCCCGTGAGCCATGGCCGCTGAGCCTGCGCGTCCGGAGGCTGTGCTCCGCAACAGGAGAGGCCACGGCATAGACCCGCATACCGCAAAAAAAAAAAAAAAAAAAAAAAAAATCACTTCCAGTGGAATGAAAGTCATCTTAATAGTATTATGACACCCACTCACCTGTGAGGTACTTAATTTAGTGAGAGATTATAGGTTGGCCTCAGAGCCAAGTCCTAGAAATGGCATTGAAGCCACCGCCTGTCTCATCCAGGCTGCATGCGCCAGCAGGGAACAATGGCCACTATTGAATTGTTCATAGTTATTTATATGATAACATGTTTTTTGATAGGATAACTTTGAATGGATATCTCAATGCTTTCATCCTCCGACACCACCACCAGAGGCGATGTCCAGATCTGAAGACATTTATGTGACAGTATTCCACATGTGTACATCATTCTGCTATGTGAATCATCCCCCCACCTCGCCCCAAATTGCTAGGGGGGCATCATCCCCAGTTCTTAGCTAGAAGTCCCTTTGAATGACCTGTACTTTCCCAGGTGTCTCTGCAGGAAGTCCATGAGCAGCTATGGCAGTTGGAAGGGCAGTAAGTGACCTTAATGGAGTTTGGGATGCTGTGGTGGTTGGTACTTGATGTGCACAGCTGTCCCCATCTGTGTGGAGATGATACAAAGGCAGTGAGGCTGCAACATCTGCCTGCCCTCACTCATCGCCAAGACGGGCCTGACTTCCCATGCAAGAAAATTCGCACTGGAGAGAGTGATCTCAGAGTGCAAAGAAAAGCTGTTTCTCCTTGGTGCCTAAGAAGGATGCTGGCTGAGACCCTCTGCTTAAACAGAAACACAAATGAAAGTAAAATCTATATTTCCATTTGCTTGTTTGTCTTTTCCCTTGATTACTGACTGTGGCGGCTGGGTTTAAAGGTGGGGAGAAGGGAACTAACAGCTATGGAGTGAACCAAGCCTGGTACTTGATTCTTATAAATTGGCAACGACTGTAAAATATGGTTATTACAGAAGTGGGCATTGTTGGTTTCCTACTCAGTATCCTTTCCTCTCTTCCTCCTCCCTAATGGAGTTCATGTAACTTGTGGGGGGCTGACTGATCTCCACATCCAAGAGCGGACTGTCTCTGGTATAAAGTAGGAATAGTTATCCCATCCATTTTCTACTAATGGGTTCAGAACCCAGGCTTCACCAACCCATGCACGACACTCCCCTGGTGAATGCTATTGGTCCGGAGTGGGCACATGACTTCAGCTGGTCCAATCAGACGAATGGGACCACTATTTATCCCATGGTTCCCACAAGCTGTAGACCAGGCAGCGCTCTACTTTCCGTTCCTACTGGTGTCCCTCATCTGATCACAAGGAGAGCTGGTCAGGACAATGTGGACATCGTGAATTACAGGGACATGACACTGAACCCGAATCACACGCAGAACCTGCTCTACCACAGGGCTGCCTGGCACAAGCAAACCTCCTTTACCATTTAAGCCTGTTTGAGGATGGTTTCTACTACTTGCAGTCTAGAGCACCCTAAGCACATATGATTGGTGCCACCCGTCTTCTAGATGCAGAGTGTGAATCACACGTATTGAGTAGGTTTAGGATTAGTGCTCCTTGAGTCAGGTGACCATCTCTGGTCCAACCAGCTGAGACAGCTTTCAAGGATGAGAGGCGAGGCATGTTAATACAATGGTTTAGAATGGACCTGGTTGCCCAAGTCCAGGGGCCATTTCTTTGGAATGTAGATGGAGCAGGCTTCCCAAATCATATGTCCCATGCCCAGCCAGAAGGGAACTGTCCCTTTCTCATGGTATTTTCCACTCCAGAGTCTAGTTCCATGTCTGACACATTCTTTTTTTTTTTTTTTTTTTTTTTTGCGGTACGCGGGCCTCTCACTGTTGTGGCCTCTCCCGTTGCGGAGCACAGGCTCCGGACGCGCAGGCTCAGCGGCCATGGCTGACGGGCCCAGCCGCTCCGCGGCATGTGGGATCCTCCCGGACCGGGGCACGAACCCGTGTCCCCTGCCTCGGCAGGCGGACTCTCAACCGCGGCGCCACCAGAGAAGCCCCTGACACATTCTTAATAAATATTGATCTAATGGATAACTAGCAGACTGTGTCCACCCGTGTCCTACCCCTTCCTCGTCTCTATTACATGGTCAGCCTCACTCCATCTTCTCAGTGGGATGCTAAGTAGCACGTTCCCCTCATATGTGTAAAAGGGAAAAGAACCTCAGCAGCCCTTTAAATGCCAGATAACAGCTTGTGAGAAAGAATGTGAGTAAACACGCCTCTGCTCTGGTCCTGAGGTGGCGTCTCTGAGGACAAGGACTCTAGCACTGTCGTGACGGTGACACAGATGGTAGTCCGGGTGTGGCCTCCACCCCAGCTGGGGCCCCGTCTCTGCAAGCCAGTCACCCGGCAGCCTGGGTCTGCGGCTATGTGACGGCGTTTAAAAACAATGCCGAGGGCCTCCCTGGTGGCGCAGTGGTGGAGAGTCCGCCTGCCGATGCAGGGGACGCGGGTTCGTGCCCCGGTCCGGGAGGATCCCACATGCCGCGGAGCGGCTGGGCATGTGAGCCATGGCCGCTGGGCCTGCGCGTCCGGAGCCTGCGCGTCCGGAGCCTGTGCTCCGCGACGGGGGAGGCCACAACAGTGAGAGGCCCGCATACCGCAAAAAACAACAACAACAACAAAAAAAAACAATGCTAAGGGCCTCCCTGGTGGCGCACTGGTTGAGAGTCCGCCTGCCGATGCAGGGGATACGGGCTCGTGCCCCGGTCTGGGAGGATCCCACATGCCGTGGAGCGGCTGGGCCCGTGAGCCATGGCCGCTGGGCCTGCGCATCCGGAGCCTGTGCTCCACAACGGGAGAGGCCACAACAGTGAGAGGCCCGCGTACCGCAAAAAGAAAAAAAAAAAAAAAACAATGCTGACCCAGTGAGCTAGTAAAGCGGAAGATGTGCTGGGGACCCTGTGACTCAGCCATTCTGTTCGAGGTACATGCCCTGGAGAAACCTGTGTTCATGTTTAGCGGGAAGCTTGTATAAGGAGATCCACTGCCATATTGTTTGTAAGCGCGAAAAAGATGGAAGGAAAAGCAATCCGGGTGTAGTCATGTGATGGAATAAAATGAATTGACTAGCTCCATACATCGACACGGATGGGGCTCAACATAGCGAATGAATAAAGCAAGTGGCAGAATAAAGCATCCATTATGGTAGCATTTATGTGAACATTTCAAAACATGAAAAGGAAATGAATGTGTTTTGAAGGATGTGTGTGTGTGTGTGTGTGTGTAGTAAAAAAAAATATTTAAAAATGCACCAACCAGAAAGAAGAACTTTAAATTGATAATCCTAATTGCTTTGGGGGATGAAGTTTATAGACGGAAATTCGGGGGCATTTGTCTTTAACTTTATCTGTTATATTTTGTGTGTGTGTGTGTGTTTATGTAAAATATATCGGAGGCAGAAACAAGCAAAACTTTTCAACTGCTTAATTGTCCAGTGAAAACGCTATTCTCGGGAAGCCTCAGGAAATGGGTCCTTCTGTATAGCTCGGCTTGCCAGACTTCTGAGAACTCACCTCATTAAGAACTAAAGCTTCATAAAAATATGTATATTCTTTACATTATTTCATGACCTTCTAAAAAAGGAATTTTTTCACAGTAATACATGCATACATTAAAAAAAAACAACTAAAAGGCTTATAATAAATACATCAGTTGCCTGCAGAGTCTTCTCTCACTGCTCAGCTACACTACCCCATTAGAAACCTATTTCAACACTTCTAGCTGCTTTTTCTGGATTTACCTCCATATTTTTAAAGCATATGCTTATATAGATCTTTCTGGATTTTCCTAATTAGATATGAACTTCCCATTGTGGGTGAGAAGTATTTTACTCATACCCATACTCATACTCCCTCTACCCTTCTCCTGTCCCCAGTATTTTGTTTCAATTTTGTACTAAATCAAGACAGTATTTACATTATTAGAGCTAAATAAATACTGTTCGTTGCTGACCAGAAAATTTTATTGTGATTTATTTCCTTTCTCATACAACCTTGCTTTTCTTGGGTTAATAACTGCCTTCAGAAAACAATTTAGTTCATAGCAGCATTATTTACAACTGCCAAGATATGGAAGCAACCTAAGTGCCCATCAACAGATGGATGGATAAAGAAGATGTCGCCACACACACACACACACACACACACACACACACACAATGGAATAGTACTCAGTCATTAAAAAGAAGGAAACTTTGACATTTGCAGCAACATGGATGGACTTAGAAGGCATTATGTTAAGTGAAAAAGGTCAGACAAAGACAAATACTGTATGATATCACTTATATGTGGAATCTAAAAAAGAAACTAGTGAATATAACAAAGTATTTTGTATAAAATAAGCTTCAAGAATATATTGTACAACACAGGAAATATAGCCAATATTTTATAATTATAAATGGAGTATAACCTTTAAAAATTTTGAATCACTATACTGTATACCTATAACTTATATAATGTTGTACATCAACTATACTTCAAATAAATAAATAAACAAATAAGTACTTTAAAAATGCTTGATTTTTGATATAGGGACCTGATTTTATCCCGATATTTCTTCGACTTTCTTTTGTTTTTTTCCTTGACTTTCTTAAATTCATTTTTCCGATGATAAACCTATTGTCTATTGATTAGTAGTAGCAGTAATAGTAGTAGCAGACTTTAAACTGGAGACCTCATTTCTGGAATATTCTATATGCTTACTCGGGTCAAGAATGCTGCCCAGTTCACATCCTAGGACTTCTGTTCACCATTTCCTTGGGAACTGCTTTGGCCAGCTTCTGCCTGTTGAATTCCCTTTTCCCTGAACTCCACGCCCTGTTTGTTCTTGGATTACCCCCTCCAGCACATGGGTGCTTTCTGAGAAAGAATGCACGTGAAGGATTTGAGCCCTTGTACATCTGAAAATGACTTCAATTTACCTTTACACTTGATCAAATCTTGCTTTGGCAAAGATTCTAGGTTGCAAGTCATCTTCCTTCGTAAACATGAAGGTGTTAACATATGTGAGTTTTACTCCAATTTGAAAAGATACTTGCACCCCAATGTTCATAGCAGCACTACGTACAATAGCCAAGACACGGAAGCAACCTAAATGTCCATCAACAGAGGAATGGATAAAGAAGATGTGGTTCATATATACAATGGAATATTACTCAGCCATAAAAAAGAATGAAATAATGTCATTCGCAGCAACATGGATGGACCTAGAGATTATCATACTAAGTGAAGTAAGTCAGACAAATACCATATGATATCACTTATATGTGGAATCTAAAATATGATACAAGTGAACTTATTTACAAAACAGAAACAGACTCACAGACATAAAAAACAAACTTATGGTTACCAAAAGGGAAAGGGGGTAGGGGAGGGATACATTAGGAGTTTGGGATTGACATATATACAATACTATATATAAAATAGATAAACAACCAGGTCCTACTGTATAACACAGGGAACTATATTCAGTATTCTGTAATTAACCATAACGGAAAAGGAAAAAAAAAAACACATGGGAGTTTAGCTTGCAACAGTGTTAGTAAATAGTTCTGATGTTCTTTTCTTTGTGTGTTAACCTCACCCCGCCACTTTGGAGTTTATAGGGCTAAGTGAGGTGAAGAGTAGAATGCTGGGAGCATTCTAACAATTGCTTTAAAATTAATTACTCCGGGCTTCCCTGGTGGCGCAGTGGTTGAGAGTCCGCCTGCTGATGCAGAGGACGCGGGTTCGTGCCCTGGTCCGGGAGGATCCCACATGCCGCGGAGCGGCTGGGCCCGTGGGCCATGGCTGCTGAGCCTGCACGTCCGGAGCCTGTGCTCCACAACGGGAGAGGCCACAACAGTGAGAGGCCCGCGTACCACAAAAAAAAAAAAAAAATTAATTACTCCATAATAATAACTTTTAAAAGCAGAGGCCAGAGAGAGAGGAATAAACTCACTGATGTCATAGTGTGGAACTATCGTTTGCACGTCCAGTTCTCAAAAAGGCCAGTCTGTTCTGGCTTTAGAACACATTTCTTTTGACAATATCACAACATATCGGAGACTGTGAAGAACTTAGGATCCATCAGATGGAGAGCCAGAGGTACCCTGAGAAGTGGAGTGTAAGGACTCCCCAGGCTGGAGTGGAATGGAACTCCAGTCTATCTCTTGTCTCTCTGCTCAATATTTAAATTCTGCACAAAGCATGTGACTGGCCAAGCCTTGGATAATACTGTTTACAGTTCACTTGATGGCAGCCAGTAAATGAATAACTAAACAGCTAACTAAATAAATAAGGAAATAATTGTCTTCTACACGATGCAAAGATGAAAAAGAAAGTCTTTCCTTTTGTCACAGTGCTCAGCCCATTTCACTCCTCTACAAGAAAAAGGAAGTAAGTCTGGCTCTGTCTTCCAAACTACAGGCTGAACTCTGCAGACTGTTGGTCCCAGGGTCTGTCTTGGTTAGAAATGAGTTCAGTGTGGAGTTTGAGCATCCTGATACAGTATAGACGCCCTCCTGGTCAGGGTCAGCCAGCACTCGATGCTGACATATTCTTGGCAGCACTGCCCTGGATGATACATTTGTACAACTTGATCATGAAGGATTGTCAGAGTGAGGTATTTGCAAGTCACTTAACTGGCTGGAAAGCCTTTGGATTAATATGGCAATTAGCCATCTTGCATCCATGTTCCCTCACTAGGAATAGTCCAGTCTGCATGCCCACATCAACCTGTGTGAGTCTAAGGATTGTCATAAGATGGGTGTATTCGCTGCCAATACTCTTGACCCAGTGGCCAATTTGTCTAAGTGACAGCTGGAGATCTGCAGACAGTGGAGCTGGTGGGGTTGAGCTCAGCAGGGCCAGCTGGGCAGGGTGTCCCCGCTGGTGTGAGGAATGACAGGGCTCACTCTGGAAGGCAGCGGCTCCTTCCTCCCATTTCACTCCGACATGGCATCATGGAAAGTGTTCTGGTTTAGGGATCAGGAAGGTGTGAGTTTATGCCTTGACTCTGAAATATACTAGCTTTAATAACTTGAGCAACGACCTCAGTTTCCTTGTCTGTAAAATGGTGAGGTCCACCTTTTGCAACTGTTGGGTGGATCAAGTAATTTCGTGTTGGTAAAGCACCTAGCATATGTCTGGGGTATATAGGTACTCAGCCTCCTTTCACCTCCAGGGAGGGGATGGTAGGGCACTGATTTAACCATAAAACACACAGAGAAACAAAGTTCCAAGGCAGGAGGAGGCTTCTTGTGAAAGGAGACAGGATTTAAAAAATCTGCATTTCTTAATTCCCAACCAAGGGTAGTCCACTGGAACTTGAAATCTGGGTGACCCATCAAGGAAGCAGAGCCAGAGGGGCCCCTTCAGCTGCTTAAGAGCCAACATACACCAATCCTCTGGAACTCTGTCCAAGGGAGAGAGAGTCCTTGTCCTGAGGGAGGAATTGGAGAGATCCCTGGGAGCAAGTGACCTACAGGACAGTCCAGAAATACCAAAGATCCAGTGGGGTTGGGAATTGGGTAGTTGGGACACATACACAAAATTTCTTGGTGACTGAGATCTGCTTGTTAGAGACATGCCAACCACCACATTGATTCAGCAACTCAGTGGCTATGGTTAGCTGTACAAGTGTCACATGTTGCCTGCTCTGGAGATACATCTAGGGGACTCAGTGATTGAGTCATTGAACAAATATTTACCGAGCACTTACTATACGCCAGGCTATGTTCTAGGAACTGGGAGAATAAGGCCCCTGCTCTCATGGAGATTACAGTCTCGTAGGACAGAGAAACTAACCAAATAATAACAGATGGTGGTAAGAGCCATGAAGAAAACAAACAGGTTTGTGGACTGTGACCAGGACAAAGAAGGAGTCAACTGTGATCGAGTGGCCTGGGACAGCCACTCTGGGTTGGTTACTTTAAGAGGAGAAATGAAAGAATAGAAAGGAGCCAGGGATGAAAAGGACCTGGGAAAAGAATGTTCCAGGCAGAAGGAAGAGCCAAGTTCAGAGTCCCTGGAATAAGAATGACCTTGGTGTACTTGAGGGATGGAAAGAATGCCAGGGTGTCTAGAGTGGAGTGAGCAAGGAGATAAAGTACTAAGAGTTGAGGCTGGAGAGGTGGGAGCCATATTTATATTGGGGCAAAATGTCAGATTTTAATTAATTGAAATGGAGACTCTTCAGAAGGCTTCAAGCAGGGGAAGATACATTCAGGAGAGAGGAACAGGGACCTTAAGCCTGCCCCTGCCCCTCCACTGCTGTAAGCTCCCAGGTTCTGTTCCTAGGCTTGGCATGCCCCTAGGTGCACGTGTTGGTCAGGCTGCCCTCCTCTTGTCCCCTCCACCCACGGGGAGGAGGACCAGGCCAAGGTTCCTAGGCACTGACCTTTAACCCATGACTCTGTTTGTCCCTCCAGCTCAGAGCTTTCCTTTGACAACACCTGATACCTCATTCAGAATCAGGTTTAATACCACCAACTCTCCGATTCATTTTCTATTTTCCCTGAATCCAAGTCACCCTGTTTTCCCTGCTTCCCAGATGTTACTGCTGCTAGGACTTCCCAAATTATGGAGAAGTGAGGGGCAGAGGTTCGTGGACTGAAGAATAGCATAGAATGCTCCAGACATCAGGGATCAGGAGCCTCAGCTGCCTTGGGAATCCTTACTCCACCCCTCTGGTCCTCTGTGGGTTCCCTAAACTGCACCATGTTGGTGTTGGACCCGATGGCCTTTAAGGCCCCTTACAACTAGTTTAGAGTACCGTCATGTCCTGGAATCTGAGAGAAACAGAGAAAAACCATAAGGTAAAAAGCAGATATGCTGTACGTTTGAGAAAACATGGCTCCCTAGATTGGGTTTAAAACCACTCCTTGTTTCGTCGAAACCCCACGAAACCACTCTCCAGCCCCCTGAGCTCTTGGCTTCTGGTAGTCGCATGTTTGCACCACAGAAATGTCTTCCAGGAGACAACACGAATGTTGGTGTCATTTAACTGGAGACTTGCCTGGTGTTTATACTTGAAACGAAAGACTTGGAACTAGTCAGTTTCAAATGTATATCAGCCAAAGCATGAAATCTTCTCCCTATTTTTTTTCTCACGTATTAACATTTTACAGGAGTAATATATGATTATTATTCAACAACTGCTATAGAGATACATGATGTAGAACTGAAAGGCGGCCATAACGTTCCAGTGATAACCGCAGTAAAAAAAAAAAAAAAAAAAAAAAAAGGACATATTCTTTTACATATGTACAATATATATGTATGTATCATATATAACTATACTAAAAAAGATGTTTTAAAATGTTTGTGTTAGGCTAAATAATGCCCCCCACCACCAAATATGTCCATGTCCTAATCTCCAAAACCTGTGAACATTACCTTATTTGGGAAAAGGATGATTAAGTAAATGTGATTAAGTTAAGGATCTTGTGTTAAAGGGATTATCCTGAATTAGGTTTAGGGTTAGGGTTAAGGTTAGGGTTAGGTAATGTTCCAGGCAGGCCCTAAATACAGTCACATGTACCCTTCTTTTTTTTTTTTTTTTGGCCACACCATGCAGCATGTGGGATCTTACCCTGACCAGGGATCGAACCTGGGCCCCCTGCAGTGGAAGCGCGGAGTCTTAACCACTGGACCACCAGGCAAGTCCCACCTGTATCCTTACACGAGGGAGGCAGAGGGAGATTTTACACACTGAGAGAAGGCTACGTGAAGGTAGAACAGAGACAGATGTTGGTTTTAAAGACTGGAGTAGGGCTTCCCTGGTGGCGCAGTGGTTGGGAGTCCGCCTGCCGATGCAGGGGACACGGGTTCGTGCCCCGGTCCGGGAGGATCCCACATGCCGTGGAGCGGCTGGGCCCGTGAGCCATGGCCGCTGAGCCTGCGCGTCCAGAGCCTGTGCCCCGCAACGGGAGAGGCCACCACAGTGAGAGGCCCGCGTACAGGAAAATAAATAAATAAATAAATAATAAAGACTGGAGTAATGCAGCCACAAGCCAAGGAATGCCAGGAGCAACAAGAAGCTGGAAAAGGCAAGGAGAAGATTCTCCCCTAGAACCCCTGGAGGGACATAGTTCTGCTGACCCCTTGGTTTATTCCAGGAAACCCATTTCAGACTTCTCATCTCCAGAACTCTGGGAGAATAAATTTCTGTTGTCTTAAGCCACCCCATTGTGTTGGTTGCTCTAGCAGCCATAGAAAACTAATAAAATGTTCAAGGCGTAAAGTGGAAAAGAGCAGTCCGCCACCCCTTCAAGACCCCAAGGTTTCCTACCTAGAGGCAAATATTTAAAATTTCATAGCAAAGTCTTCTGGAAATTTCCCCCATATTTCCAACCAGGGTGAATATATATTTGTTATATACAGTAAGTCCCCTACATACGAACCTTCAAGTTTCAAACTTTCAAAGATGCATACGTGCATTCGCATGTCCAATCACGTAAGTTAGTTCACGGGTCTGGCGTACATTGTCACGTGCATGCATCCTCTACAAGGCTGAGCTATTGTGTACTTTACTGTACAGTACTATATAGAGTACAGTAGTATCTTTATTTCAAGCCCAGGATGTCCGGAAGCAAGCGTAAAAGCAGCGGTGATGTAGCTGGTACTACTGTGCTTTTCAAGGTACTGTATGGTAAGATTTAAAATGTTTTCTTTTTTTTGTGTGTTTGTTTGTTTTTTATGTATTAGTTGTGTGGAAAGTGTTATAAACCTATAACAGTACAGTACCTAAATAGCCAATTGTGTTAGTTGGGTACCTAGGCTAACTTTGTTGGACTTACAAACAAATTGGACTTACGAACACGCTCTCGGAACAGAACTTGTTCTTATGTAGGGGACTTACCGTATTGTCTGTTGACTTTGTATTTTTTTAAAAGGGATTTAAAAATTTTATACCTCCTAAACATATGCATGTATACACACACGCATACATGTACACACGCTTGTCTTCATCATGCTGTCAACTTCCAAAATAATTATTATATAACTTTTGGCTAAATCTATAGCCATATATTTATTATTCACATTGATATAAATTGTATTCATAAATATTCTATGTGGTGTACTAAGTTTACATTTCCCTTCTTGAACAACATTTTGCTGTTAATGATTGCTTCAAGTTTTGACTTGCCCACTCCATTTATATACATATCACTATAAGTGCACCCCCAAACTCTGCCAGAAACAGAAAATCTTTCTCAATATATTCCAACACATGGGATAATCTGTGACTTTTGTCCTCCATCCCCCACCTTGGAAGCACCCTGTTGAGATCTCCCCATCTTCCTGATCATTCAGAATTGGTTGCCTTCTAGATCTGCATCTCTACTGTCATCTGTGAAATTCTTTGCCTTGTTTCCTGTTGGAGACCTGGCTTCCTGGATTCTCTGTCTTTCTCTTTCCTCCTTGTGCCTTATCAAAATGAGCAGTCAGGGCTTCTCTGGTGGCGCAGTGGTTGAGAATCTGCCTGCCAATGCAGGGGACACGGGTTCGAGCCCTGGTCCGGGAGGATCCCACATGCCGCAGAGCAACTAGGCCCGTGAGCCACAACTACTGAGCCTGCGCGTCTGGAGCCTGTGCTCCACAACAAGAGAGACCGCGATAGTGAGAGGCCCGTGCACTGCCATGAAGAGTGGCCCCCGCTTGCCACAACTAGAGAATGCCCTCTCACAGAAACGAAGACACAACACAGCCAAAAATAAATAAGTTAATTAAAAAAAAGACTTCATCAAAAAAAAAAAAAAAGAGCAGTCAATATTCTATTAGCTTCTGGAGAAAGGGTGCGTGTCATGAAAATTCTATGGCATACCTTTATCTTGCCTATGTATAACAATCTAGAAGAACCATTTTCCCTAAGAGTTTTGAAGGCATTTCCCTGCAGTAGGGAATATCTTCTGGTTTCTGATATCGCTGTTGGTAATTTTAATACAAACCTCATTTCTAATATTGTGCATGTGATCTTATTTTCTGCTCTGGGGGTTTTTAGGATTTTCATTTTACCCCCATTACTCTGACATTTTATAGTGAATTTATTCACCATGCTGAGCATAAAGTGAGTCCTTTAAATCTGGAAACGCTTCAACTATGGAAAAATTTCTCTTACTAGTTTTTGGATAGTTTTATCCAATTTCTTCATTTTTTGGAAATTTTCTCAGACTTTGAACCTTCTGGACTAATTTTATAAGGTGTTATCTGTTCCCTACTATTTTCCATCACTTTGTCTTTTTATTCCACTGCCTGGAGTTTTTTGCAAATATATATATTTGTTCATTCTATCAAACTTTGTATTTTGGCTCCTTTAATTTTCAAGAAAAAACTTATTTGTTATTTTAAAAGATTTTTTTTTTTTTTTTTTTTTTTTTTTTTCGGTATGGAGGCCTCTCACTGTCGCGGCCTCCCCCGCTGCAGAGCACGGGCTCCGGACGCCACAGGCAGGCTCAGCGGCCATGGCCCATGGGCCCAGCCGCTCCGCGGCACGTGGGACCCTCCCGGACCGGGGCACGAACCCGCGTCCCCTGCATCGGCAGGCGGACTCTCAACCACTGCGCCACCAGGGAAGCCCTAAAAGGTATTTTTTAAAAGCATCAACATTGTTTCTTATCTCTTTGGAGATATACACTAAAGTATCTCCCTCCATAGTACCCTGCTTTCTGCTCCTGCATTGTTTTTGCTTTCTTCAAGTTCCTTTATTCTGTTTGTATATTTTTCATTTAAAGGCTTTACACAAATGTTTCAAGTGTCTGGTATCCTTTCACACTGGAAACTGAGGCATTGCAGAGATGATTAGCTTTGTGTGCATAGACTGTTCTTATCCGATGGTGGGTTCCCATTAGGATGCTTCTGCAGGTGTCAAGGCCTTTTGCTAGGAGAACTTCAACTTCAACATCTATAAGATTCATCTCTCTTGCAGGTCAGCTTGTCTATCTTACAATTCTCTATTATAAAGACTAGAGGTTTTCTGTTCCTTAATTCCCAGTTTTCAGTACAAACAACCTGCACCTCCCACTCTACCCAAGCTGTGCATGGTATTCTTGAGTTCTAATGTCCTCTGGTACACCACTTCTCCAAAGAGAAAACCTCCAGGCTCCTGCTTGCCAGGTGAGGGAGAGTTGTCTGATTGTCTAGGGTAGAGTCAGTACTCTAGGCAGAGTCTCAATTCTTTTTACAGAGTTTCAGTCAATCTTCTACTTTGCAGCCCCAAACTTACCTTCACTTTTAATGACACCTATGATGAAGTCCAGAGTATTTACAGGGTTCTAGAAGAAAAATCAGTTGACTTCTTGATTACCCATCCAAGAACCTCGTGGGCATCTTATTTCAGCTTTCTCTGCTATGCAAAGTTACATTTTACTTATCCATCTGTTTTCTAGCATTCAAAGCTCTCCCGATGCTTCTCCGTTTTCTTTTTTCCTTTCCCAGTCTTTGTCTTCATTTTCAACACTCCTATTAGTGGGGTCTTGGGTTAGAGCAGAGGAAAACACCTGAATTCTATCACCCACATTTTATAAGAAACGAATCTCCTCCCTTCCACTTCTCTTCTAGCTGTGAAGTCAAAATCTCCTGGTCTGAATTAGTGGCCCCCAAAACTTCTTTCCAATTGCAGGTGGGTGGTTACTACTTCTATTCCCTATTGGATGTGGAGCAGAGAAAGCCTCATCTGCCATGCAGCGCCCTCCCTCACCGCCATTTTGCACCAACCATCCCCTTCCCTTTAAACCTCCTTTAAAAGTTCCTAGCTTGGAGCAATTTCTGTGGCCGAGGCATCTCACCTGATTGCTCCAGACCTATAAGCAGAACGTAGACCCCATGCATTTGCTAAGTGCTTCCACAAACGCATCTTTTTACATCTTTACAACAATTCTGAATGATAGGTGTTATTTTTTTCCACTGCATGGATAAAGAAACTGAGGTTGAGAGAGATGATGCTTCATAGATCCAGGCAAGGGTGCACAGCTAGTAAGTGACAGAGCTGCAATTCAAATCCAAACCAGCTCATTCTATCACACCCTGGGACTTAACAGATGAGTACCTTTGCCTCCACACCCCCGTATTTACTAATCTGATATCTCCTACTCTGCGGCAGTCTCAGAGACTATCTATCACCACCACCATCACCACCACCAATTGTCAGCCCTACCTATCCTTGGTTGTGTTCATGTGTCAGTTCCTGGTGTAAACAATGGCTTAGAATCAAAGATTCCCAGTTAAGGGATTGCTTTGCAATATCCTTTGATTGGGTAAAGTCCTTAACATGCAAAGAGATAGAATAAATTCAGTCCACTCGTTTTGTGCCCTTGGACAAACCTCTTAATCTTCTCAACGTCTTATTTCTTTATGTTTGAGTTTGACCTTCTGTTTAGGTATTTCTAGTTATATAAATGCTCAGAACTTTATGGGGCTACCCACTCCAACTCTGCAGGATTCATATCCCCTTCTTTCTTTTTGTATTGACCTTGATATCTTTGTCCCACTTCCCTAACGTCTGTCTCCACATGTGCCATGAATCAATTATCGCTGCCTCCAAGCTTCATAGATTGTTAGAGCAGAAAGAAGATGAGCTTTCACCCAACCCCATAGGTCTGCATGGATCCTGAGATCTGACTTTCTTACCATTTAATACCCTTCTCTCACCATAGTACGCCACTGTCATTAGCAAGCCACGTGTCAAGAGAGACACAGCTTCCCAGGCTGGGTCCTCAATAAAGAGGATTCCCACCATGGGCAGAGAAGCCATTTATTCATTCATACATCTAGCCACTCATTAATTCAATGAATAGTTACTGGACATCTATTATGTGCCAGGCTCTCTATTAGGTCCTGGGCATACAAGGAAGAATAAGACACAAGCCAGTCTCTGACTCAAGGGCTGACCAGACAGTGGAGGAAAGAGATCCGTAAATCAACCATCACCATGTAAGTTACAACTGGTGGATGTGTGCCTAGCTGTGTACCAGAGGAGCACTTCAATCAGGCCTGCAATCTGGTAAGGTCATGGAAGCTTCCCAGAGGAGGCAATGCCTGAGTTTTGGAGGATGAGCCCCACGAATGCTCACTTGCTTCTACTTCTTGTCTAGTCCTTCTGATTATTTTATAAGGAATGATTAAATGTGAGTGCTGAAAAGGCCTTTAGAGATTATATAAACAAACTCCCAATTTTATAAACATGGAAAGGAAGTCAGGAGAAAGGTGATGACATATCCAAGCACACTGGTAGGGATGCCTGAGGAAATTCTATTTGTACAATTGGGTCCTTCTAGTAAAGCGATCATGTCATAAGGCTATCTCCTGGGTCACCAAATTCTCCTCCAAATTCGTTGAAAGCCATGGGCCTTGGATTATAAATGAATTGATGCCGTTTTGTTAAAAAGTAGTAGTTCGATAGGCACAGTGCTGGTTTAAATTATGGGAACATCACATTTTGGTAACACAATTTAAAGGCTCAGTGGGGCTTGTGTGCCCTTGCAGCACTGGCAGCCCAGCCTGGGCTCTCAGAAAGAGCATGATGCACCCAGGAGCCTGCCATTCATTCTTCAGGACCATCTGGCCAAACGAGTCACCCATGTTGGTCTGTGGTGGGTTGCTATGCCTGCCTGCATGTCCCTCTCTCTCTCCCAGGGCTCTTCAGAGACCCACAAGTTTCCAACCCACATCCTCCCCCCACCAACCTCGATGCAATGACCAGAGTTATAACCACCTGCCCCAGAATCAGGAACCTCCCCCTCCTCCATACTGGGTCTAAGGCTGGCAGGGGGAACAGGAGGGAACAGGGATGCTCGCTTTTATTTTCCCCAGCTCTGGTCACCCTGTGCTTTTTGGTAAGAACCTCCTCTTTGTTTCACCTTCAGAATGAGGAAATTAACCTCCAACCTTTCTAAAAACCCCAAGGTCCCTAGGGTGGTGAGTGACAGCCAATTTCAGAAGCAAGGACTCTTGACTCTTAATCCAGTCACTTCCCCCTTTTCTCTATACCCCCTTCAATGCAACACTGGATGCAGAAGGGAAGTCTCAGCAGTAAATAAAGGATGACTTTTGGGGAAAGTTCCTGAGTCTGTCTGAAACAGCTTGTAAGGATATAATCCCTTGTCTCCCTTCAGGGGAGTTCCATCAAAGCACATGGTCGTCCAACGACGACCCCTTAACTCTTAGTTCTGAGTGGCCGCCTTCTGTGCTGGCACAGGAATGTGCATGCGAGGCAGAGGACGGATGGATGCCCAGCTCCCTAGGAACCCCGCCACCATCCTCCCCCCCAGCACACAGCACTCACTGAACCACAAGGGGGCCCAGCTCAGGCTCTTAGATTTTTGTTCCCAAGCACCTGCCTTGATCTAGTCTTCGCGTCTGTTAGTTATCCATCATTGCTGCGTAACAAATTACCCCAAGGCTCGGTGGCTTACGACAACAAACGCACAGTTTATTATTCCATAGTTTCTGTGGGTGAAGGATCCAGGCATGGTTTCCTGGGTCCTCTGCCTCTGGGTCTTTCAAGGTGCCATCAAGGTGCAGGGGCTGCCGTCATCACAAGGCTCACATTGGGGGGAATCTACTTCCAAGTTTGCCCATGCGGCCATTGGCAGGATTCAGTTCTTCATTAGCTGGAACTTTCCTCAGTTCCTTGTCACGAGGGCCTCGTCATAAGCAGCTTATGACATGACAACCGGATTTATCAGAGAGAGCAAGTGAGAGGGCAAGACAGAGAGAGCAAGATGGAATTCAGTCTTTTAGAACCTAATTTTGGAAATGACATTTCATCATGTTGCCATGTTTGCTGGGAACAGGTTACTAGGTCCCATCTGCAGAAAAGGAGGAGGCATTACACAAGGGTGTGAGTACCAGGAGGCTGGTCACTGAGCATCTTGGAAGCTGCTTTGTTAGTTTCCCAGGGCTGCTGTATCACAGACTACGTGACTTGGAACACTGAAATGTACTTCCTCACAGTCCGGGACGCTAGAAGTCCCAAATCAAGGTATCAGTAGCACCATGCTCTCTCTGATGGGCTCTAGGGGAGGACCCTTCCTTGCCTCTTCCCAGCTCCTCGTGGTTGCCAGGCTCCTGTGCATTCTTTGGCTTGCACCTGCTTACGTCCAATCCCTCTACCATCATCATATGGCATTCTCCCTGTGTGTCACTGTCATTTTCTTTTTTTGTTTGGTTTATAGCAAACCAAACCAAAAAATTAATTAAACCACATCTATATTAACTTTGGTTTAATTAATTATTATTCCTTATTAGTCATTAAATACCAAATTTCTAAAAGTACAATTCAGATGGAAGAATCCACAGACATGCAAATGAATACAGAGGACTTCACATAAATAAAAGCAGCGATGCCAGAAGAAAATACTTGTATTTTTGCCACTGTGACAAAAGGCCCAAGTGAAAGGTGCAGAGTATACTTCCTAGAACAATGATTTCCAGCTTCAGGCGGAGGGAAGGTGTTCTCCTCTGTGTGTGTGTCTGTGTCTCTACGGCCAAATTTCTCTCTTCTTATTGGACACCAGTCATGTTGGTTTTTGGGTCCACCTCAATCCCATATGAGTTCATCTTGAGTTGATTATATCTGCAAAGACCCTATTTCCAAATAAGGTCCCATTCACAGGTTCCAGGTAGATACGGATTGGGGGAGATGCTGTGAAACCCAGTCCAGCTATCTACTACAACACCAATTTTGCCCCTTCCATCCCCCAGTGGTGGCCTCACTTCACACTCCCTTTTCTGTCCTCTCACTGCTATTCAACCCAAACTTGATCCTAATGCACAGGCTACAACGACTCAAGAATGATTTGGTTACTCACGGCTGGATGCCCATGCCTCTTAAAGGATCAGAATAGCTTTAGGGCCATCCTATCCTGAGACTGACCAAGGGCTTTTCAGTAACAAAGCAGTTAATACACAAGTCCTCTGTAATCCCCTGGGATCTGGACAATATTTCTGCTGAGGACAAGACCTTGAGGGATTTGGGAACCAAGGTGAAGACATCAAAGCAAACTGGCTATGTCTTTGTGATCTTAAAGTCATCATTTTCATTTCCTTTCCTCTTTTAATATACCCAAACCCGTGACACATCCCCTTCCAGAAGTGCATCTCACTAAAGCAGTAGTTCTCATTGGGACTCCATGCTTCCTTGGCAAGGAGAAGTGGCTGGTGGGGAAGTGTATAAAAATATCTGGGTGAGTGACATGTTGTTTGAAGGTAATTCTGATACTGACTCTTTCACCCCCATTCCCCACCAGGAGATATTGGGCAGTAATGTAATTAAAAATGAACACGCTCACTAAACCACCAATTCACAACGATTCCACTCTACCCATACACTTAATATACTCAATTAACCCTAGAGAAACTTATTTACAAGCACACATAAAGCACATCAAAGGATATTCATTGCAGCATTGTTTGTAATGGCAAAAATTTGGAAGCAATGCAAATGGCCTTCAGTAGGAGAATGGATAAGCAAATGCTGGTATATTCCTAAAATGGAATATTACATAGCAATTAAACCAATTAGATCTATACGAATGTATAAAAATAGATCCTGAAAACAAAACCAAGTGAAGAAAAGCAAATGGTAAAACGTTACATACTGAATGATGCCATGTATGTTAAATAAGAAACACACCAAACAATAATACCACGTTATGTTTATGGACATCTATATGTGCAGGAAAAGCTGAAAAACCATGAACAGGAAGGAAATCAACCAAATGCATGGGTCCTGATTGCCTTTAGGCATGGAGGGAGGAGAATGAGACTGAAGAGAGGGAGGGATGATTTTAACTTTATACTATACTAATTCCTTTATGTCGGGCTTTATAGAAACCTGACATAAAACAACCAGATGTTGTTGTTTCATTGGTATTTGTTATATTCTTATTAGCAATCTAACACAACACTTTAAAACAACTATATTGTAACAGACATTTTTTAAAAAAAGAAGTAGAAAATCTGAATAGGCCAATTACTATTGCACGGTACTGAGAAGATTATTCAGAAGATAAAAAATTTACTCCAAAATAAATAAATAAGAAATAAGAATGCAGACGAGGCTCTAATTTGCAAAGACTGAATTCCCAAGGGAACGTGGTCTCCTACAGTTGTGCCAGGCATGACCTGTGTGGCCATGGGAAGGATTGTGATGTCCTGGCCATTGAGACAAGTGCAAAGTGTATGAACAGAGCTGGTGGAGAAACGCCAGGTCCTGGGTTACAGCTAAGCTACGGGATCGCCCACATTTTCATTGTTAGACTACTCACTAAATCTCTACTGGGGCATCGTAACTGCAGAAAATCCTTAGAGCTGGAGCAAGAGGGAAAGAGCGATCTTGACCTGACATCTTTCTCATTCTGAAGCCTGTCCAAATTTTTGAGTCACTGTTCTTGGATTTCTGTATCTGTTCAATGGCATCTTTCAGGAGCCAGTCCCAGGGGACATCGCTTCCAGTGCAATCAAAACAACCACGTCCGGGCTTCCCTGGTGGCGCAGTGGTTGAGAGTCTGCCTGCCGATGCAGGCGACACGGGTTCGTGCCCCGGTCCGGGAAGATCCCACATGCCGTGGAGCGGCTGGGCCCGTGAGCCATGGCTGCTGAGCCTGCGCGTCCGGAGCCTGTTCTGCGCGATGGGAGAGGCCACAGCAGTGACAGGCCCATGTACCACAAAAAAAAAAACAACAAAAAAAAACAATACAAAAAACAACCCTGTCCAGAACACGATCACACCCCTACGAGTCATGGTCATAAGAAGAACCAAACCAAGTTGTTGAAATGACACAGTCATCATCCAGATACAGAAACAAAGTGGCTTGAAGGGTCCACAACTCGTCATGCCCTTATTGAGCTCATCATCTCTGGTCCCTCGTCCTCTATCCCATTTTTTCCGCATCCTGTAATAGCACCACCACCTGCTTGATTTCTCAAGCCGGAAACCCAAGAATCATGATTAACACCACTCTCTCCTTTGCCACATACAATCAGTCAAATGACCACTAAGCGCAGCCCAGTCTACCTGCTAAACACCTGTCAACGCCATCCACTGGTCTCCATCCCTTCTGCCACCATCTCAGTCCAGGCCTGGATCACTTACTCAGACTGTAGTAACAGCCTTCTAACTGGTTCCTCCAGCCACCGCCCTGCTTTCCATCCATTATCTACTGAGCAATCAGAGGCATGGTTCACAAACAAATCTGCTCAGATCCTTCCACCCCTTAAAACCTTCAATGGCTTCTCTGGTTCTCTAAGGTAAAGACTCTGATCTTCAATGGCTTACGATGCCTTCCATGTTAGGCTAACTATTGTGCCACCCTGATCCCCGTGTTCCAGCCACACTGCAGTTGATGTGCCCCTTTTGAGGGAACGACAATGGAGAGGACACCTCCTTGAGCCCCTGATCCCTTGCTATGGTGCTAGGCACTGAAAGCTGTGTTTTTGCCTTTTCCAAACTCATTATCTAATTATCTCTCTCTGAACTTGGAATGTGTTTACTGCCATCAAGACTCCATCTTTACCACCTTTCAAGGTCTAGCTCAAAAGCCACCTTCTTAAGATGATTTTTGTGACTGCATCTCCTGCCACCAACACACACACACACGCACACACACACACACACACACACACAGAGAGAATCACTCTCTATCTTCTGTGTCCGAATGTCATTTCATTAATTCTTCCTTTTCAAGCCATCTCTCTGTCCTTCCTTCTGGGGCTGAAGGCAGGAACAACATCTTTCTCTGAATCAGTAACAAAAAAAGTCACTTCAATATAGTAGGTGCTCAATAAAGATGTGTGGAATTGAGTTTAACAGTGTGGATGGACTGGAAATAGGTCTCGACTGTAAAGGAATGAACATGTATTAAAGGTGCCAAACATTCCAACTTTTCTTAAGAAGCTCTGTGGCTCCAATGTTCATTGCAGCTCTATTTACAATAGCCAGGATGTGGAAGCAACCTAAGTGTCCATCGACAGATGAATGGATAAAGAAGATGTGGCACATATATACAATGGAATATTAGCCATAAAAAGAAACAAAATTGAGTTATTTGCAGTGAGGTGGATGGACATAGAGACCGTCATACAGAGTGAAGTAAGTCAGAAAAAGAAAAACAAATACCGTACACTAACACATATATATGGAATCTAAAAAAAAAAAAAAAAAAAGGTTCTGAAGAACCTAGGGGCAGGACAGGAATAAAGATGCAGACATAGGGAATGGACTTGAGGACACGGGGAGGGGGAAGGGTAAGCTGGGATGAAGTGAGAGAGTGGCATGGACATATATACACTATCAAATGTAAAATAGATGGCTAGTGGGAAGCAGCTACATAGCACAGGGAGATCAGCTGGGTGCTTTGTGACCACCTAGAGGGGTGGGATAGGGAGGGTGGGAGGGAGACGCAAGAGGGAAGAGATATGGAGATATATGTATATGTATAGCTGGTTCACTTTGTTATACAGCAGCAACTAACACACCATTGTAAAGCAATTATACTCTAATAAAGATGTTGAAAAAAAAAAAAGAAGCTCTGTGGCTCACCTTTTAAATTCCTCTACACTTAGAAACCTCTGCCAGCCATTTCCCTTGAATCGTTTGGACAGATGCACTAATAACAATGATTTCAAGTGAAACTTTGATGTCAGCGCCTCATTCACACTTCAAAAAAAGAAAAAAAAGAAAAAACCCTGTATTCAGAGGCACACAGAAAAGGTGTAATTATAATTTCAGGAAAATATGTTAATTTGATGCAATGCCTTACTGCTCTGACAGCTCTCAGCCCTTGCACCAAATGGCTGTAAAATGGATGTTATGGGGGAAAAAAAAAAAAAAAAAAAACGCTTTTCTTCCTACTCAGGATATAGGCAGGGAGCAAAGGCGCAAAGAGTAGGGGTCTGGTGTTAATGCGGGAAGGCTGGGAGGGCGACGGTTTTCAGTGGCTGGCAAGTGGACCATTGTGATAATGTGTCCAGCACGCAGGAGACTGTCTGAACTGCCTCCCCACTCCGACAGGAGTATTAAAAGTCCATAGTGAGGGCTTCCCTGGCGGTGCAGTGGTTGAGAGTCCGCCTGCCGATGCAGGGGACACGGGTTCGTGCCCCGGTCCGGGAAGATCCCACATGCTGCGGAGCGGCTGGGCCCGTGAGCCATGACCGCTGAGCCTGCGCGTCCGGAGCCTGTGCTCTGCAACAGGAGAGGCCACAGCAGTGAGAGGCCTGCGTACCGCCAAAAAAAAAAAAAAGAAGAAAAAAAGTCCATAGTGAGGTGGGAGCATTGGGGACAGGCTGCAGCGCTGGCTGTCTACTCGGGGAAGACCCAACTGCCCTGTCAAGGACAGAGCTGACATACCTCATCCGGATTCCCAGGGCCTCCAAGGCTACCGGCTCCTTCCTATCCAGAGCCCCCCTTATGCATGCATGAGTCTCTGTGTCCAACCTCCAGTTAGGAGAAGAGGTGCCCCCTGCCCGAGGCTCAGAGGACCCCACTGACTCTCCTCTCTGGGCTGAGAGGGCATGAGGTCTCCTTGACCGAGTCATCGCAGCCATCGCCTTCCTAGAAAGTAGGTAATTCCTCCTCCTCGCAGGGACGTGGTGAGAATTAAATGGGGGATGTGGCTATAACGTGTTTAGCTTAGTGAAAATGCTTTAAAACGGTAGTTCTTCTTATGGTTCCTATTATATTATCATCTGAGTATCCTAGGGAGTGAGCTGATTAAAAATAATAATCAAAGGGAGTGATAAAGTGACCCAGGTCTTGAGGAAACCCCCAGAGAAGCTCTCAGTTTCTACCATTTCAGGAGGAACTTCTATGTATGGAAAGAGCATTTTGCATTCACACATCTCTGGGCCTCTGGGCCTCTGGGCAGGGATGGAAGGGACCTGGGAGAACCCAGGAGAGGGACGGCTGTCCTTCACCTGCCGGGTGTCTGGGTGATCCGGAAGTGTGAGAAGATGCTCTTGTAGTAGATGCCCATACCCGACTGCTTTAGTCCTTTAGGGCTGCTACAACGGATACCATAGACTGTGGCTTATAAGCAGGATAAATTTCTCATAGTTCTGGAGGCTGGGAAGTCCAAGATCAAGGCATCGACAGATTCGGTATCTGGTGAAGACCTACTTCCTGGTTCATGGACGGCTGTCCTCTAGCTGTGTCCTCACATGGTACAAGGGCGAGGGAGGTGGGGCCTCCTTTAGAAGGGTGCTAATCCCATTCATGAGGGTTCCACCCTCATGACCCAATAACCTCCCAAAGGCCCCACCTCCAAATATCATCACACTGGGGAATAGGTTTTAACATATAAATTTTGGGGTGGTAGGGACACCAACAATCAGCTCACAGCACCCACCCAAATAATTTCAGGATAGGTATAAAATCCCGTTCCACTGTCCACAGGCTGCGGAAGTGGAGGGACAGGCTGACTTAGGTTAGATCAACTAGAAACGTCCCATTAGTGAGCTGGCTCCCCCCGAGGAGAGAAGGGGTGAGGGAAGCTGGGGGACTCATGCTCTACCCCAAGGAGGAAGGAGATCGGGCCAGAGAAGCGGTGGGGGACACTGGGGTCTGCTCAGCAAACAGAACATGTGAGGCTCAGATGCCCTCTCTTTTCCTGCCTTGCATCCGTGGGAGCACCAAAGGAGGAATCAGCCGGCTGGTGTCCAGTGATGCATGCCAGCAGCAGCCCATGGCCCCAATTACTGAGGTGTAGGGGGCACCAGCATAAACCCAGAGGCAGAGAGCCTTGGCAGGGAGTGGTGCAAAGCCAAGTCTGCTCAGTCATCCTGGACAGCACCCTGTTGATCACCAGTGCCAAAGCCCAGGCTTGCTGGCAGCCCTGGGGGCGGGTTGAGTCCACCATTGAGACCTTGCTGAAAGTGACAGGAGGGGTCCCAAGACAGCAGTGTTGCCAGAGTGGAACCCAGACCTCCAGATGGAAGGGGAGGGACCCAGTCAGGGTGACAGACCAGCCCTCAGGCCTTCAACTCACAACTGAAGGATGGGAGACAACAGAAGACCTTTTACAGGGGAGGTGTGGGTGTGGACGAGGGCACAGCTAATATAAATCCCAGAGGGCTTGGTGACTGGGAGCTCAGGGGAGGCCCTGGAGAGCCAGGGCCCAGGAGGCTTAGGGGGGTTTAATTAATTTCTGCCCCGCCTAGCACCCTGGGTCACTGCCCCAAACCCGTACCCAGCAGTATGGCTGCTAACAAATGAGGTTCTTTAGTGCAGATTACAAGAAAGTGCCCCTTCTCAAGACACTTACTTGCATCTGTCAGGGACTTGTCACGATATACTGATTTTGTTAGAGCAAGAAATTTTACTGCCATCTGATAGAAAACTGGCATAATAAATGCACAAGTCAGCAGTATGAGAGGTACCAGCTTCGGCACGGTGTCCGCATACAGTGTCCAAACCACCGTGGGGCGTGAAGCCTCCAGTCAACATCTGGAGCTGGATTTCACTGGGGCTGTGATAGGGCGCTGAGTCTTGCCTCAAGTGGGGTGTCCAGGCAAGAGAACTGCCTCCCCAAAAATGTTCAAGGCTGGAGCAGAGTTGGGGGGCCTCAGGCGTATTGTTTTTCCTAATCCAAACTTCAGACTCACCCCTCAACGGAGCTCAGCTGCAGAGCCAAAAGGAATGCTCTTCACACAGTTAGACCAAGGGAGAATTTTAGAAACAAAATACTTGCCCTGCTCGGTGTGCATTTTTACTTAAAGAATCTAAAAAAGTAAGTGGGGTCTCCAGGAGCAGCAGAATTAAGAAGACACAAGGCATTGAGTTTTCTTTGATGTCAAGAAAGCACAGTTACAAAACAACCATCAATTACTGTGTCTCTCCCCAGTTTCCAAAATGCTTTAACAGTCACTGTATCGTTTTATCCACAGAATACTTCTCTGCGAAAGTGGGGATTATCCTCATTTCGCAATGAAGAAATTGCACTGCAAGGTTTTATGACTTCTCCAATGCCATGCATTTACTCAGTGATTCAGGAACATGCGGTCTTAGTCACTTGGGGATTGGGGCACACTGTGAGTACTTAAGAGTAGCCTACTGCATGAAAACATGCAGAAAGAGAAATGAATGCACGAGTTGCTAGGTTATAGCATTGATGAAGTGACCCTGATTGGCCAGGCTGACCTGGTGTAGGATTACTTGGGGGTCACTGGGCTTTCGTAAGCATCCAACAGAGTGCAATGATGAAATGATGCTTGTGACCCCAGCCATAATCTAAGTGGAGGGGTAAGAGATCACAGAGAAACGCATATTGGGACCGTGTCTATAACTTGGCATGTTGTAGAAAGAGCACACCTTTTAGAGTCAAGGTCTGCAAGACATGGGACCACCTATTTCATCTCTCTGGGTCTTGGTTGGTCCAACTTTTCAATGAGGCAAATCCTATCGACTTTGTGTAAAACCGTAGGTGTATTGTCCTGGAATGTAATAAAAACTCAGCAAATATTCATTGCTATTCCTCTCCTCCTCAGAACATGGTTAAAGGCATTATTCAGCCCAGCCATTTCTCAGTGGAAGACAAGGTGGTCCCATGAAGTTGCATGGAACCCAGGTACAGAGAAGAGTAAGGAACTGGCTGCCCGACCTCTCCTGCTTACCTGGCTTCACCTCTCTGTCTTTATGTCCTGAACTCATTCATTGGAGCATGTGGGTATTCACTCATGCTCCCACTCACTGTGTAGACATCACTGGAACTCACTAGTGTCTTCAGCGCTCCTCTCTTTCTGAGCCCACACCTCTTGAATTTAGGCACAGCCATGTGCCTTGTTTTGGACAATGGAATGTGAGCAGAAGGGATGTATGTGATTTCTGGGTGAAATAATTTAAGGGTCAGTGTATTCTCCATGCTCTCCTCCCTCCCCACAGCAAACCCCAAAGCCTGTTTGGGAGGGTGGGATCTAAAATGGTGATTCCTCTGTAAACCTGGACCCCTGAGTAATTATGATGAGTTATTATAATCCTCCCTCTGACCCACATTAGAAATAAAGCCCGCAGAGCAGTAGACCTTTGGAAGTTCTGAATACTGAGATTTGGGGTTACTTGTTACTCCACCATACTCATACTTATTCTGACAGATATATTCACTCAATTTTTCATTCATTTAACAATTTTTTTTTGAGCAGCTAACAAGTGTTGAGCACCCTCTAGGTGTTGAGGACTCATAGGGAACAAAACAGACCCAGTGCCTATTCTCACAGAGTTAAAGTCAAGTGTAGTAAATAAACATATATATTAGGTTGTCGATGCTATGAGGAAAACTAAGATAGGGTAAAAGGCTTGGGGGAAAGCTGTTCTGGGTGCAATGGTTAGGGAAGGTCCCCTGAGAAGATGCCATTTGAGCAGAGACCCAGGTGAACTAAGGGAGTGAATGTTTCCCAGCGTCTAGGAGGGAAGCATTCTGGAGAGAGGGAAAAGATGAGGTCACATCAAAAGACACCACTGAGAAGGTTTGAAAAAGCAAACACAGTCAGGAAGGAAACACCTATAATGCACATCTAACAAAGGACTCATATCTGGGATATTTTTTAAAGAAATTCCTACAAATCAATGAGGAAAAGCCAAACAACCTAATTTCCTTTAAATGCGCAAGAGATTTGAACAGGTAACCTACAAAAGAAGATACCCAAATTGCCAATAAGCCAATGAAAAGGTGTTCAACCTCATTACTCCTCAGGGAAGTGAAATTCTGAAGCAAAATGAGACATTCCTATACATGCCAAGAGTGGCTAAAAAGACTCAACTATTCCAAGTATTTGCAAATATCCATCAACAGTAAAATATGTAAATAAATTGGATAGTCACACAATAGAAAACCTCACCTTTGTGTGTATCAAAGCACAGCACATGGATACAAGAACATGGGCAAATCTCAAAATTTACGTTGAATGAAAGAACCTAGACACAAAATTGTCCACACTCTATTATTCCATGTAAATGAGGTTTAAGAACAGGCAAAATGAATCCACAGTGATAAAAAGACTAGTGGCTACTGCGAGTGAAGGTGGGTATAAACTGGAAAGAGATATAAGGGAACTTTGCAGGTGATGAAAATATTCCATACCTTGATCTGGGTGGTGTTCACCTGGATGTATACATATGTACAACTCTATTGAGCTGTTTCCTTAAGACCTGGGCATTTTACTGTATGTAAATTGCACCTCAGTTGAAAAGAACCACAAAAAGAGAGAAGACAAGAGGTTGGCCAGGTAGAGGCAGTGACATCGCATAGGACCTTAGGGCCACGGTGAGGATTTCGGATTTCTTTCTAAAAGAGATGGAAGGCACTGGAAGGTTCTGAGCAGAGCCAAGACATGATCAGACTTACATCTCAGAAGGATGATTTTGTCTGCGGAGTGAAAAGTAGACCTTGGTGGGATCCAAGTGGGTGGCAGCAAAATCTGTGAGCAGAAGACGTGCAAGAGGGGATGGTGACATAGCCCTGGGTGGTGAAGGATCGGGGAGTGGAAGTAGTGGCCAGGTCCTGGGTAAATGTCTGAGGTTGTGAAGCCACGGTTTGATGATGGGTTGGGAGCCAAAGAGAAGGGCTGGAGTCTAACACTGACTTTGGCCTGTGCGCCTGGCAGAATGCAGCTGCCAAAGCCTGGGATGAGAAGGACCCAAGGAGAGCGGCTGGGGGGTGAGGGGCAAGAATTTACCTTGAACACGAGAAGCTGCGATGCCCATTAGACACCCAATGGAGTGCTGATTAACTGAGTTTGGATGAATGAGCAGCAAATGTTAACTCTCCCACCATCACACACTCACACTGCCTTAAATAAATAATAAATACATGAAACACAGACTCCTTCCCCTTTGTTTTCGTCTTACAGAAGGAAGACGTGAATCTTAACATGCCAGCTGCCGAGACTGGAAAACACAGCTGAGACTTGAAGGCAAGCTGGGCTTGTCGCGACACCGCTTCTGGGTCTTCCCTCCGTCCTGGTGTCCCCGGCTTTGGCACACGTGGGGCCTTGCCCCTGCTTCTGCTGCAGCCTCTGCTTTCAGCTTTGGGCTGATGAGCTTTTGCTCCCCGCACCCTCCCACATGGGGGGCCCAGCCACGCGCAGGTGGGAAGGCTGTCAGAGCAAATCGCCTCCATGCCCTGCCTTGAATAAACACGCCATTATGGAGCCGAGGACTGTATGTGGAGGAGAGGGAAAATGTCATTTTGGTAAAGGCCTCAACTAGAAGGAAGAAAAGCCAAAGCGACAACATTAAATATTCAGGTTTCAGGCCTATTAGGAGGTTCTCTACGGGGTCACGGACACAGAGCTGTCAGCTTCTGGGAAGTAGGAGCCCAGCTTGGAGAGATGGGAAAAAAACAGGCATTAAAATCAGACCGGCTGAATTTTCAGTCCCAGCTCTGGCACTTGCCAGCCGAGTGGCCTTCCAGCAGTTAATTCACTTCTCTAAGCCTTGTTTTCTACATTTTAAAATAGACTTACAAATAGGGTAGGATCCTGGGGAGGATCCAGCTATGATTCACGGCTACAGTAAACACTCAGATGCCTGCACGCTTTTCCCCTCTTCCCACCCCAGCCTTGAGTGTTGTGACGTAACCCAAGCGTCCTCGGCATATGGATGCAATTGCATCACATGAATATTAAGAAAGCACTTTTTTTTTTTTTTGCTTTTATTCGTACTTTCTTAACGCAGGACCCTTGAGACATCGCCCTGCTCCAAGACACAGAAGCTTGTGCTCTGTGCCTGCACCGACCCCGAATAGCCACATGAGGGCAGCACGTCCCGAGTGTGACAGCTTCCTGTGCAGGAAGGGATCCGTGTTCCCTTACAGGCCAGGCTGCGTCCGCCTGGATCCCCCAAACTGGGGCGCCCCCGCGCAACGTACTGAATCACGCCTCTCAGGGCTCACATGCTCGTGTGACCCCTTTCTGCGCTGAAGGTGGGCCATAAACCTCCGTAACTCGCTTAACTGATAGAAGGTGGACGCTTTGCCACTTCTGGACCTTCCACCTGCATTTCGAGCTCTTAGGAACCCTGAGCTTCCATGGAAGAAATCGGCCAACCCTCCTGGAGAGACCACGTGAAAAGGCCCTGAAATTACAGAGGGAGAGACCCAGCTGGCCTGGCCTCCCGGCCGAGCCTCTAGACATCTCCAGCCACAGCTACCATCTGACCACACTGATGAGAGACTCCAGTGAGACCTGCAGCAGAACTTCCCAGCTGGGCTGTCAACTCACAGAACTAGGAGAGACAATAAAATGGTGGCTGTTTTAAGCCAATGGGCTGGTGTGGCCCGGTGATCGAGAACTGAAGCAAGCAGCTGTGTTTTCCTGCATCTGCAGTTCACCAGACTCTCATGGTCCACAGAGGAGTTTGGGGAGAAAGCCCGCTTCACTTTGGACCATCATGAAACATCTCCCTCTACTTGGCCTGCATCCCCTCCCTCCCTTGGGTGACAGAAGGATTTTCACAGGGCGGGCTGGGAGCAGTAACAGAGACAGATTCTACGCTGCCCTCTGCGTTTCCTTTGCCTCAAGATTTCGTTCAGAATAACTTTCTTCTCTCTCCCTCAGCTGAAAAGCCCTCAGACAATTTAACACCTGCAGTCTGGCCCACCTGCTCCTGAGGTGTCCCTGGGGCCAACCTCAAGCCAGGACTCCCTTTGTTGTAATGATTAAATGGGAGAAATCCAAGTATGAAGTCCTTGGTGAGTTGATAAAATAACTTGGAAAGGTGAGGCCTCTTTATAATTTGATTAGAGATGACCAACGCAGGGCAGGAAGAAGGCTGAGGGACCCCCTGCTCTGTGACCATCCTCAACTGCACCAATAACTTCTGGTAGAATAAGTGAATGATACATCTTGCTTGCCTGCCTGCCACTAATTGGAAAATTAGCATAAATGGTTCTGATGGATAAAATGTAATTTTATTTAAAGGAATCACCAAACCTCCCTGGAGCTTTTTGTTATTACATATTCTCTCAAACAATGGATACCAAAATCAACGGCCAAGGTGCGTCTGTGAGACATGTTGCACTCATAAGCAGGCCTCCTACTCCGAAAGGGTAGGAACCCTTGATCTCATCTAACTCTCATTTTTGTGAATGAGGAAACTACAGCTAAGAAAGAAGAAATGGCTCCCGAGAGGCGGGTGATTTCCAGAAGAGTTCCAAGTTCAAGTTTCCCAACCTGGAGGATGGCAACACAGGATCCCACATCTGTATGCAGGAACCTCCAGGACACAAAATGGATCTTTAAATATCTTTTTTTTTTTTTTTTTTTGCGGTGCACGGGCCTCTCACCGTTGTGGCCTCTTCTGTTGCGGAGCACAGGCTCCGGACCGGGGCACGAACCCACGTCCCCTGCATCGGCAGGTGGACTCTCAACCACTGCGCCACCAGGGAAGCCCTAAATATCTCATTTTTAAGACAATAATCCTGAGCCGGAATGGGCATAAATGATTTGTATTTTTGTAATGCTAGATTTATAGAGACGTTTGGTGTGGCCTCATCTTCAGAGAACGCTTCTTCAGGATAAGCTACACGTTGGTTGGGGTGTGTCATTCTTTGCCCATATTTGTCCCATGCATCACTAAATGTTTATTGAGCATCTACTTTTCTTAGGCATCTTTGGATTTAAGCCTTTGCTCTCCAAGGGCTTACAAAAAATTAAGATGCAGTGAGATAGGTGCTACAACAGAGGCAGCATGGGGTGCTGAGCAGACACGTTGCCTACATCCCCTTTATCTATTCTGTGCATCCCTTCCTTGCCTTCTGCATGCTTTGCTCCTATTGGCTCACACCTGCAACCTTCTTTAGAGGTTACTTTCAGGTTCCTGGAGGCCCTTTGCCCTCCACAAAGAGCCAAAGGTCCTGGGAGTTTACGTACTTCCAGGGGCCTGAAGCCAATGACTGGCTTGCCTCTAAAGGGGACAAACTCTGCAGTGTGATTGACATGGCAGAGCTCCCTGCAGGGTCCGGTTGAGGCTGGGGCTTTACCTAAAATCTCACCCTGGTGTGGCTATGTCCCCTCCCCTATCTTACTCTTTTAAGGGTTAACCTCTGTGACTGTGCTTTCACAGGGCAAAGAAAAAGCACAGCTAGAGGAAACCAGCTCCTTCTTACAGGTCACGTGCTGTTGGGAGGACATCGTTTCCTCCCTCACAGTTATTTATCTGCCTGACCTTTCCTTAGAGACCTGATCATGGAAGGAAATTGGTTTTCTCTCAGTGTACCTATAATTTAAACTCCAGCCCCCCAGGCTTTGATGAGGTGTATTTGACAGAGCACAGGGTCTGTCTAGAGGAAACCTGTTGAGGAGGGTCTGGGGCCCCCCAGGGGACATCTCCAGAGTGAATTAGGGGAATGAGTTACAGCTGAAAAGATGTGAGTTACGGAAAGGAATGGGTTTTCAGGGCAGATCCTGGAAAGTTGGGAAGGCAGAGGAATGGGTGAGGCTGGCCAAGCAGGGCTACAGAATCTGTGTGCTCGGGCATTGGATCTACCAACGAGGAGGGCGAGGAGAGATGTCCTGGGTGCATCAGAATCGCTATGAATTACTGAGTGCAGGATTCCCACTCGTGGGGTGAAGACTTTCCTCCTGGGCTTTGCAGTGTTCCCTCCCAATTCTCACCAACACAGACTGCACAGATTCAAGTTCACTTGCCTAACTCCAGACAAATGGAAAATGGGACAATTAACCAACGTTGAATCATTAGATCATTGATGCCCAGTGAGGTTCTAGGCTTTTATAAATGGTTAACCTGAGAGGCTGTACAAGGTCACAGTCACGCTCAGACTCTGCAGCCAGATTCTGAAGGGTTGACTCTTGCCTCCGCTCTCCGAGCAATGTGAGCTGGGAAAATTCCTTAACCCACATTTGCCTTGATTTCCCCATCTGTAAAATGGGGTGAACCCAACAAGCCTCGTGGAGTTGTTATGAGGAGTTCATATGTGTAAACCACCTAGGAAAACTCCTGGTGCTATGTGTGTGATCACCATATTAATGATCCTTCACACTTCACTACTATTAGTCCAATTTTATAGATAAGGAAACTGAGGCTCAGAGGATACAAAAGTTGACCCAAATACTGCAGCTGGTTCTGTTTCACAAACACTGCTTAATATTTGATGCACTCTTGCTAGAAAACGGTAAAACTGGCATTTAAGTAAAGAACACGTGTTCTTTTTACAGCGCACTGCTTTGTGCTAGAAAGAAATGTGGGCTAGTCCACGTTAATAATTTTATAATACTAAGTGGCATGCAGTGATTGCAGGTCATCCAAGAAAGATTCAAATACAGGTCCAGTGGGAACGGACTTGATGAGTTCAAAGAATGACTTCTAATTAGCATGGGGATAGTTTACCTGAGAATGAATGATTTTAAATAGGTGTTTAAAAATCCTTCCTACCTCCTTTGACCGGCTAAATACTTCTTTGGAAACTGCGTCTCTTCTATTAATTTGCTTAATGAACTCCTGCCTTTGATTCTGAGCACAGGGAGAGGTAAATCAGAACAGGCACTGCTCCAGGGACCACAGATCTAAAATTCCTGCGATGACAGTGAGGACTCATTAAGAAGAATTAATTGTGGGAGGATAAGGCTGAGTTAGTGGAAAGTCCGAACCAAAGATCTGCTGTACCATTTTGTCACTTTGCAAACATGCAATAATTCCAACCTGGTTCAGAAAATCCACCCATCTGTTTCTTCATTCCGAAGTCCTTAGGTTTTAGGAATAGAAATGGATGATCTAAAATTAGCTTCTTGACTACTTATAGGTAAATGAACAACTCTAAAATGCTTGGGGCTGGAAACATTAGCTCTTTTAGGTATTTGAAACAGTTCTCTCCCAAGTCTTGCTTACCTTGTCAATTTATTTCACAAACCTTTCCTTGAGATGCTTCAAGGAAAATGTCAACTTAGCTTTGTCCTGAGCTAGCCAGAATTTGAACTCAGCTCCCTATGTCTCCAAAATCCCCATATTTCCCTCACTCTGTGTCTTTAACCTCTTTTTAAAAGGGTACATTAAGTAAATTGTGGCGTACGTGTTCAATGGACCGCCACAAAGGGTTCATTCAATTCATTCAACATTTACTGAATTCCTCCCTGTGTCAGACGCTGTCCCAGGTGCTGAAGACATCACGATGGGCAAGAGTCACAAATCTCGCACTGCATCTAGCATGGTAACTTGCACATCGTAGATCTCTATGTGGTTACTGTTGATTAAGGGGAACTTAAGATTAGGAAATGGGGACCAAATATCAAAGCTGAGAAATAACACCCCCCCCTCACTCTGTTTCCTTATAGGGAGAGGTTTGATGTGTTTTCTGAGACCTGAAATTGGTCTCTTTTGTAGATGGCATTTCTTCACAGTGGTGAAAGATTCTAAACCTTCAGCATTCACCCTGTTCACACTACGCTCTCCCCTCTACCTGTACTGACTCGAAGTCTGCTGCTGAGCAGATGCTCAAATGCCCCATAGATGTGGACTGACTGGGCAAATGAGTGAATGGATGAGAGTCTGAATAAAAAGACAAAAATAACTTGTAGCACAAGGGCACAGGTACTTTATATTCCCACACTGCCAGACTCCACCATCATTGTTCCAGGTGTGGGGAAATGTCTAGCAGAGCTTTACTTGGGGCAGGGGGGAAGTGGACAAAAACACTTGTTGCTCCTTTCTCAAATGTCTGCTGGGGAGTAGACATTTGGAAGGCTACGAGGATCTCTTGCTGTCAAGCCAGACGTTGCCACAATAGTCCTAACTGTTAAAGGGAATTAAAACATCATTCAGTGTTGGAAGGAGACCAAGTATCAGAAAAGGCAGGGAAATGGGGTTTGGGCAAATTAGTTGAGAGTAAGAGTTTGCAAAGTTTGAGCCAATTTTTTCTTTCACATGAGGTTCAAAAAGAAATACCCTTGCTGCCCCCATCTATGTTAGAATTCTCCTGGGGCTAATCAATAAGTAATTAGAATTAGATGGAAATTTAATATACAGAGAGATTGATAGAAAGAATCCACATAGTGGTAAATGGAAGGGTCCCCTGGGGACTTTAGAGAAAAGTTCCTGAGAAAGGCTGAGCTAATGAGGGTCTTTAGACATCTCCAGCTCATCTTCAAACATCAGTGTCTCAGTTAAGGCTCTCTCCCCCTATCCCACCCTCCCAGGAATCTGGAATACCTGGATGCAGGTCTGTGACCTCTCCGCTGTGCCCAACGCGCTTGGGAAGGCTGGCCTTGGAGCAGAGACAAAGCTCAGAATAGTCCGTAAAACAAGGAACAACACAAACTGGAGAGAAACACTGCTGTATGTGTATTCATTATGTTATATATGTGTATGCAAGAGGGGAAGACTGGACGAACAGAACAATGGAAGGTGGCTTAAAGCCGAAGAAAAATGAAGATACACAAAATGTACAGAAAAGGCATGGGGTAACTCATGAAATTATTGAAAATTTATATGAGTGATAATTTGGCCCTATCCATCAAAATTACAAAAGCACATACCCTTGACTTAGGAACTGCTCTTCTAGGAATGTATCCTACAAATAGGCTCACCCACATGTGAACTGGCATGTGTGTACCAAATTATTCATTGTGGCATTAATTATGTGATCCAAAGTGTACAAATAACCTAACAGCCTAAAAGGGTACAATTAAGTAAATTGTGGCACATGCGTTCAATGGAATGCCATGAAGAGCAAAGGATTCATTCAATTAATTCAACATCTACTGAATTCCTCCTTTGTGTCGGGCGCTGTTCTAGGTGCTGAAGATATAACGGTGAACAAAGCGTAAAAAATCCCTGCCCTCCAGAGCTTACATTCCAGTGGAAGATGCTTCTCTTTATGTACTGATAGAGAATGATCTCCAGGACCTTCGTTTCATGAAAAGAGCAAGATGCAGGCTTTACAGGTAAACGGCGATATATATATATATTGAGCATCTTTGGAAGGGCACACAAGAAACTGATAACAAGGTGTTCTCGGGCTGGAGGACCGGAGACTTCCTCTGTTTACTCATTGGTATCCTTTGAATTTTGACATTTGGAGGTTACCTATTCAAAATAGGTTACCTACCCCAAAACAGGATTTCTATATTTTTATTAAAAGGTGGCAGAGGATGTAAGTATTGGCCCTAATTCTGTGCCCTCACTTCCAACTCCAAACTCTGCAGGAAAGGGCTCTGGATCACAGTGTGGTTACCTGGGCTGGGAAGGTGGGTACAAACTCCTTCCCTTCCCTTCTCTCTCACTCTTACTCTCGCTCACACCCTCTTTCTCTGTGGCCTTTGTTGCTCTCAAAATGCAATGAAGCTGCAGTTACCTTTTGCTCAGAAGTTTCCCTGAGCTATGATAGGGGTGTCAGTGGGGCTGCAGAGGGCTATGGAGATCTGCTGTGGAGAACAGACGAGGGCAGCAGAATCTGCTGTGTGTGCATGTGGCCGGAGTATCTCCTGGGTCCTATCTGTTGACGACTCCCACCTACCAGAGATACCTAGAAGGGAGACAGGTCCAGGGGAGGAGAGAAGGATTCTCTGTTGGCCTTGTCAGCAGAAGGTAGGACTAACCAATTGTACTTCTTTCTGTGTGTGTGTGCACATGCGCACGCGCATGCATGTGGGTTGGTGACTAACCAGTCTTGCTTGCCTGGGACTTTCTCAGTTCTAGTAATTAAAGTCCCCTGTCCTGGGAAACCCCTCAGTCCTGGGCAACTAGAAGAGTTTGATCGCCCTATCTGTGGAGGGGGTGGGATTACGAGAGAGAAGGGAGGTAAGGAGAGAAGAGGGAAGAGAGAGACATCACCAACATAAAGGCTTTGTTCTCTGAGTCTCACTTTCTTGGCATTCATGTTCTAAAGTCCTTGAAATATGGCTCTCCGCTGACTACATATATGACTTATCTATCTGAGCCTCAGTTTATTTATCAGTCCAATGGGGCTGATAGTCTAACCATCACCCCTCCTGGTGTTGCTAAGAACCTACCACCTCTTCTCTATCACCAGTTCTCCACTCTGCCCCTTACGCAGCTGAGTTTCTGCAGCCCAGCACTACCGTCACTCTCTCCTTCTCTTGTATTTGCCTGGCTAAATCCCAACCTGGTTAAATCCAATTATTTTCCCACTCCTTCCCTCAACCTGAGAAGGGAATGCAACCGGAGTAAAACACAGCATTGTGCTGTCTGGTCTCACTGTAAATGATGACCACAGGCCTCCAGTGGCCCTGGCACTACTCAGCAGCACTGTCACAGTTCCCAGATCAATGCATACTCTTATTGTCCCGGATGACTATTTCATACCACTTCCTCTCCCCTCAAACCTCCAACACCACACCCACCCTCCCGTCTTGGTTGATGCCCTTGAACCTTATTTTACTGAGACAATAGAAGCAACCAAAAGAGAAAGCTGCCGTCCTCCTGTCCCCAGACCTCCCGCCCCACAAGCACAGGCTGCATCTGTCCCCGTATTCCCTGCCTTCCCTCCTGTTACAGAGGATGAATGGTCCTCACTCCCCTCTGAGTCCGGCACTTCTTCTTCCGCCCTGGCTTCCGTCCCTCTCAACCACTCAACACTCAGCCCACTCAGCCCCTGCAGTGGTCATGTCTCTCTGTCATCCCTCACTGCCCCCTCATTCCTGGATCACTGCCATCTGTTCACAGATGGGCTGTATCAATCTCATCTCATTTTCCACCCCTCTCCCCTTGCTGACTGGTAACTGAATTGGGTCTCCCCCCAAATTCATATGTTGAAACCCTAATCCTCGATGTGCCTGTATTTGGAGATGGGGGCCTTAAGGAGTTAATTAAGGTGAGATGAGGTCCTAGGGTGGGGTCCTCATCTGATAGGACTGGAGTCCCTATAAGAAGAGGCACCAGAGCTCTCTCGCTTGCTTTTCTCTCTCTCTCTCTCTCTCTCTCTCTCTCTCTCTCTCTCTCTCTCTCCCCCTCTACCTCTCCCCTTCTCTTCCTCTTCCTCCTCCTCCCCCCTCTCTCTCTCCCTCCCTCTCCCTCCTCCTTTCTCGGAAATGAATGCCCAAAGACCAGCCAAGAAGACAGTGCTCATCAGAACCAACCCCTTGCCTTGACCTTGGACTTCCAGCCTCCAGAACTGTGGCAAAATAAATGTCTGCTGCTTAAGCTACTCAGTCTGTGGTATTTTGTTATGACAGACTGAGCTGACGAATACACTCCCTGGGTTCCAGCCACACTGACCTCCTTGCTTTTCTCAAAACTTCCAAGCACATTCCTGTTCAGGGACTGCATGTGTTACCCCCACAGCCCTGGATGCTCTTCTCTGACAGCCCGCATGGCTCTCTCCTCCCTTTCTCTGCGTCATTCAGATCTCAGCTTGTGTAGAAGTTCCTCTCACTGTCCTAGCTGAAGCAGCCCCAAGAACCCGTTGCCTCTTCCTCTTCTTCTTCTTCTTCCTGTTGCTTCCGCCTCTGCCTAATGCATTTGCTTATTTTCCGTCTCCCTCACTGGAATCAGAGCATCTCTGGGAAGAAGCTCGCTCCAGACCCTGCTCTAGTGCTCACACTGTAATAGGGAAGAACATTTGTGTTCTATGACAAGTAAATCACTATAGGGATGTTGCCTATAAGCTTAAATGATACATAATGACCCATCTCTGGGGACCCTGCCTCCTAGGTCATGAGCGTTAAGCTAAAATACCTTTGTATTTTACTCACAGGAAACCTCCTGCCCAGGCCCACCTGTGAATGGCTGCAGGACCGAAGAAATTAACGCATCCCCTCTGGAATCTATCCTGAAGTGGGACTTTTCTCCCTCCCCTTTGAGTATAAAAGAAGCCTGAGGGCTTCCCTTGTGGCGCAGTGGTTGGGAGTCCACCTGCCGATGCAGGGGACATGGGTTCGTGCCCCGGTCCGGGAAGATCCCATGTGCCGTGGAGCGGCTGGGCCCGTGAGCCATGGCCGCTGAGCCTGTGCGTCCGGAGCCTGGGCTCCGCAACGGGAGAGGCCACAACAGTGAGAGGCCCGCATACCGCCAAAAAAAAAAAAAAAGAAGCCTGAGTTCTAACTCAGGAAAGATGGTTCTTTGGGACACTGGTCCACCGTCTTCTTGGTCTGCTGGCTTTCCGAATAAAGTCGCCGTTCCTTCCCCCAACAACGTGTCTCTCAATTTACTGGCCTGTCATATGGCGAGCAGTACTAGCTTGGACTTGGTAACCACACCAGAACAGAGCCCACAATGGAAGGTGCTAGAGAGCCTTTCTCAGAGGAGTGAATGGGCAAAGGGGTGGTGTGAAGGGCCCGATGTTTCGCCTGGTGCAGGTCCTCAGTGAAGAATCATTGTATTATTCATGAATGCTCTTCAGGGCAGCGACCAGGGGATATGCTCTGTGTGACCTCAGAAGTGGCAGGTTCCCTTAGGGTGGAATCAAGGAAGGGTGCATGTTAGAGGTGTGGGGTAAGAAAGAGCCTTAGCTTGGAGCCCCGCGGTGAGGATGGAGGTGGCTGGGAAGTGAGATAGGCCTGCCCTTGATGATGTCATTCCATCAGGCTTCGAAGGGTACAGCTGCAAGGGTCCCTAAGAGTATCTGGTGAAGCCTCTCCATGGCATCCCCAACAATGTCACCGCCCCGACTGAGCACTCCCAGGGAAGGATTCACACTGCTCCCTGCAAATCGATTCTAATGATTAGAGAATTAGAAATGTCTTCTTCACCTTGTGCCCAGCTCTGCCCCCTGCATCTTACCCCTAGACCCCAGTCCTGCTCTCAAGAGCCACAGTGAACTAGCCTTATTTTTCTTACACTGGAAACTTCACCTCTAAGCTTTTTTTCATCTCTAAGCTTAAGATCGCTGTTTTCAAATTTCCCTTGGGCAGGAATGAATGAATGACTGAATGAATAAACGATTTCAACTTCCTGCCATGGTCTCTGCTTGTTCTGTGAGTTCACACTTAAGTCTGTGGCCCAGAACAGTTCTTGGAATTCTTGTATCCTCAGTGTCTGATGCAAGCAAAATCATAAAGATGGGAAAACAGTGCTCAGTCAACGTTTGCCGGCTGAAGGAATGGACAAAATCCTGCTCACGTGAGGTGCGTTGGGCTCGGGCTGCAGGGAGGCCACCTGAGGAATTCATTTTTCCTCCCACAGTGAGAGAAAAGATTATGAAACAGAAAATCATCCTGCTGTCACTGAGGAAAGCGGGGTCTTGGTGGGGTCAGTCTAATGCCTGAGGCAGCGATCAAAGCTTGCACTGCTAATAATTCCCACCCTGTGAATTTATTAAAATCCTCTATTTTATCATGCAGACATTTGGGAAAGGAAATACATTTTCTATTGCCTCTGACCCTTATGTTCCTATTCCAAACTCAGGCTAATCCACCTACTGCCAAGACAACCCCTGCCCGGAGGGTCCCCCACCAGCCCGAAGGGACAGTGAGGCCCGGGCTACACGTTTCCTTTGAAGCAAATGATTTTCATTGGCCCAGTAGACCGGCTATACTTCAGCGGTGATTTGACTCTATGTTGGGTTTTTTTTTACAATTTTGTTTTAAAATTACATAAGCAATACAAGCTTGTTGTAAAAAGTCAAATCATGCAGAACTATATAAAGAAACATTTTATAGCATTCCCATTTTTTCTGCAAATTGTCCCTTCCTCACCAAGATCATTAGAGAATGACCTTTCACACTTTCCCTCTGCTTACACACGTGTGCATGCTTATCTCATTGCTCCCCTTTATTCTGGCTCCCCTTTTTGAACCAAGAGGTATCAGTAGCTTAAAAAGCATTTTCTTCGTCTGCAATCTGAATATCTAGTTAGATTTTTCACTTCTTCCTCTAACGGCTGCATATTGCTGACAGTCTCTGGGCACTATTTTCCTCCTCTGTAAAATGGGGATACCGATATTCACCATGTCTGACACATAGGGCTGACAGGAAGAGCAAATTGGCTGAAGGAGGTTAAAGACTGTTTGGATGCTGACATGCTTTATGCAGGTAAGCCTGCTGTTTCAGCCTCTTGCCTGCTGAGCTGCAGAATTCAACACATGGCAGATTCAAAACACAAAACCCTGAAGAGTTGGAGGGGACATAAGGATAAGATAGCGTTGGGGCAATGAAGAGTCCTCGGGACCCTGGGCCGGTACTGAGCAGCATCCCTGGGCACTGCTGGTAGCTTGAGTTCTCCATCTTGGCTTCTAAGATAGCGGTGTTTGCTCTTGGTAACACTGACAGTGACAGACGATGCCATTTTCTCCTGCACTAGTCAGACACAACTGCCACGAGCTGAGCCCCAGGCACCAGCCTGCCCAGACTCAGGCAGGTCGAAACACTGATTCTTGATGGTTTTCAGGCAGCCCTTGAGGCCACCGTTTCTGGATCCCCTGCCAAAGTTGAGAGCAGGGGATGAGTGTGAGCGGAGCTGAGAATCCTCAGTTGGGTGGCCTGGTAGGTGGAGGGATGAGGGGTGGGAAGCTGGCTGGAGCTCATGGTATGAGGGAGAGTGTCAGGGCTGTTATCACCGCCATGGGGAAGGACACTAGTCCTGACTGGACACTGGGGCCATCCAGGTGACAGCTGATCACCAGGGGCCCCGGCAGAAGAAGAGCCTGGATATAGTCCTGTTAGAGCCTGGGCAGAGAAGGCGTGAATGCTGGTTTCAGGATCAGGTTGTTCTAGGTGTTCAAATCAATCTGGATACAAGAAGACAAGAATGGAACTTAACCCATCTACTTCCATGGCCTCATCCTCACCCCACCCTCTAGCCATCAGGACATACTTGCAACTCCCCGCTGTATACCAAGGTCACACATGCTTTCTTAACACACAGGCTATTCTCTCTACCTAGAATGCCATTCCCTCTGGGTTTGTTTGTTTAAGTTGGCTAGCTAGCCCCTACTTCAACTCAGGAGCAGTTGAAGTAGAATATCTTGACCCTCACCCCCAGAGAGAGTGAACCCCCATGGCACTGTGTTCTCTTTCAGTGGCCTTATTGGAGTCTATTGGAATTGCGTGTGGAATCTGAGCTCCTTGACTTACTGTCTGTACATCTCTAAAGATTGGATGGGCAGATAGATGGGTGAGTGGGTAAATTAACAGAATAAGAATGTGAATGAAAAATGTTGCCTGCCATATCAGTAAGCAAAAGATGTTGCAACCATCAAGCCACTACCTCTGCCTGGGACGATGAGCCCCGAGGGAACTCAGGATGGAGGCAAACGGGCTGCCCACTGCCAAGCCCTCAGCCGCTGGAGCCATCCCTGATGGTGCACCCTGAGGAGACTCAGGATGGGACAGCACAGGATACTGGCCCCAGGTAGCTGAGGTGCACATCAGAGGGATGATTTCAGTGAGCCCAGACTCTTGCATCTTCCCATACACAGAAGAGCGCTAAATTTCTTAACTTCAGACGTCTGATTTTCTTTAATTAACGGTAATCTTGTGATGTCCCGACTACCTGACGTTGTTGCAAAAACTCCTATATATCCCAGCTTCCCCTCTTGCCTCTTTGGAGCAGTCTATCAGAGCTACCTGAGATGCTGTGTCCTGGGCTTAAGTCCTCAGTTCTGTGCACCAAGTAAAACATAATTCTTAACTTTTAGGTCGTGCTTTTCTTTTTTCAGTTGACAATAATAACTTCTCTTAATTAAGAGCAATAAGCTTAATCATAGGCAACATTAGCTCACCAGAGAGAACTAGGGAGACAGCTAAGAAGAGTTCACCTGGGGTCAGGGCAAACCTTAAAGACTGGCTTCAAAAACAATCCAGCGGGTTTCCCTGGTGGCGCAGTGGTTGAGAGTCCGTCTGCCGATGCAGGGGACACGGGTTCGTGCCCCGGTCCGGGAAGATCCCACAGTCCGCAGAGCTGGGCCCGTGAGCCATGGCTGCTGAGCCTGTGCGTCTGGAGCCTGTGCTCCGCAACGGGAGAGGCCACAACAGTGAGAGGCCTGCATACCGCAAAAAAAAAAAAAAAAAAAACCACAATCCAGCACTAGTTTAATTAGATCAGACTTCCAGCAATTTATTCCCCAGTGCATCGTGGTAAACTATAGAGCAAGCAGTCGGTAGAGTCTAAAGGTTAAGTAAAATGCCATATATGGCGGACAGCCTAACAGACAGCTTGGGTAAAAAGGCCATCAAAGAGAGTTCTGCTAAAACTGTCATCCAAGGGTCACCATGCACACACTCAAAGAAGTGCCCTCTGAGAGTGACACCAAAGGCTTCACACTCCAGGAAAAACAGAATTCACTAAAATAGCAAGCCAAATGACAAAACAATAGAAAATAAAACCACAGTAAAAACAAACCCTGGAGAGGGGAGAGAATTGGTGTCTACCTTAAGACACTGCAGAAAGAAGAGCAAACTAAAACCAAAGCAAGGAAGGAAATAATACAGGTGAGAGTGGAAAATAATGAAATAGAAAATAAAAATATAGAGACTTCAACTAAACCAAAAAATGGTTCTTTGAAAAGAACAAGGAAATCGACAAATCTTTACCTAGACTGACCAAGGAGGGTGGGGGGAAGAGAACACTCAAATTACTAAAAATAGGAATGAAAGAGGTGACATTAGTACTGACCTTAGGAAATAAAAAGAATTATAAGGGAATACTATGAGCAAGCATATGCCAATAAATAAGATAATTTGGATAAAAAGGAAAAGGTTCTAGAAAGACACAAGCTACCAAAACTGACTCAAAAAGAAAGTCTGAATAGACCTATAACAGGTAAAAAGATTAAATTAGTAATAAAAAAAAAATCTTCCCCCCCAAAAAAGCTCAGGATCAGCTCGCTTCATTGGCACATTCTACTGAACACTGAAAGAAGAATTAACACCAAATCTTCACGAATGCTTAAAAAAAAAAAGAAGAAGAGGGAACAGGATCCAGATTGAAAAGGAGGAAGTAAAACTATTTCTGTTTGCAGGTGACAAAATCTAGTATATTGAAAATGCCAAGGAATCCACTTAAAAAATTATTACTAATAAATGAGTTCAGCAAGGTTACAAGACACAAAATCAACAGATAAAAATCAAATATGTTTCTATATAGAGTCAGTAAGTAAACTGAAAATAAAATTAAGAAAATGATTCCATTTACAGTAGCATCAAAAAGAATAAAATACTTAGGAATAAATTTAACAAAAGTGCAAAACTTACACTCTGTAAACTACAAATAATGCTGAAAGAATGTAAAGAAAACCTAAACCTATGGAAAGACGTCCCAGGTTCACGGATCAGAAGACGTAATATTGTTAAGATGTCAATAACCCCAAGTGATCTCCAGATTGAAGACAATCTATATCAAAATTCCAGCTGACTCATCTGCAGAAATTGACAAAATGATCCTAAAATTCATTTGGCAATGGAAGGGGCTCAGAATAGCCAGAAGCGTCTTAAAAAAGAACAATATTAAAGGCTCAAACTTCCTGATTTCAAAACTTAACTACAAAATTGAAGTAATCAAGATAGTGTGGTACTGGCTCATAGTATAAATGGATAGATTTAAAAAAAATTATATATGTATGTGTTTTATATATTATATAGATATTTATAGATATCGATATGTAGATAGAAGACAGATTCAGATATATAGACATAGAAAAGGATGAATAAATCACACAGTTTTATAATGGGCAGAGGATCTGAATAGAAGGATGTAATAAGATATATGAACAAGCAACAAACACATGAAAAGATGCTCAATGTCATTAGCCATCAGGGAAATGCAAATGAGATGCCATTTTACACCCACTAGGATAGCTGTAATCAAAAAGATCATGACAAGTGTCAGTGAGGATGTGGAGAAATTGGAACCCTCACACACTGCTGGTGGGAATGCAAAGTGGTACAGTCACTTTGGGAAACAGTCTGGCAGTTCCCCAGAAAGGTAAACATGGACTGACCATATGACCAGCAATTCCACTCTAGGGATATCCAAGAAAATTGAAGACATGCCCCCACAAAGACTTGCACATGAATGTTCACAGTAGCATTATTCCTAGTAGCCAAAAAATGGAAACAACCCCAATGTCCATCAGCTGATAAACAGATTGATAAAATGTGGCATATCTGTATAGTAAATATGATTGCCAACCATCTGCTACAACTTGGATAACGGTAGACTAAGTGAAGGAAGCCAGTCACAAAGTACCACATATTGTATGATTCCATTTATACACAGTGCCCAGAATAGGCAAGTCTATAGAGATGAAAAATAGATTAGTGGTTGCCTAGGGCTTGGAGGGGAGGAAAAATGGGGGATGATAACTAAGGGATGTAGCATTTCTTGGGGTAACAAAAATGTTCCAGAATCGATTATGGTGATGGTTATGCAACTCTGTGATTATAAGGAATTGTACATTTTAAATGGGTGAATTGTAAATGTGTCACTTGTAAATTACATCTCAATAAAGAGGTTTAAACAAACAACAAAACACCCTGGACTTAGAGTCATGGGCCCAGGATTTCAAGTCCTGCTCTGTGACTTTGGGTAAGTTCCTGAACCTCTCTGATGGAATGTTCTCCTCTGGGAACAGGGTAAAATAATCTCTGTCTGGCCCATCTCATTGGATCCTTGTGCAGATATAAAGTCGTAAACTTTATTAAACTATATACCTGTAAGGCAGTTTAAGACTTATAAGATATCTATCTTATTTTTATCTAGATATAAAGTCTTAAACTGTCTTACAATTATAAAGTATTAGGACTTTGCTCTCCTGCAGGCCACATGGCACATCTCCTGTCCCTTCCAGACTCATAGTTATGCCTGCACATTTTGCTGTGTTTTGTCTGATCCTGGGGGTCTGGGCCAACCCCTCACCTAAAGATGACAAAAGTGAAGCCCAGGGAGGGTGTGGCCTCTCCAAGGTCACAGGCCTAGATGGTGACAGAGCCTGGCTAAGCCCTGCCCCTCCCCCCTGGCTGCAGGGTCCTCAGCACACACCCCTGTGGTCCCTGAAGCCGGCGTCTGACAGGTAGGCCTTGCCTCAACCCTGTCCTCTGACACCATCCTCACGTCATCAGGTCATCTTGATTTCAATGAAAAAAGCCAGTGCCTACCGAGTGTTTAAATAGAGCCGAACATTCTGCGTTCTCATGTGACCCTCACCAACCATTAGGGGAAGGGACCGCCAGCATTCCCATTTCAGAGATGAGGAAGTTGAGGCTCAGGAAGGTGAAGCCACCTGCCAGAGTGCACGAGCCTTGAACACAATGGAGTTGGGCTTTGAACCCGCTCCGTCTGACAGCAAAGCCCACCGTTCTGACTGCCAAGCTCCCTATCTCTCGCCCTTCTAGCCATGGGCCTCCTCAGTTCTGATGGCCTTGTGATCACCCAACTGCAGCCTCCCCTGTGGGTTCACCTTGGGCTTCTCGCCTACTAACTGCTCCACCTGCCAGGTCTGGAGCTCTGGAATCTCTGGTCCCAAATCCTGCCCTTCCTCCTCTCCCACCCTTCAGTGCAGGGAAGCTGCCTGCACCCTGAGCTGTTCATGGGACTCTCTTGGCCTCAGGCTGAGTCTCTGTAAGAGGGGACATGGCACACGTCCTACCTCACAGGGCTGGTGGGAGGATGAGGAACCCGAAAAAGGAAAAAAAAAATCCTTATTTTAAAGCAGGGCTTCCTGATATAAAAGGGAAAAAAAAATTGGACCCCAATTCATTAACTGATCTGGGGGTGAGGGGTGGAGGGCTGGCGAGACATCACCCTTCCTGGCCTCTGCTTCTCCCCCTGTAACAGGAGACCGTGGGGCCGACCCCCTGGGGTCCCTTCCGGCTCCCACCCTCTGGGCCACATGAGAAACAGAAGCTGCCACCTGATCAGCGAGCTGCCTCGGGGCTCCAGGACTCCGGATGGTAAACACAAGGCTTTATTATGTCCTTTTCTTCCTTTGTGTGCCTCTTAAGTGATTAGTGTAAAGCTCTATGCACAATAGACTTTTAATTAATATTTGTGGAATGCATAGATGCATGAACCCTGGTGGAGCTCGAGGGGGAAGGGACTGGATGCCTCCCTCCATCCCAGGCTTCACAGGAAAAACCAAGCCAGGAGTTCCCCAGAGGGGGGCCCGGGGCTGAGAGGGGACCCTCCGCACAGCCTTTGTGCCTTGGGTGTCCTTTCCAGAGGTGAGGAGAGAGGAAGCTGGCGACCCCCCTCCCAACTTCTCTTTCTTTGCTTCCTGGGCAGGTGAGTGTGGAAGGGAAGAGACTCCGGGTTTGGGCTTCGAGACCAAAGCCTCCTTCCGGAACCCTGAGCAGGAAGGCGGGTGATCCTCCCTCCTGGGGAGGCCTTTCTGCCCTGCTCCCCCCTCCCCCTCCCCCCCCCCCCCAGGACACAGGGCCCTCCTCTTCTCAAGGCACACTCTCTCTCCCCCATCTTCGCTTAGTTCAACCCACTTCCCTCTACTGGGTGTGGCAGGCAGCTGGCTGCCCCAGGGGGACCACACTTAAGTCTTCCCTCCCCCACCTCCAGGGCTCCCTCCCACGCTTCAGGGCTGTGCGTGGAAAGGCCCAGGGTGCCTGCCAAACTGTGGCAGATGGAAGGAGGGGAGGATGGCTGGCATCTCTCTACAGCGTGCCAGGGCCAAACACAGCACCTGCTCCACAGCAGGAAGCCAGCAGCTGGCACTCACCTCCCTGTCAACCCCGCCCTGCTCTCCGTCCTCACCCCCAGCCTCCTTAGGCTCAGTCTGTTCTGATTTCTGAGCCCATCCCAAGCCAGGGTGCATGGAAGAAAGAGGTCTATTGGCGACTATAGGATTGGGGGCCCAGCTGTGTGCTCCCTGAAATCTCCAACGCGGCTGACTTGAAGGCCGTCCTGCGGGGCAGCCTGGGAGACACCAGGAGCCTCCCCCGCCAACCCATCCTCCACTGGGCTGGACTTCCGGCCCCCTCTCTGCCCATACCTCACTTAGGGCCCCGCTTTGGGCCCTGCCTCTCTCTTTGATCTAAGCACCCCCTTTCCAGTATTTCATTTGTCCTGTTTATTAACACCTGTTCTGTGCAGGGCACAGGGCTAGGACTAGAGAATGAGGTTGTGATGTGTGTGTCCGCGCGGCTCCAGAGGGGAAACTGAGGCTCCAGGAGGCCGAGTGTTAAGTGGTCAGATGTGGTGAAGTCAGGAGACACAGAGAGTCCTGCCCCACTCTGCAGAGGGCTCCCAGGACGCTGGGCACCCCCCCCCCTCTCTTCTGGAATTTGGTTCCTCATCCTTCAATGAGCAGATTGCAAGGGCTGGGGAGATAGTGGTTTTCAAAGATGAAGAGCCTGATAAAGACAGTGGATCCTTTCCAAAAAACGCAGATGTATTCATACGTGAGACATTTTGCGAAATCAATGAAAGGCACTCAGTTGACCCTGGACCCCTAGAGTCAGACGGTCTCCAGGGACCCCAAACTCTCAAGACGACTTAGCGCCCAGTACCCTACAGTGGATAACTCCAGCCCATGACCTCATCCTGTACGGAGTGCATCCACCTACAGGTCAGGTTTGTTGTGTGGTTTTTAATTTTTTGTGTGCTTCATTTTGACCCAAGACCATTGAGACATCAGGCGTTGTCCGACTGGTCTAACAACAGAGCAGGGCTGATGCCCAATTTCTGGAAGCTTCAGGACAGGCTTTCTCCTCCCCACCTACACCCAGCCACTAGCTTAGGGCAGCTGGGGCTGTGGGTGTGGGCTGATTCATCTTCCTAATAAAACCCATCCATCCAGTTTCTAGAAGAAACAGATTGGAGGTATCCCCAGAGCTAGACTTGGGGAAACAAAGTAATAACGTTATCAGTCTTCACAGAGCTATTTAAATACAGGCTGGGTTGCTGGGGTGATGAAAGGGGGGCGCTTTTGTTATGAAAATGAAGGGAAGTGGGAGGGTTGAGTTTGTGTTTCGATATGTTAATGGAGTTGGAAGCCACCAGAGTGGGGACAGATGGGAAAGCTGTGTTGCCCAGCATATTTATTTGTGCCGTTTAATTTAACAGCTAGGCTACAACAGAGCTGCAATCGGGATTGCGTAAAGATAATTACAGCCCTGTTATTAATCAGATGGCTGCAGGAGGTGGCTTGCTAGCTTGCCGCTGCCTTGGCTGCAGATAGGTCTACAGCCTCCCTGACGCAGCACCGTCGTGGTCTCTTTCCACCACCTAGTGGCAACTCCAGGAATTGCCTGGGGGGAAACGGAAAACGAGCAAACCATTTGGGTTTCTTTTGATAGAAGGAGCAAAAACTGTTGCTGTTTCCGAAAAGATAAGCTATGGAAAGGTCTCTGGAAACAGTGGCCAGTTTGTCCCTTTTTACCGATGCTGAATCTGAGGTCTGAGAGGGTAATTTGCCCGAGGACAGAGTTTTGGGCTGGGATTAGTGTTTTGAAATCCACTGGCTTTCCTAAAATATAAACACTCATAGTTCTCCAACCCTTCCTCCTTCATCCTGTCTGTTTTTCGACCCTTTTGTATAATGTCTGTATTTATTTACTTAGGATTCCGTTTCTGATTTTGTTTGATTTTAGTTTCCCCTAGCTCTTGTATAGACTGAGTTGAATGCAACTGAGAAATAATCTCACCAGGAGAGGGAGTGGCAGAGGAGATGCAATGATAGAAAATGAACTGCCTCCTAGAATGGGAAGAAGAGTCAGGTGCCAGAGCCTTCACATGGTAAATTTATACAGCTCTGAGACATTATAATTAACTAGGGTCCAAAGGGTTCACTCTTTGTACAGTACCATTTACGGGTTTTGACAAATGTATAATGACATGTATCCACCATTACAACTGCATACAGAATAGTCTCCCTGCCTCCTAAATCTCCTGTGTTCCACCTACTCATCTCTCCCCTTGTCCCCCCGAACCCCTGGCAACCACTGATCTTTCTATGTCTCCAAAGCTTTGCTTTTTCCAGAATGTCACATAGTTGGAAATCATACAATATGTAGCCTTTTCAGATTGGCTTCCTATACTTAGCAATAAGCATTGAGGGTTCCTTCATGTCTTGTTCTAGCTCGAGAGCTCATTTCTTTTCATCCCTGAATAATATTCTATTGTATGGGTATACCACAATTTGTTTATCCATTCACCCGTTGAAAGGCATCTTGGTTGCCTCCAGTTTTTGGCGATTATGAATCAAGTTGATATAAACATTTGTGTGTAGGTTTCTGTGTGGTTATAAGTTTTCAGCTCATTTGGGTAAACACCATGGAGCACAACTTCTGGGTCAAATGGAAAGTGTGTTTAGTTTTGTAAGAAATCATCAAAGTGTCTTCCAAAGTGGCTGTACCATTTTGCATTCCCAGCAGCAATGAATGAGCGTTTCTGTTGCTCCGCATCCTAATGCCCCAGCATTAGGTGATGTCACTGTTCTGGAGTTTAGCCATTCTAACAGGTGTAGTGATATCTCACTGTTGTTTTAATTTTCAATTCCCTAATGGCATATGATGTTGAGCATCTTTTCATACGTTTATTTGCCATCTACACTGATCCATACAATGGACTATTATTCAATGATAAAAAGAAACAGGCTATCGGGCTTCCCTGGTGGCGCAGTGGTTGAGAGTCCACCTGCCGCTGCCGGGGACACGGGTTCGTGCCCCGGTCCAGGAAGATCCCACAGTCCGCAGAGCGGCTGGGCCCGTGAGCCATGGCCGCTGAGCCTGTGCGTCCGGAGCCTGTGCTCCACAATGGGAGGGCCACAACAGTGAGAGGCCCACGTACCACAGAAAAAATAAAACAAAAAAAAGAAACAGGCTATCAAGCCACAATAAGACATGAAGAAATCTTTGATGCATGTATATCTTCTTTGGTGACGTGTCTGTATGGACCTTTCGCCATTTTTTGATCAGGTTGCTTGTTTTGTTACTGTTGAGTTTCAAGAATTCTTTGTATATTTTGTATACCAGTCCTTTATCAGATATGTGTGTGGCAAATATTTTCTCCCAGTTTGTGGCTTGTTTTTTCATTCTAACTGCCCCACCTTTTTACTTTGTTGTCCAGTGAAAATTTTCAGAGTGTAGAGTATGAGAATAATTGAAGGGAAGAGAAAGGGAGCTAGAAGAAGCAGTACTGGGGTTATGAATTAGATTCACTTTAATTTCCTTTGAGAGATAGGAGTAGAACAGGAAATTCTCCCAAGGTTGTCCACTCAGAGGCACCGTTCTTCTCTAAAAGCCAGGTTTCTGTTTATCAGAAGCCTTCAAGGTCCTGTTAGTGGTGAAGGAATGAGATGCAGGCTTTTGTGTTGGGATCCAGGAGAAAGGATGCTCAGGGAGCTCCTGTATGATTCTTACAGGGACCCTGAACCTTCCTGCCCTGCCCTTTCCTTCCTTGGCCCAAGGAGGAGAACGAGAAATGAGAATCCGGCAGATTCTTTATGCTATGGCTGCACCGTTGTCCTATCCTAACAGCAGACAAATTGAAGACCCTTTCCCCCTTGGGACTATCTCAGGTTCCTCACGTATCTTCCTTTTGGACAAATGTCAGCAGCCTCCCTCCCTGGCTGGGTGTTAGTGTCCTGTCAACTCCCCCCTCCCCCTCCCCCTGCATTTTGCACCCAGTGACCTTGATGATCACTGAGAGGTGCATCAGAGATTTGGTGGCAGTGGGGAGCTCCTTCTATTTAAGCCCAAATGGGAGGGTGGACCCCATAGCTCTCAGCTGCCCCACCCTAGCAAATACAGCTCTTAGACCCCGTACCCTGGACCCCATGTTTTTAGAGGTCCCCACCTGAACAGACAGCTCAAACTAAACATATCAAAATGCTCCTGCGTATTCCGCCCTCAGGATGCATTGCTCAGCATTTCTCCAGGACAACCTTGTAACCCTCAACATCTGTTCTGTGGCCAACTCTGTGGTCAGGTCCCAGGAAACCCTCCTATCTCTTGCCCTGTAGCCTCCAAACCAAAGGCAGCTGTTGTTGGAATTCCAGGCAGCTGTGTGCTGCTGCGTGGCTGCCAGCCTCAGAGAGGGATGGTGCACTGGAGGATGGGGAGGGTGTGAGCTGCAGAAGCCTTTTGGTAAGCAGAAAGGGAAATTAATGAACTTGTCAAATCCTTCCTCTCAGAGACCATGACAACTATTGATTCCTTCTTAAAGAGAAAGGCCAGGTTTTGCCTTCTTTTGTTGCTATGTGTTGTTCTGGTGGAATTAACGCAGGACTTAATGGAGTGTTCATAAAATCACAAACATAGGCACTTCCCTGGTGGAGCAGTGGTTAAGAATCTGCCTGGCTCATCCACCAGAGGGCAGGCAGCAGAAGCAAGACGAACTACAATCCTGCAACCTTTGGAACAAAAACCACATTCACAGAAAGACAGACAAGATGAAAAGGCAGAGGGCTATGTACCAGATGAAGGAACAAGCTAAAACCGCACAAAAACAACTATATGAAGTGGAGATAGGCAACCTTCGAGAAAAAGAATTCAGAATAATGATAGTGAAGATGATCCAGGACCTCAGAAAAAGAATGGAGGCAAAGATCAAGGAGATGCAAGAAATGTTTAACAAAGACCTAAAAGAATTAAAGAACAAACAAACAGAGATGAACAATACAATAACTGAAATGAAAACTACAGTAGAAGGAATCAATAGCAGAATAACTGAGGCAGAAGAACAGATAAGTGATCTGGAAGACATAATGGTGGAATTCACTGCTGCAGAACAGAATACGGAAAAAAGAATGAAAAGAAATGAAGACAGCCTAAGAGACCTCTGGGACAACATAAAATGCAAAAACATTCGCATTATAGGGGTCCCAGAAGGAGAAAAGAGAGAGAAAGGACCCAAGAAAATATTTGAAGAGATTATAGTTGAAAACTTCCCTAACATGGGAAAGGAAATAGCCACCCAAGTCCAGGAAGTGCAGAGTCCCATACAGGATAAACCCAAGGAGAAACACGCTGAGACACATAATAATCAAACTGGCAAAAATTAGACACACAAAAAAATTATTAAAAGCAGCAAGGGAAAAATGACAAATAACATACAAGGGAACTGCCATAAGGTTAACAGCTGATTTCTCAGCAGAAACTCTACATGCCAGTAGGGAGTGTCATGATATACTTAAAGTGATGAAAGGGAAGAACCTACAACCAAGATTACTCTACCCAGCAAGGATCTCATTCAGATTCGATGGAGAAATCAAAAGCTTTACAGACAAGTAAAGCTAAGAGAATTCAGCACCACCAGCTCTACAATAAATGCTAAAGGAACTTCTCTAAGTGGGAAACACAAGAGAAGAAAAGGACCTACAAAAACAAACCCAAAACAATTAAGAAAATGGTCATAGGAACATACATATCGATAATTACCTTAAATGTAAACAGATTAAATGCTCCAACCAAAAGACACAGGTTTGCTGAATGGATACAAAAACAAGACCTATCTACAGGCTGTCTACAAGAGATCCACTTCAGACTTAGGGACACATACAGACTGAAAGTGAGGGGACGGAAAAAGATATTCCATGCAAATGGAAATCAAAAGAAAGCTGGAGTAGTAATACTCATATCAGATAAAATAGACATTAAAATAAAGAATGTTACAAGAGACAAGGAAGGGCACTACATAATGATCAAGGGATCAATCCAAGAAGAAGATATAACAATTATAAATATATATGCACCCAACATAGGAGCACCTCAATACATAAGGCAACTGCTAACAGCTATAAAAGAGGAAATCGACAGTAACACAATAATAGTGGGGGACTTTAACACCTCACTTACACCAATGGACAGATCATCCAAAATGAAAATAAATAAGGAAACAGAAGCTTTAAATGACACAACAGACCAGATAGATTGAATTGATATTTATAGGACATTCCATCCAAAAACAGCAGATTACACTTTCTTCTCAAGTACGCACGGAACATTCTACAGGATAGATCACATCTTGGGTCACAAATCAAGCCTCAGTAAATTTAAGAAAATTGAAATCATACCCAGCATCTTTTCTGACCACAACGCTATGAGATTAGAAATGAATTACAGGGAAAAAAATGTAAAAAACACAAACACATGGAGGCTAAACAATACGTTACTGAATAACCAGGAGATCACTGAAGAAATCAAAGAGGAAATCAAAAAATACCTAGAGACAAATGACAATGAAAACATGATGATCCATAACCTATGGGATGCAACAAAAGCAGTTCTAAGAGGGAAGTTTATAGCTATACAAGCCTACCTCAAGAAACAAGAAAAATCTCAAATAAACAATCTAACCTTACACCTAAAGGAACTAGAGAAAGAAGAACCAACAGAACCCAAAGTTAGCAGAAGGAAAGAAATCATAAAGATCAGAGCAGAAATAAATGAAATAGAAACAAAGAAAACAATAGCAAAGATCAATAAAACTAAAAGCTGGTTCTTTGAGAAGATAAACAAAATTGATAAACCATTAGCCATACTCATCAAGAAAAAGAGGGAGAGGACTCAAATCAATAAAATTAGAGATGAAAAAGGAGAAGTTACAACAGACACCGCAGAAATACAAAGCATCCTAAGAGACTACTACAAGCAACTCTATGCCAATAAAATGGACAACCTGGAAGAAATGGACCAATTCTTAGAAAGGTATAATCTTCCACAACTGAACCAGGAAGAAATAGAAAATATGAACAGACCAATCACAAGTAATGAAATTGAAACTGTGATTAAAAATCTTCCAACAGGGCCTCCCTGGTGGCGCAGTGGTTGAGAGTCCGCCTGCCGATGCAGGGGATGCGGGTTCGTGCCCCGGTCCGGGAGGAACCCATATGCCGCGGAGCGGCTGGGCCCGTGAGCCATGGCCGCTGAGCCTGCGCATCCGGAGCCTGTGCTCCGCAAAGGGAGAGGCCACAACAGCGAGAGGCCCGCGTACTGCAAAAAGAAAAAAAAAAAAAATAAGTGTTCTGGGAAAACTGGACAGCTACATGTAAAAGAATGAAATTAGAACACTCCCTAACACCATACACAAAAATAAACTCAAAATGGATTAAAGACCTAAATGTAAGACTGGACACTATAAAACTCTTAGAGGAAAACATAGGAAGAACACTCTTTGACAAAAATCACAGCAAGATCTTTTTTGATCCATCTCCTAGAGTAATGGAAATAAAAACAAAAATAAACAAATGGGACCTAATGAAACTTCAAAGCTTTTGCACAGTAAAGGAAACCATAAACAAGACAAAAAGACAACCCTTAGAATGGGAGAAAATATTTGCAAATGAATCAACGGACAAAGGATTAATCTCCAAAATATATAAACAGCTCATGCAGCTCAATATTAAAAAAACAAACAACCCAATCCGAAAATGGGCAGAAGACCTAAATAGACATTTCTCCAAAGAAGACATACAGATGGCCAAGAGGCACACGAAAAGCTGCTCAACATCACTAATTATTAGTGAAATGCAAATCAAAACTACAGTGAGGTATCGCCTCACACCAGTTGGAATGGGCATCATCAGAAAATCTACAAACAACAAATGCTGGAGAGGGTGTGGAGAAAAGGGAACTCTCTTGCACTGTCGGTGGGAATGTAAATTGATACAGCCCCTGTGGAGAATAGTATGGAGGTTCCTTAAAAAACTAAAAATAGAATTACCATATGACCCAGCAATCCCACTAATGGGCATATACCCTGAGAAAACCATAATTCAAAAAGACACATGCAACCCAATGTTCATTGTAGTACTATTTACAATACCCAGGCCATGGAAGCAACCTAAATGCCCATCGACAGACGAATGGATAAAGAAGATGTGGCACATATATACAATGGAATATTACTCAGCCATAAAAAGGAACAAAATTGGGTCATTTGTAGAGACGTGGATGGATCTAGAGACTGTCATACAGAGTAAAGTCAGTCAAAAAGAGATAAACAAATACCATATATTAACGCATATATGTGTAACCTAGAAAAATGGTACAGATGAACCGGTTTGCAGGGCAGAAACTGAGACACAGATGTAGAGAACAAACATGGACACCATATGGGGGGGTGTGGGTGGGGGTGTGATGAATTGAGTGATTAGGATTGACATGTATACACTGATGTGTATAAAACTGATGACTAATAAGGACCTGCTGTATAAAAAAATAAATAAAATTAAATTAAAAAATTTAAAAAAATTCTTTGTATTTGCATTGTTTTAAAAAAATCTTACTGATATATAAAGCTTTTATATTATTTTCTCCTAGAAATTCTCATCTTTCAATTAATATTTATATTAGTGTTTGCTATTTAATATCCTTTTATGCTTTACAAATCAAACATATGGATATTATAAATGTAATCTTATTAATATATTTTTATTTGTAAATTATTTTATTTTATGTATAGATGAAGAGGGTAAATAGTACACACATATGCACACATGCAAATTAGATAATATATCTTGTAAATGAGTCACTTGAGATTTAGTGAGAGATGTTAAGTGATTTGTCCAATGTTACACAGTCAGGGAATGGCTCAGCTAGTTTGCAGGCTCAGCTTCTTTGACTCCATGTCCAATGCTATCTCTGCTTACATTAATGGTAATTGCTACTGTTGCTTTTGTTTTAAACATATTGTATAGTTTATTTGAATTCCTCTTGTGTAATTTATTGGCACGTGTTTCTTTAATTCGTAAAAAAAAAAAAAAAAGAATCCACCTGCCGATGCAGGGGACACGTGTTTGAGCCCTGGTCTGGGAAGATCCCACATGCCGCAGAACAGCTAAGCCCGTGCACCACAACTACTGAGCCTGCGCTCTAGAGCCCGTGAGCCACAACTGCTGAGCCCGTGTGCTGCAACTACTGAAGCCTGTGCACCTAGAGCCCGTGCTCCACAACAAGAGCAGCCACTGCAGTAAGAAGCCCGCGCACCACAACGAAGAGAGTAGCCTCTGCTCACCCAACTAGAGAAAGCCCCCATACAGCAACAAAGACCCAACGCAGTCAAAAATTAAAAAAAAAAAAATCACAAACATAGTAGGGGAAGCCTATGATCATGTTACAATAATAAATAAAAACTCATACTTAAATTTGTGTGCATATCGTGTGTGTATCATCAGTGAAAATCATGATGTAAGTGATAGTATATTAGAGTTTGAACAGAACCAATAGGATATATGTGAATATATATATGAGGAAACTTAGCTCATGCAGTTACGGTGGCCGAGAAGTCCCACAAACTGCTTCTGCGAACTGGAGAATCAGGAAAGCTGGTGGTATTGCCAAGGGTAGGAGGAGATGGGTGTCCCAGTTCAAGCAAAGAGAGCAAGTTTGTCCATCCTCTGCCTCTGGATGAGGCCCACCTGCCCTGGGAGGGCTATCTGCTTTGCTTAGTTGATGGATTCAAATGCTAATCTCTTCCGGAAACACCCAGAAATAATACTCACCGGCTATCTGGGTATCCCTTAGGTCAGTCAAGTAGACACATAAAATTAACCATCACAGTGATTTTTAAAATGAAATTCACATATTAATAATGCCCTCTGAGAAAATAATTTATCATTTACAGCCCCTTTGTAGTGCTTGAACATGATATGTATAATTCATCATCTTTGTCTGAACCTAAAACTGTTTCTGTTAATACTTTTATTGACAATTCCAGTTGCTATGGTCTCAGCAGAGCAGTGTGTCCAAATTGGAATTAATAATAATAATAATTTTGGAAAAACTCCCTAAGAATTACAGACTCAAGAGAAGTCGTCTTATTTGACATGACATTCAATGAAACACATGTTGTGTGAGAATATTGACTCTTACAATACAATTACTGCTTCTGCTGGAAGGCAGGAAAAAATAGATTTTATGAACAAATTTACAAATAATGTATGTGTTTGTTACTTCTCTGAACATCAGTGTGTCATCCACAGAACTCCCAGACCTATGCAATAAAAACTGAATTTAGTCGTCTTGATATTTTGCTGACTTTCAGTCATATAAAAAACATAGCCAGATTATATATATATATAAAGCAAGATACATGTGTGTATAATGTTTCATATATACCATATACATAAACCATAGCAAGATTTTATATATATATACAAAGATAATATATATCTCCAGCTTTATATATATGTGTATATGCATGTATATGTATATCTATATAGATATATACTTATAAAGGTATATTCTTCAAGGTGAGGGGATAGAACATGTTTAATTTTATTTATTTATTTATTTATTTATTTATTTAGGGAAGCACTTGATTCTTCCCTCTTGAATATTTAGGCTTATGATTTCCATTTGCTCTCTTGATTAAGTCTCCCAAATTGAGAAGTGGCCTTGCCCCCAGGACCTGACTTTGCAACAAACCTCTCAAGTATTGTAAAATGCTCATATTGAGTTTGAACAGGAGGAGGCTCCTACTAAAATATCTGGTTCGTGGACTGACCTTGTATTCTATGGCAGCACTTTCAGGCCAATGTGGTGTGTAGAAAACACTCTTACAATGAGTTTGCTTAAACTGATGTTTCCGGTTCAAGGGAGACAATATTAAAGTACCACTGAATGCAGGGATTTGATAACCGGACGTGATTGTCACCATTTTACAGCTGCTCCATGAAGTGAGGATACCCACTGCTTTCTCCCTAGGCCCACTTTTTAGAGACTCAGGTTACCCTTTCAGAAAGTCCACTCCCATGGTCCTCATCAAAGGGACCCGTGACCCCTCCCCCTGCCAGAGCTGATTGGACCAGCCATGGATACATGACTCAGTCTCAGCCAATCACATTCTCCCTCCCCAGGATTTGTTAGCTGTGGGTGTTGGACTTAGAGATGATGTGTTTGAGAGAAGGAGGCTCCTGAGGGTCCCATTTTGGAGCAGCCATGGTTGGGGTGAACATGCTGAAGCAGAGAAGCCCCATCAGAGAGGAGAGAAGAAGGTTGCAGGTTGGACAGAGCAGCAGAGACGAGTGACAGGAGCAAAGGGGAGACTGAGGTCCATGACTTCTACTCCCTTGTGGGGCCTTGGCTCCCATCAGATACTTTCCTGTCCCTCCATCTCCTTTCTCTGATTTAAGTAAGCTAGTGGATCAGGCCCCAAACTTTGCAATGACAAGATCCCTGAATAAGACAGAAGAAGTGAAACCTACAGAGGAGAATGAATTTGACCAAAGTCACACAATCAAGTTAAAACAGATCCGGCCTTCTGACTCCAAATCCAGGGCTCTTTCCCCCTCAATCACACTGACCACCAATTTCAATTCATATGAAGGAGTTTTCAGGGTATAAGCCTCTTTGACTGTGATTCCTCAGAGATCAGGGACCATGTATCTTGTCAATTATTCTCTCTCCTGCCAGGTGCATATATGTATTCAGTAAATGTCTGTAGAATGAATGAATAAGGGATGATCTGAGAATGACCTCAGCTCTCAGTCCATGTACTCATTTAATTCAGGTTGGCTCAAGGAACAGCAGGTCAGCCTGGTCTTCCATGAGATGCCAGCTCCCATCTCTGGCCCTGAGGTCTTCCAGTCCTCCATCTCTAAGCCCAAGAGAGATACGTCACTTCTGGGTGGAAGTTTTAGGAGCCAGCATGGAACACGACACTTCCTTTTGCCTCTGCCTCAGTCATAGAACATGTTCTAAATAGTAGCCACTCCTTCATGCCGGACCCCTAAGTGAGGACAGTGCAGAGCAGAACCCCCAGCCAGCCTGTGGAGGATGTATCTCAGGTCAACTGAGATTTGCTGGTTGGTTGTTACTGCAGCACAACCTTGCCTCTTCCTGACTAATACAAGCCCCTCAGCCTCTCTTGCCAGGGCCCTTCTGCCTGGCCCCATTCCTGGCAACCACTCTGCTCATCTTTTTGTGCTGGAGGATTTCTCCCGCATCACATCTATCCTCACGACTGCTCTCTCCCCTCTTTTCGAGCCTTTGCTAGTTGAAGAGCCTCTCTTTAAAGAAAGTACCGGACTTCCCTGGAAGTCCAGTGGTTGAGACTCTACACTTCCACTGCAGGGGTCATGGGTTCGATCCCTGGCTGGGGAAGTTCCACATACTGCATGGGGCAGCCAAAAAAAAAAAAAAAAAAAAAAAGTACCACCCGGGAGCAGCCTGAGTCTCAGCCCTTGGTTTCCATCAATACCCTCACAGGCCTGATATTTCCGCTTCCCATTTCCCTCCATTGCTTCTGATCTTTACTCTCTTCTGCTCATGGGCCATTGGCCTCAGCATCTTCTGACACTGACCTAATAAAACTGCCTGCCTACCAAATGGTTATCAACCAGCACCAGCATTAGCACTCCCCACCCTCAGGAAGATGGACCTGCTCCCTGGAGGAGAAAGAGTAGCAGACGAAAATAACCACGATGTTGACAGAGTGGAACTCGATAGGGTGCAATTGTAAAACAACTCTCAATTTTTTCCTCTTAAGACTGTTTGACAAATCTCTCCACTCCAAGATGATATCTCTGGCAGGTCCCTCAATTTCCTGTCACGTTCAGGAAATGAAAAGTCCTTTGGTCACAGCAAGTCTCAAAATAGTCTGATTTCAGTGATAGAATGTCCAGTCCCCTGTAATTCTTAAAACTTTGAACTTTAAGCTTCTTGCCTGCCTCCCTGGAAGCCTGGAGAGGGAAACGGCAGTGTGCTTGGGCCCCTCTCTTTTTCTGCCTTCCCCGATGACTCCTGATCCCTCCAGAAAGAGAACAAGTTTTTGGAGATTAGATTGGGGACATGGACATTTCTACTTGAGGGGTGTTGTCATGATTTGGCTTTGGAGTAAGATGGGGTTGGAGGCTATTCTAAGACAGGACTTTCCTGTGAGGTCTTGGGGGGTCCCTCCCATGGCTCTATGACACGGATGAGGTATTCCCCATGTGGACTCCTGTGGGCATCCTCAACTTGACTCTTCCCCCTGTCAGAGCTGCTTGGGAGGGGTCTTCTTTTTTGTGTGTGTTTGATTTCTAGGAGTAATTTTTTTTTTACATCTTTACTGGAGTATAATTGCTTTACAATGGTGTGTTAGTTTCTGCTTTATAACAAAGTGAATCAGTTATACATATACATATGTTCCCATATCTCTTCCCTCTTGCATCTCCCTCCCTCCCACCCTCCCTATCCCTCCCCTCTAGGTGGTCACAAAGCACTGAGCTGATCTCCCTGTGCTATGCGGCTGCTTCCCACTAGCTATCTATTTTACGTTTGGTAGTGTATATATATATAATTAATTAATTAATTAATTTATTATTTATTTATTTTTATTTTATTTTATTTTTTGCAGTACGCCGGCCTCTCACTGTTGTGGCCTCTCCCGTTGCAGAGCACAGGCTCCAGACGCGCAGGCCCAGCGGCCATGGCTCACGGGCCCAGCCGCTCCACGGCATGTGGGATCCTCCCGGACCAGGGCACGAACCCGCATCCCCTGCATCGGCAGGCAGACTCTCAACCACTGCGCCACCAGGGAAGCACTATTTTTTAATTTTATTGAAGTAGAGTTGATTTACACTGTTGTGCTCATTTCTGCTGTACAGCAAAGTGATTCAGTTCTACATATATATATTCTTTTTCATATTCTTTTCCATTATGGTTTATCACAGGATACTGAATACAGTTCCCTGGCTATACAGTAGGACCTTGTTGTTTGTCCATCCTGTATATAATAGTTTGCATCTGCTAATGGGAGGGGTCTTCTTGCACTAGCAGACCACCTTCTTGGCAGGGGCCCTTAGGGAGGGGTCCTTCCCCTGCCATCACAGGTGACTCAGACTCAAGACCACTTTCCAGGTGGTCTCCACGAGGCCCTTTGCACTAGGCGTGAGGTGAAAGGCCGTGACACCAGCTAACATCTCCGCATAATACAGGAACAACACGCTTCAAAGAAATCTTCTCTCTCTGACATTTCAACCTCCCTCTTTTATACCCTCACCTGGGTGCTGAGCTAATTCGTGGCGGCCTTCTCCATCTGTCTTGCATGGGTACCAGAGCACTTTGCTCTGAAATGCACAAGTATTTTTCTCCCTTCGGGGGAGGGGATGGTTCTCAGCTAAGTCTGAAGAAAAGTAACCGTTCATTAAAATGAGGTTATAGGTTGAGAGTTAAGCTCTGTGTTTCCAATTTGATCCCTGATGAAAAGAGAAGAAAGTCTGAGCCATTTTGGTTCTTTCCTGGTGTTAATACAAATGTCCTCTCCTCCCCAGTACTCCATCTTCTACTGAGCAGTTGATTTTGATGGTTATAAACTTTAATTATACATGGATTGAGACATTGATGGAGACAGACATAAACACACAGAGGCCTAGCCAGCTTTGCTTGTGATAGTCATTAACCGTCATTAAATAAAAATAAATCCTTGCTGCTATTTACCCTGGAGCAGGCTGCCCAGAGTTGTCTATCCAAGAAGCAGCGCGAGAGCCAGTCGGCGCGTGTGACTCAGAGCACCTGTCTCTCTGACTTTGGGTCCTTGTTTGTCTTGTCTATAGTGTTGTAACCGAGCAGGACCCTAGGCAGCGGTCCCCAACCTTTTTGGCACCAGGGACTGGTTTCGTGGAAGACAGTTCTTCCAGGGTCGGGGATGGTTGAGGCAGTAATGCGAGTGATGGGGGAGTGGCAGATGAAGCTTTACTCACTTGCCTGCCGCTCACCTGCTGTGTGGCTCGGTTCCTAACAGGCTGCAGACCAGCACCAGTCCACGGCCCAGGGGTTGGGGACCCCTGCTATAAGGCCTTCCGAGTTCCCGGACAGACCCCTCCCCCATATCCTCTGCTTTAGCTCCTCTCTCAAGCACCCAGATGAACAGTATTTGATGCCCATTTCCTGAGTTGTTTTATAGATGCTAAACCCCGCACCAAATGGAAGATATTAACTACTTGCTGACCATGAACACACAGCCCCCAGACCTCCTAGCACCTAAGGGTGGATGATGTGAACCCCTGTGACACTACCCTGTTACCTCACTATCAACCAATCAGAGACTTGTGCACGAGCTGATCACATACCCTGTGACGACCCTCCTCCCCCGTCACCTCCCTCACCTGGCCTTTAAAAATGCTTTGCTGAAACTCATCAGGTAGTTTGGGTGTTCTGAGCCCTAGTTGCCCCGGACCCCTTGCTGGGCACCCTGCAATAAACACTGCACTTTCCTTCACCGAAACCCGGTGTCAGTAGATTGGCTTTCCTGTGAGCGGGCGAGTGGACCCAAGTCTGGTTTGGTAACACTGTCTTCTGATGGGAGGCGTGTCCTTTTCAATGGTCACTCACACTTCACTCTGGTGAACCTCAGTTTCGGCCGTTCTTGCTTTGTGATTTCTCCAGGGTTTTTGAAAGTGTATTTCCTGTATGTTGCAGAGTCCACGTTTTAAATCAGACCACTTAAAACGTCCCTTATGATCTTGGAAAAAACTCTCTCAGCTTTTTGGGTGTGCATGATCTGGTGACAGATTTTATATAAATTTTATTTATATAATAAATAAATAAATAAATAAATAAATAAATAAATAACAAATATATAAATTTTATTTATATATGTGTTTACTTGCTAGTTTACTTATTAGTTCATAACTAGTAAATGCAGGAATAAAAAATGCTATTTCTATCAACTTTGATTAAAATAAAAGTTAAAACCACACTTTATTTTTAAGCAGGAAATCTAAGAAACTTTAAGAAGCTACTGATACAATCCTTTAGAAATCAAAGAACCCTTGAATCAATTAACTAGTGTATGAATATATTAGAGAGAAGGTTAAAGGATTGTCTACAAATCAGGGACTTGGCTGGCGGCACAGTGGTTAAGAATCCGCCTGCCAGTGCAGGGGACACGGGTTCGAGCCCTGGTCCAGGAAGATCCCACATGCCACGGAGCAACTAAGCCCGAGTGCCACAACTACTGAGCCTGCACTCTAGAGCCCATGAGCCACAACTACTGAAGCCGCGTGCCACAACTACTGAAGGCCGCGCACCTAGAGCCCGTGCTCTGCAACAAGAGAAGCGACCGCAATGAGAAGCCCGCGCACTGCAACAAAGAGTAGCCCCCGCTCACCGCAACTAGAGAAAGCCCGCATGCAGCAACGAAGACCCAATGCAGCCAAAAATAAAAATAAAATAAAATAAATGAAAAAAAAAGGACCTGTTCTACAAATCAGTTTCACAAAAATTATTTTTTTAAAATTTCTACATAGTTTATATCAGGCCATAAAAAAGTTTCTACCTAATCTACATACTGCAAAATAAGGATCTGTCTTATTGAAACGTTTATTTTAAAAGTCCTGAAGCCATATGAAATGTAACCTTGAGACTATAAATATTTATTTTAAGACACTACATTTATTAGAATATTTGTTCTGAAAACTGTTCATTTACTTGAAGTTGTAAACTTTTCATAGGTGTTGGGATTTTATTCACCAATCTTGAGATAATTAACCCATTGACTGTGGCTTCACTGATTTAGTTCTAATTAACTCTAACAGTGTAACATCTGTATGGATTCTCTTAGAAGTGGGAACACAGCTAAAGGCGTTAGGGTGTGGAGAAAAGGGAACCCTCTTGCACTGTTGGTGGGATGTAAATTAATACAGTCACTATGGAAAACAGTATGGAGGTTCCTTAAACAACCAAAAATAGAACTACCATATGACCCAGCAATCCCACTACTGGGCATATACCCTGAGAAAACCATAATTCAAAAAGAGTCATGTACCACAATGTTCACTGCAGCACTATTTACAATAGCCAGGACATGGAAGCAACCTAAGTGTCCATCGACAGATGAATGGATAAAGAAGATGTGGCACATATATACAATGGAGTATTACTCAGCCATAAAAAGAAACAAAACTGAGTTATTTGTAGTGTGGTGGATGGACCTAGAGTCTGTCATACAGAGTGAAGTAAGTCAGAAAGAGAAAAACAAATACTGTATGCTAACACATATATATGGAATCTAAAAAA